>NW_027466497.1:6825000-7232500 GCF_050575085.1 Anarhichas minor | reverse complement strand
CACGGTTCCTCTGCCTCTCCTCGACTCAGAGCGGACTGAGCAGGTAAATGAAGCTCTGATCTTTATCTGATTACTACCGCCGGTATTAAAAGCCTGCTGATGCTGCTACTCGTATAGTGTCGGTATGACTGCTGATGTTGGTCCTGCTGGTTGGGCTACTGAGCGTACAGTTCATGCAGCTACTGCTGCTAAGACGACTCCCATTACTGCTACTGCTGCTTGTACTGCTGCTACTACAAATACTCTGCTGCTGAAAGAACAACTACTTAAACTTCTACTGCTACTGAGGCTACTTCAAGGACTGATAGTAATTATTGTAGTACTGCTGCAACTGGTGTCTGTAGCACTGCCGTGGGCATCGTTAGCTAGCTAGTGTGTTGATTCCATGCTTTAGTGCTGCACTGGTCACAGAGCAAAGTTCTCGCTCCTCTGGCGATTACGTTTAAATGAAATTACATTTTCCTCATTAACTCTCTTGGCTTCGTGACGTTACTGCTCCACTGACCGTTTTACATTACCTCAGTGAGTCAGCAAGTTGCTGTGAGTTGGTTTACGTTATTCAGAAGTTAGGCCGCTACAGCGGTCGCAATGGCAAAAGTAGACGTATAAATGGCCGCTGCTCCGGCCATCCTGTTATGTTGATTTGAATGTGATGAGAGATGAGACCAAAGCACTCACATGGCATACACCTTAGACCACTAATGTACCGGGACACCCAACAAATCACATTTGGTAGATCATCTTTCCCATAAAAAGCTGAATGTTCCAACTTTTCTCTCACAAAATGACGTTTATTGTGAGTTTAAATTCAGCGAAGAACTTACCTTTGATGAAAACTCACCAAAACGGACTTTAACACCGCAGATGAAGTACGAGTCTCGCTTACAGTAATCACAATTCAATTGTTACCTCCATCTTGTATAATTGGCATAATTGCCGTTGTCCCAGTAATTGCATTGATTACCCATTATTGCATAAGAAGATACTGAAACCGAGAAACGGCTTAAACCCTGCTTTATGATGATGATGATGATGATGATGATGACGACGAGGATGAGCCTGTGAAGTTCAGTTTAGTGCTTTTATTACGTCTTTAGTTTCACCAGTTTCGCTCACTTCCACTTCCGACATTTCCCCAAATGCCTTTTCCTCCCCGACCCCCAGAGAGCAGCGGTGAGTGTGTTGGATTCAGCCGCTGGTTCCATGTGGACTGTAGGTGTATCAAGTGAGAGTATAGTTAGATGAGGCGATTAGTCAGGAGGAAGAGTTGCTCACCTGACTCTCAAAACCTCAACCTCTCTATTTTCTGCCTCTGTGGGCGTCTCTGCCCACGGCGGATGATTCCTCCCTGCTTTGCTCTGTGAACACTGGAGCAAAATGGCGGCTGAATTCTTCATTTGTCTTCTTCTCTGTTGGACCTTTTTTTGAAATAAAGTTTGTTTCTTTCTCCCAAAGAGGACTGGAACAGTTCTCCATGTTCTGAAGTTAGAAACACACCGATCGAATCAGCGCTTCACATCCTGAGGCGGAGATTTTAGATCAGCCATTTTTTTAAATGAAGGATTTTCATGCAGGATTGGACAAGAATATGAATAAGAAATGATGGTTTTAACTCTGAACAGCAGAGCGAGACCTTTAAAGACCTTAAAAGTTAATGCAGGAACGTTTGTGTTGCTCTTTTGGTGGAAACAATGTTTTTGGCAACGAAAATGGTCGATTTTGAATGAAAAATAATTGAGTATTAGTTGCTTTTTAAATCCAAAAACATTAATACATGCAAGGCTTTCACTCAGCGATGGACAGGGAGAAGCAGAGAGCGACAGGCGGAGAGAGAAAACCTCATAATCTCAGATAAATTAATGAAAGCAGAGAGAGAATCTCAGATAAATTAATGAAAGCAGAGAGAGAATCTCAGATAAATTAATGAAAGCAGAGAGAGAATGTCAGAGTCAAGCGGCCCACTTCGCCCAAATGGCTCCCGCTCACAGACAGGAAATGAAGCCAGGCGAAGCCAGGCGAAGCCAGGCGAAGCCGCGCTTGGCTGGCTGTTTACCCAGCACAAAACAGACGGACCAGAGGATGTATCGACGGATACAGAGGACCATGTATGCTGCATTGCATTGTGGGCTGTAAAAAGTTCTTGCATCCAAAGGGGTTCATGATGCTTTTATGAAATAGGATAATCTATTATCAGCAACTTTCTTGGGGGAGTATTTGATCCAACGATCAGTCCAAAAATCCAAAGATACGTAATTAATGATTATATGAAAGAGAGATAACAGTAACAGGTTGGGTTTTTTTGGCCACTTGCAAAACATTGACATATCATCGCCTTATTAAGTTGAGCAAACAGTTGCTTATTTACACATTCAGCAGACACTTGGCAACATTATCATTCATCTAGAGTCATGTCTGAGTCCACCTGATGAATTTAAGTCCAGTGTTTTCTCTCAACCAACCCCAGAGGGAACGATCCGTCTCTTTAGCTGCTAAATGCGCTACTATCTGCTTAGAACTCCACCATAGTGTGTTATAAAGCATCTATTAGATGTTTACATACTGCCTTCACCCTTTACATTGTTATTTCTTGCATGCAGAATGCTTTGTTCGTGGTTGGTTTGCTTTCCCGGCTCCTTCTCTTCTACATTTCCCTCATATTCATAACAGAAATCGATTAACGTGAAATTGATAAACTATTGTTTACAGTACAATCCCACTGGAGCTCTGTGCACTTAGTGTTTGGTTAAGAGAGGATATTCATGATTTAGCCCCTAATTATGTCGGTAAGTCGACTGTTTGGAGTAATTTATTTGCTGGTTGCAAAGTTCAGTCCTTTAATTCAGAGATGTCCTGAAAGTCAAAGAGTAATCAGGTTTGGACTCCTCTGCCAAAATGTCAAGCTCTGCAGGACGACAGGTTGCCAAGACTGGCTCAGGGGTCACCAACCTGTTTGAAACTGAGAGCTACTTTAAGGGTACCGAGCAGTACGAAGAGCTACTTGTTTGATACAAACGTCCTGAATAACAAAGTTGCACAGATCACCTTTTAATAATAATAATAATATGTGTGAAGAGACTTTCTGATCACATGTCAATGTTAATTATTCCTCACAATAATTATTGACAATGATTTCCACAACATGATGGTAGGAAACACAGATATATTTAAACATTTATTGCTGTTATTCTGTTTCAACATTTGAAAGTCAGAGGTATCACATCTCTGATATTTTAGTAAATATCTTTCTTGACAGTTTTGTATGAATAAGCACATTTGTAGCATTTGGTTCAAAACCACACCTGTTATATTTTTGTAAAAATGATCACTTCTGACATTTTTTATGAAATCATTAACTGTCATATCTTCAAATGATGTCTCGTTTGTACTAACCACCACTTTTGTAACATTTCTGAACAAATCATGATCAACAAATCAACTCGATTTGTATAAACATGGGACAATCAGTTATGAATATCCTGTGTTGTTTGGCTTTGGAGCAGATGACATTTATGATCTTCACGACAGGAGTCATCACATGATCAAAGCCGGTTACTTTTGCACATAGCGCCTGTTGCTGAATGATGCAGTGGTAATGTAGACATTTTGGGAAGTCTGGGTCACCTTTACATTGCGCAATGAAGCCTGCATGCCGGCCCGTCATGGCGGGAGCCCCGTCTGTTGTCACCGACACCATTTCTAATGGTACCTCCACGAAGAAACTAGTAAACAGTCTCGTCTAGGCGCGCGAGTATCTTCGGGCGCTCGCGTTCAAACCTCTAGTCTGGGCCTTTTTAAATTTGTGAATGTAGATTTTAAAATCTACATTCATGCAAGCGTTTTTGATTAAAAATGAACAGCAACTAAAATTTTTAGACGGAGCTCCATGGTGACTAATACTATTTTTAGAACATGCCTTGCGGGCGACTCACGTGGTCCCTGCGGGCGCCGTGTTGGCTACCTCTGCTCTGGCTAATCAACAAGCGTCTGTGTTTGGGAGTCCATGGGACTTTTGTTTACAAGCCCTGGGTTGATTGCAACTGGGCACTGGGAGCCCAACATCACTAAATACCCCAAAAATGTTTTCCACTCTTCGGCTCGGACCAAAGAGAACCAACTTCAGAGGCTTATAACTGCAGAGCAGCACGATGCATTCACGGCACACTGGAGGTCGTGTAAATCCAAGCTCTAAACTGGGACATTCAGATGTATACTGTGTAGTCATGCAAGTAGTACATGTGGATAGATTCTCACAGAACGTACAGAATGTACAGAATGTGTTGCTTTTCATAAGAAGACTTACTGAGGAGAAATGTCTTGGATGTATGATTGAATGTATTCAATCATAAGAAGATTTTATATCTCAGAGTCTGACACGAGTTTGAACTCGAACACAACCGCTCACAACGTCTGTATACCCAGAATTCCCCTCTCCTGCCTTTGCACTGCTCTGCTCATTGTGCAGTCAAAGTGTTTTTTTAGCTGGATTGGTGAAGAGGGCAACGACCATCTACATCAAATGCCCCCCCGTCCCCGTCTACCATGCAGCATCGGCCTGGTTCCTCTGGTTGTGGTATTGTAGTTTACGGGCGTAATAAAATGACTGACGGCTCAAAACAGAAGCAAATCAGTGTCAGTCGTGCTGCTCTGACTGACACTTCCTGGCTCACGAAACAAGTCTGTGTCGGCTGAGGACATTTTTCTGTGTGTGTGTGTGTTTGTGTGTGTGTGTGTGTGTCACAGTAAAATAAAATCAAGATACATAATGCTGAATCTTTAAAATCCATCGTTAATGAGAAGGGATTTTGGATGTAGCGCTGCTTCTCTGCTGGTAAAACATTACGTACTGTAAACACGTCTCTTCTCTCTTTCATTTTTGCTCAAGTATCCAAAATCTTTCCACTACTGTTTCGGCTGATATTGGTCACCAGCAGCTCTGCAGTTATTTATAATCTGTGGCTCGAAGCCTGGAGCTCCACACAAAAAAAAGAAAAGCATCTTACAAACGGTGCCACAGAACTGTTCTGACCGGTGCTGGATGATTGCTCAACGAACACTTGTATTCCAGAGAGGAAAAGTAAAAAAAAAAAAAAAAATGGTATTTTTCTCCATTTATCAGAAATGGAAGATAATTGTGTGATAAGCAGCTGGTGTGGAGATATGACTGGAAATAGACTCACTATTCTTGTGCTGCATTCAGAAAAGGAAATAAAGCAGAATAGCTGCAGGATGAAAGTTTTACATCCTTTACTAGAAGCATCCAAGAATAACTGGACCCGACTCAACAAAATCATCTTCTTCTTAAGTTCCTGGTATTATTATTTAGATTTTATTCAATTGATTTACATGTCCTTGCTCTAAAGCATGCTAGAATCCAATTGGGGGGGAAAAAAACATCGACCGCCACACCAGCAAGAAACCAACATCATGTGTAGTCTTTCATCAGAGCTTCATTAAATACCAAACAGGCACAAGATGTCTGATTTCTGACCGCATTTTCTTTAATTTCCTTGTTTCGGTTCCGATATGATCGTTTTCATTTCTGTATTCAGTGATAAGGGCTGGATTCTCTTCTCACATGAAGCTCCACAAAGGGTTAAACTGAAATCCTGATCTTCCCTGCTTGTTGTACTGTAAATCCGGCATGATGTGAACTCGCTGCCCTGCTCCGCTGTTTCTGGCTCGATACCGTCACCTGGTGGTGAGTCGGCGTCACTGCGGCGGCTGTGAAGGGAGCAGCAGAGCGAGGACGCCGTCTGTTTGGGGAGATTTTTAAGGGACAATATGAAGAGTCACAGCGTCCACGCGTTATTGAATGTGCAAGAAACGATTGGGAAACACGTTGTCACTCTCCCCTCTCCTCGCCCATTTTGAATTAAACATATTGGTCGGCATCCATAGGGTGATCCTCTTCATGGGCCTCATTGTTGGCTCGCTGCTCTCTGGGTGAAGCAGGAGAGAGGCAGAGTGTACAGGACATCTCACTCCGACGCTAAACACTCGGGACACAAACAAACCAATGAAGTCGCCCGTTATGTGGCCAGTGGCGTGATTGGGGTGATTTCGGGCCCCATTGCACGCTGTCGTGACGGGGCCCCTAGTGACTTACTGACACTTTTATTCTTGACAGGCGTGACCGCTCGCTCTGCTTGCAGACGTGCATCAGCTTCTCATTCCTAAACTTTTATTTACAAACCATCAGTCACAAAGATCGTTTTTATTTGAAAGTGTCAATAAACAGCATTGTGAACATGTTGAAAAATGCAGTGAACGCCTCCAAAACATCATTTAGAACATCGTCTGACACCAAACTGCCAAACAAGACTATGAAGAATTCAAAAAAGCAAATCTATAAATCTACAACTACTTTGGCCTGGTGTGTAGGTGGGCTGGTGCTCTACACATTCCAAAAAATAAATATAATTAATATAAATATGGCAAAGTGTATATTAAAATATTTGAAAAGTCAGATTTTAAAATGGCTGAAATCAAGAAGTATTTGATGTTTTTTAGTTTGTCCTATAAACATTCCAGACCGCTCCTTTACAGACCCATTGGTAGTCAACGTTGTCCTCGTGTTTCGCTCCACATTCAGAGTTTTTAAGTTGCATGAGATCAAACCTCCCATGAGGATCGTCTCATCATCGTTAGCATGTTAGCCGTTAGCTCGGCGGCTGCTCTCTGACACGTGACCGTCCTCGGAGGGCAGATGGGCTCTAATCTGCAGATAAAACCAGATGATGATGATTGAACGGCTCAATGAGTGATGAAACCAGTCCTGCTGCCTGCAGATTCTACTCTTTTCTTGTAATTCGTGTGACGTTTTTTTCATGTGACTATCACAACTTGCCACTTTTAACAAAAGTAGTCTGAATATAACAATCAGTATAATCAGCGGACTGAAGAGATTGTTTCAAGTTTAAACCAAACTCGACTTAAATGCGCACCAGCAATACTCCAAACGTCCACTGACCTCCTTTTGACTGTTAATAGCTTTGCAGCTGTGTCGTACGTCTCTGCGTCCACATCTGGCACGACGGAGAAGATCTCTGTGAGCACTAATATAACTTAAGGCTTTAGAAATATTTGACTTCGGCAGCTTCCTGGTGGCGCTAAAAAAACACACTAAACACAAAAACAAAAGGGGAAATTTGAGTTATTGTTAGTGAAATTACCGATGTTCATTTTAAAGTGCTGGCTTCTACTGGGTATATATATTTAACACTGTCTGTAAGTGTATATATATATATAGTTTGTAAATAGTTTGGAATAACAGACTGAGTCATTCTCTCTCTCTCTCTCTCTCTCTCTCTCTCTCTCTCTCTCTCTTCCTCCCAGGTGGTCGGGCGGTGCCTCAGGACCAGTCACCCACTTCTACCTGCCCTCCGGGACCCCCTGGGCCTCCGGAGGCCGCCAACGGCAGCAGCGACATCACGGTGAACTTTGACCCCGACCCGGCGGACCTGGCGCTGTCCAGCGTGCCGGGCCAGGAGGCGTTCGACCCGCGGCGGCACCGCTTCTCCGACGAGGAGCTGAAGCCTCAGCCGATGATCAAGAAGGCCCGCAAGATGCTGGTCCCCCACGAGCAGAAGGTACTACATCTCCCACAGTCCTTTGCTGTCCTACGGACCACTGGGATATTATAATGATCCTGACAGGCTGACAAACAAACACATCTTTACTTTGATAACTGGAAGATACATAGTTTTGATGGCCAATGAGTTTTATTTAGTTTTCACCCTCTCACTTGTTTCAAACTTTGAAACGTCCTTATTATCATTTGAGTTAAACCTTATTTTCTCAAAATAGGAGAAAATAATATATATTTTATATAATATTACGTCGGGTATTTTATAAAATGTAATAAATAAATGCACAAAAAAACCCAGCATCAGTCACAAACACAGTCAAATAAAAGTGGAACCGAAATCACTGAAAAGTAGAACATTAAAATGACATAAGAGGAAAACTAGGCATTTAAAATGTCAACCTACTTCAACACTTGAGTGTTCTGCAGAAACACGTCCTCGCGTGTGAAGAGAGGTCAGGTTTGTTCTGCAGGATGCGGTTCAGGCAGAACGCCCAGCAGCCGCGTCTGAACTTCATCACGACGAAGGCCACAGCTCTTTTGACAGCTCCTGTGTCGATGTGGAAAAAGAAGTTATGGCGCATGATGCCCGCTAGTATTCCCGTCTCCCGACCAGAGTGCTACGATATTTGGTCCTCGGCTCATTGCGCAGGAAGAGGAGCTCTGATCGATGGCTCGTGCTTTCACAGGTCAGTGCGGAGCAGCTGCAGCTCCTGAGGCCTTTGTAATTTACGGAGGGATGGAGGCGCTCACCTTGTGTTCTGTCTCAGGAGGTTTTATAAATCATTTCTACGCAGGTTGTTTGGAAAAAAAAAGATCTCTGAGCAAAGTTAAAGAGGAAGCTGATTGCTCTGCAGCTCCTCGTGAATTACATCTCAGATTCATCTCTTTGGCTGCGATCCAGGATCACAACGTTAAGGAGAGTTTGATTATTTTCATAAACAAATAATAAAAACAAATACTGAAAGTGATTATCTCTGAACCGCTTTTTTTAGATGTTTCAAAAAGATAATGATTTTGCAGAGTTTAAAGTTGGAATGATGTTAACTGTGCCAGACGTAAACAGATCCTCTCTGAGGAAACACTGCAGCGATTCCACCGACATCAATCCTTCCAGACAGAGATCACTACTTTCAATTTGGAGTCCAACAGTTTAACACAACAACCTCTGTGGTTTCCAATCGTCCTCTCATGAGACCCTCATCGGCCATCACGTCTCAGCTCAGCATAATATCTATTTCCACTTAACATCTTTATTACTCTCCATCTCCTCTTTACCGTCCTAGAAGTTCCAAATGATTCGACATCGTCGGCCTTTTATTGACGTACATGCAGACCGCTCTGGTGTCTCTTTAATGTGTCTGTGTTTCTATCTGTTAGCGTTCAGGTGTCTTGTGACAGCCAATATGTCTTTTCAGCAATAAAACACTGGGAGGTGTTCCAATATAGGAAAGTAACGGATGAGGCAGAGTCTGTTATTTTCCAGACGAGAACATCTTGGAGCGCATTGTTGTTCTTATACCACGGCCACCTACTAAAGGACTACTCAACTTCACAGCAGTGACAATACATTCTAGTAACTAAGTCATCAAAACATCCAAAGAAACGTCTTAAACCATCACTGCAGTGTTGTCCACTTCTCGGCTCTCCGTCCAATGTTGTGAAATCACAGTATTGTACGCTGTTAGTTCATTTTACAACTTCTAGAAATATAAATAAGGGCTTTTCAAGTGCTCCTACTGGGGAGTTGTTCTACCTCGAAGAAAATCATCTGCGTTTTATAGACATGTTTCCCAAAGTAAGTCTGTGGGAAACAGGCCGCATGACGTCACGTGACGGACTCGAAGTTGTAATTCCTGCTTTTGGCCACTATGTAAAATGATCTTCAGCCTTTAGCTTCTTCTCGCTGTCCAGTATTTGTCATGTTTTTTTGTGTTCTGTAGTTGCAACTATTCAACTGCTGCCTCCTTCCCTTCCTCCTTTCCTCATCACATATCTGACCCTCATAACTCATCCCATGCTTCCTTCTTCTTCTTCTCCCCCCCCTCTCTCTCTCTCTCTTTCCTCCCGCCCCTTCCACCATACCAAACGGCTGCCGGCGATGAAAGGATGACAAGTACTGGTGCCGGCGCGTGAAGAACAACGAGGCGGCGAAGCGCTCGCGGGACGCCCGGCGGCTGAAGGAGAACCAGATCTCTGTGCGCGCCGCCTTCCTGGAGCGGGAGAACAACGCCCTCCGCCAGGAGGTGGCCGACATGAGGAAAGAGCTGGGCCGCTGCAGGAACATCATCAACAAGTACGAGAGTCGGCACGGAGACTTGTGAGGGCGGAGGATGAGGAGGAAGAGGAAGAAGACGACTACGACGAAGCAGGAGGAAGGGGGCGGGAGGGGAGGTGGAAATGAGAAAAAGAGGGTACAAGGCAAACCCAACAACAGCAGCACTTTAGTTGAAGTGGCGCAGGGAGAAGGCCGGCGTAGGTCTGCAGTAAGCGCTGTGCGACACCGGGGCGCAAACACCAGAAACAAACGCGTGCACGCTGTGCTTTAGGATGTCACAACAGGAAAGCACATGCGACGCCAATCTCTTTCCCCCCAGTTTGACTCTCTTTGTACATGCTGCTTCGCTGTATCCACTCAATGTACTGTTTCACCGTTTGTGTCACCTCGGCAGCTTACACGTCACCCTCGGTGCTGTGCTTACGCCCGGTGTCGCACGGCGTTTTCGCAGGTAGTGCGTCCCCGGCCGCCGCTCCGGCCAGTTCAAACAGGGTGTTGAATTCACATTATGCCAGTGAAGTCTCACTTTTTAAGCTCAAGGCACGGATTCAAGCCAGGAAGAGGTCAGATGTGTAATTCTTTTCTATAAATAGGACAAAAAAAAAAAACATGTATATTTTTGAAGTGGGAAGGAAGGAAAGACTAGTCCAGCAAAGAGGAGGAGGAGGAGGAGGAGGAGGTGCAGGAGGTGCAGGGTTTTCGTCCATAACGCAAAGAGATTTTGACAAAGGATTATTGTATATTTTTCTATTAGCAGAGATAGTCAGGAGGAGGATTTTGGAGATAATCTTTTGTATATTTTATATATGGGGCGGGGAGGGGCTGTTTAGCTGGACAGTCACGGGGCCACACTAAATGCTTTTCCTCCCAGCTGTTTATCGCAAAACAACAGATAATCTATTTTCGATTTCACCGAGCTGGTTAGTCGCGTTAGGCCGGAGGCGTAACTGAGAATGTATCACGGCTGAATCAGGTATTTCACACGATGCGAGACCAGGCGGGGCATCTTAGTAACGATTGTTTTTGGGTCGAGGGGAGAGGGCGTCGCAAGGAAGACGGTGAAACAAAACAATTGTATAGTTTTAAGAGATTTTTTGTGTTTTCGTTTTGTTTTCTTTTGTGGGCTCGTTCAAGCACTTGATTTGTTCTCTTCTATTTGATTCCGTGTCTGATTTTGAAATAATCGCAGGGCTTTTTTCTTTTTTTTTTAGAAGGTGAAGGAGAAAAAAAAGAGAGAGAGGAAAACAGGAAGCAAATAGCCATCAGAACAGCTGGATGTGAGCAGATGTTTGAAAATATACAAGGGGGAGAATTTCACTGGCAGGTTTGCTTTTATATTGAACGTGTCTCGCTCACACACACACACACCCACACACACACAAACTCACATTGACGGACAATTTGTTAACAATAACACAACGTGGTTGCAGTCTTTCTCTCTCTGTTTGTCCAGGAAGTGCAAAAATGAAATGCTAACTGGTTTAGGGTTGATTTGCCCGGATCGAACGGTGACTGAAACCTTCAGCATGCAGACACACAACACACACACACACACACACAGTCCTGACCCAGGTTTTAACCCTTATTGTTGTTGTTGATGTTGTTATGGACTTCTATGGTGCTGATCGGATCTGATCCTTCACCTGATGCACGCACACACACACACACACATGCAAACACTTCCACCATCTCAAACACAGTACTGAACTGCCTAAACCCTTTCTTTGTCTTTTATTCCTTCTTTTTAGTTTCTTTTTTCTTTCTTTTGTTGCATATTGTATCGATAAATCGTATATAGATTTACACACAAACACTTGTCTATACCTCTCCTTCAAACTTTACCCAATGAGAAACGAGAAACGCACCCTACTGCTACTGTACCATACAACTGTACTATTGAATATTAAACTATTCTCTCACTAGATATATATATATATATGTATATGATATATGCTTGAATTATTGTGATAATAGTTGTAATATACATAATTGAATATATTACAGAAAATCCCATTGGAATCATTTTGTCAGTTTTTTCTCAGGTGTTTTTGTCTGAGTTATTAAATACACATTAAAAAAAAAAAAGTATTTGATTGGATCACAGAATTTGTGTTTTTTTGTTTTCTGGGGGGGGGGGTTCATATTTGTCTTCTTGTTGCTGAGCTGATGTGTTTTCATTCTGTTTATCTCTAACTCACTGTGGGACAAGATACATTTGGCTATGAAAGAACTGCACCACGGTCGCGTTACTTCAACGACACTACCGCTAGTTCCTCCAATTACAGATCGTGTCCTCCTGAGCACAGGTATGAACCATAGACTGTATTTAAGGTTCGACCACGACAAGGCTGGAAAGTAAGCAAGGCGGACTAGTGAGTAGAAGAGTTTCCGTGTCCGGCGTGATGACGTTTGATATCCTCGACAAAAAACCAAACAAAAAACCAATTGTCTTTCCAGGTTTTTGGACGACACCACTCACACTAAACAGTTTACTCTAAACAGTGAGCAGTGAATTCAGATGTTGGACACTTCGTTTTTTAAAGAATGGGTCCTTGATTTTAGTCAAATGAGGACTAAAGCAGCCTCTGACTTTTTGTTGCTGAACTGTTGATTTTTTTAAGGCCAACCCAGAAGTTAGCGTCACACTGGTTCCCTTGAGAAAAAGCAAATGGGATTTTTGATTGTTGCAGAAAATAAGCTCTGTGACAAACAAACGTTTTTTGGTACATGGTTTAATCAGCAAGAAAAAAGAATTACACACAAAAATCTTGACAAATTAACTTTTTTTATAATATTTTTCTTAAATACAATCACCAGAAGTAAAACGCTAACGTTAGGCTATAAGGGAACGACTCCTCGGTCACATGACTTCACGTCACCGCCACAAAGCTAAAGTAAAAATGTTCAACGTGACGACGTTTAGTCGTCCCGTCTTTTTTAAAACACGTAAAAAGCTTCAAAATTCCCGAGTGGAAGAAGATATTTTATTTTGTTTAACGAAACTAAAATATTATAATCTCGTGTTAACCACAGGCCTTATTTAGGGCATCAAATCAAAAACCCATCGATTTTGAGACGGTTGAACCTGAAGTGCAACAATACTGACTCATTCCAGGTTGACTCGTTCCTGCAGCACTCTATTGTATCCTATTCCTCCGTGCCATACAGCCCAAATGTGTTGACATGTTCCTTCATTATGGAAACACACACTGAAGATTACTTTTGACTGAATCCTACATTCTCCGTCCTGCTGCCCCAAATAGAGCATGAAATGTGGATTAATCCACCGATGAATATAGTCCCAAAAATCCTCCTATTTGAGGTACGTTTGCTAAAAACTGCAGTGACCATCTGTCTTAGAATGACTGAGCCTTTTCCAAAGATTTAAACTTTATATTTGTGAACTGCTTTTTTTTACAGATTTACATCAGAAAGCTCTGAGAGACGGATTAACATATTTTTGGTATCAGTCTTCTTATGGGATTTGTTGTCAATATAGAATAAGGTCAGCCTCACCCTTTCAGAACAAAAACTAAATCAACAATCCGTTCGGACTTCATTTTATTCAAGTATTTTATATCAGGTGTCAATAATTGTGTGTTTTGGGTCAAGATAAGTCTTAAGTATTCATATACACACTAACACACAGATGGTTTTGGTCTTTTCATGGAATTTTTTTGACAATAAGCTAAATATATAGAGCCTTGACTGGCATCACAGTCACATCTATTGTCATGGTTTCCTGTTTGTCCCTCCTGCGCTCCATCTAGGCTTCACTCTGTTTCCAAAAACTGGATCCAAACAGACAACGGTGCAGAAACCAGAAAGCAGGCGACGGCACTCAAATCAGGTACAATTTACACACATTATTAATATTTGCTCACTTTCATAATTTCTCTCATGTTATTAGTGTGCCCCCTTCTCACTGTAGGTGTGTGATATTGAATAATAAATTAAACCTTTTACACAGAAAGTGCAACAGCAGACCATTGGGAGGCACTCAGACCCTTCTGACAGCTTCTCTGTTGAGACATCAGATCCACAACGAGTGTGTGTGTGTGTGTGTGTGTGCGCGTGTGTGTGTGTGTGTGCGTGTGTGTGTGTGTGTACAGTGTTGTGTGCGTTCACACTTCTCAACAGCTCAGTTTAAAGTTCAATTCACACATTCAAATGAACACTTTCTGTTTATGCATTTGAAATACCATCTACCACATATTTATATTACATTCAACCGGCAGCCTTTAATGTCTTAGAGTCTCACTTTGCTTTTATTTGCATGATTTTGGTTTATAAATATGAAAACATGTTCATAATGAGCAGCGTTGAAGGTTGCCTGAGACTCAAGCCTTTCATTGCCATCGACTGCTGCGTTGTAATTGTTGTGCATATACTGTAGACGTAGATGAAGAACCTGAAACTTGTCTTAAAACCTGCACACATAAAACTTAGGTTCGTGCATGTGATACGTGCGCACAAACACAGGAAAGCATCCTCACGGGGGGTCGCAACCAATTGCTTGATGGTTAAGTTGACTTTGGAGACTTTGGAGACGGGGATGGATTATCTGCTGCAGGAATGAGTCCTAAACTCCAGAAATGACTCAGCAATTTCATACCTTTCGGTTCCCTAGTCTCTAAGTCAATGGGTTTTTTGAATGGGTTTTTGGTTAGATGCCTGCAAATAACAAATGTAAAGAGATGTTAACGATATAAAATACATCAAAATATACCCTCTCGTGAACGTTGAAGCTTTAATGCGTCTCAAAAAAGTTGGTTGCTAATGACCATTATCACGCGGACTAGTCCTCCTTTAGCTTAGCGGTGGTGACATGAAGTTGTGAGACCGTGGTGTACTTCCTAATGTCAGCTTTTTACTTCTGATTCAAAATTCATTTGTTAGAGATTATCTAGATGAAGTATAAACGTCTGTTTGCCACAAAGCTTATTTTCTGCAATAATCCACAATCCAATGGAACAATCCCATTGGCTCTTCGTGGAGGGAACCAGTGTGATGCTAACTGCGTGTGTGTGTGTGTGTGTGTGTGTGTGTGTGTGTGTGTGTGTAGCCCCTCAACCTCGGTTATGTAACAACACCATGCCGGTCTGTGTGTGTGTGTGTGTGTGCGTGTGTGTGTGTGTGTGTGTGTGTGTGTGTGTGTGTGTGTGTGTGTGTGTGTGTGTGTGTGTGCGTGCGTGCGTGTGTGTGTGTGGGAGTGGATGGTCTCGCCACCTGTATCTGGTGGGTTGTTTCAGCTGTTCGCCGACGTCTGCGTCACCGGCTCCCCCTCGTCACGCCGCAGACCATCTGCCCAAGCTGGTGCCGACGGTCCGAGCCAAAGCGCGCCCCGCACCGTGCCGCACCGTGCCGAGCTGCTTCCAGGTGGTAGCCAGGCCCCTGTACCCGTGCTGCTGTAAGTTATCTACAGTCAGACCGGGGCAGTCCCAGAAAACAAAGGCTTTGAAGTCATTGTCATTACATGCAGATACATCTTTTAGGTAAATTCACAGAAATCACAGGCAAGACATGAGAAACATAAACATACTTTAGAATGAGAAATCCACGAGATATTAAAAACTGAAAACAAACCCTTTGACAAGAGCTGTTGGAAAGTTTGCGCGCTTTTCAATAAAATACGCAAAACACTTTAAGGGAATTAACCTTTCAAATTATTCTTTTTTTATCAAATCATTTAATCCCCCATAGTTTAGTATTCACACATTAATAATTAATGTGCTTTCATGTGATAAAACACTACTTTTTCAGTCCCTTAATTGGGCCACAGTGGTTGTAAAGAAACTTGTATTACTTAATGTTTAACTGACATCATTCATGTGATCAATGGAATAGATGTATTTATTCAGGTTTCAGTCTTTTAGAACAGCAACAGCTGAGCGTCTGCGTCAACATCTATTAGCAGGTTTTTATTTTTCATTGTCACTAAATAGATAATATTCTCTGTACCGTTGAAGAACTCAGTGAGTATATGATGAAGGTGAATCAATCAATAACATTTGTGTCTAAGTTGTCATGATGACATGAAGTAATGTCTCTGACACACTTTCTTTCTTGGTAAGAATATCAGAAACACTCTGCAGGTTGGAGAATTCAACGCTATGAGCGTGTGTCCTGCAGGAGAAGTGGGTGAAAGGTGAGTTCAGTGTTCCACCTCGAGCCTCAATGGGAACCAGATGGCCGACCTCCAAACTCCCGTGGAGTTCCGGCACTTTCACCTCTGTGTGCATTTCTTCCACTTTGCCTACTTAGTCCAATGCAAGAGCCTTTAATCCCCCCCCACCACACATTTACTTCACAAGTTCATTGGAATCCCTCAAATCAATTAAGGGAGGACCCAGGCACAAGATTTAAATACAAGTTTTAACAATAAAATCTAAATAAAAGTCACTAATTAACTCATTTCAATCAGTTGATTATTCGGATAGATTGTAAACACTTCTCTTTCTCTTCTTCTTTTTACATCCGGCTGGTATCGCTGTAGTCTCACTGGCTGCCTTTGACAACATGCGTGTGTGTGTGTGTGTGTGTGTGTGTGTGTGCGCGTGTGTGTGTGTGCGCGTGCGCGTGTGTGTGTGTGCGTGTGTGTGTGTGTGTGCGTGTGCGTGTGTGTGTGTGTGCGTGTGTGTGTGTGTGTGTGTGTGCGTGTGCGTGTGTGTGTTCTCAGCCTCCCTCCAGTTCTAAGAAATCTCCCCCCAAATGTCCACTCATTTCACCACCATAGGAACGTCTCAGTGTCGGGGTGGATGTGCGTTGAGGTCATGGCAGGTGGAAGCTGCAGCGCCTCCTAGTGGTCAGCTGTGAAGAGAAAACTCAGAACTCTGTTTGATGAGATGAAACGTGGAGACATTAATTAAAGCCCAATCAATATAAACTACAGGTATTTTTACACATAAAAGTGAACATTATCAGAAGCATGATAGTTGTTAAGATTGTTCTTTATCCATGTCAATCAATTCAGGAGTCATAACGGCGATCTCATTGTGTGTGTGTTTGTAAACCCTTCAATTTAGGCCACGAATTGGATGTTTAAGAGCTCAACTATTAGACTATCATTACTATGAACTTGCACCAAAGTAATATCCCAGTAATCCAATTGAAATTGAAGGCAGGCTCACTTTCAGGAGCTGTTTGTGCCGTTTAGCAGCAGTAATTAATTAACTGAAATGGATTAAAGCCCACTCCAAGCTGTTAGTGTTAGTCCTTAACTGGAGTCTAATTGATCGTGCTCTTAGTTTACCACCTAAAAACTACTTTTCAACCAAAGACGTGACTTTGGATGTGTTTTATCTCATACTAATACAGTGATTTTGGTCCAGAGTTAATATTCTCCGCTATAGTTTTCAGAATGAAAGCAGATTTATTAGATTTCTGGACACTCGTGGGCAGCGGATCAACCTGTAATCACAACACTGACAGATTAGCACCAGTCAATATGGCGAATGTGTTGGTAAACATTTTACACACCCGGCAGACACAGAGCAACATTAGCATTCGTTTGGTGCAGTCAGTGTACAGGTTAATCAGAGCTCTCTCTGAAAACAATGAGCTTAAAGATGCTAAACCGATCAGTAGAACTGTTGAGTCTGGTGGGGATTCTCCGTGGGTTTGTCACTACGAGTCGTTAGACCCATGGGTGGTGTAAGAACATACATTTAACTCTAACTGTGGCATTAACTGACTTTACACAAGTTCTCTCTGCTTGTTTCTTCATTTAGTTGTTGGAACATTTCTTATTGTATTGAGGCGATTGATGATTCGTCCCAGAACAAACACCAAAGGGAGCACTGCTGAGGATAATGTGCCCACACAGAATGGAATTAGTTTTTTGTCAAAGTATACATTACAGTGAGTTCTAACTAGTTTATACATCTAAGTTATTAGCTGTTCGAGGTCTGACTGAGCCGGTGCGTTCCAGGTGTCAGACATTGTTGTTGTCTTCTCGTTTGTTCAAGGCAAGAAACCCAGGCGAGGCACTTTTAAAGTGATATTCAAGGCCATCTTTTTGAATTCAGAAATTGTTATTGGCCACATTTTCTTTTCTTTCTCAAACACTTTGAAAAGGCTGCTGTCTGAGGCAAACCTCAGCCTTTGGCAAACCTTTGTGTGTGTTTTCTTTCTGTCTAACACAGGGAGCAAGGGAAAGAGAGACTCTTGAATCATTAATGGGTTTTATCAAAAATACCATCATCTATCTGTGTGTGTGTGTGTGTGTGTGTGTGTGTGTGTGTGTGTGTGAGAGAGAGAGAGAGAGAGAGAGAGAGAGAGAGAGAGAGAGAGAGAGAGAGAGAGAGAGAGAGAGAGAGAGAGAGAGAGCAGACAGCAGGTCAGATCGGGGGTTTAACTGTCACATCTGTTGCAGTGTCGCTCTCCGTCTCGCCGTGAGGACATCAGTCTAAATGTCTCTCTGAGGCTCTGTTTGCCCTCAAAAACCTTCAGCAGCAGCTCCACCTGATCCCAAACAGCTGTCAATCACAAGCAGCCTCCTCTGGCCCTGTGAGGTCCGCATGTGTGTGTGTGTGTGTGTGTGTGGACACAAACAAAACAAACTGTATATTGAGGGTATTCGTACCTCACAAACGTTAATGATTAGGGATAATAACATGGGGATGTTGCTTTTTTTGGGGATGTTTTTGTAATTTAGAATTGATTAAAAATCAAATTCCCAAATATTCCCGCCTGTATTAAGTACCTCCACCTTCTAATGAGCGTAGGTACTCACGGTGTAGCTGCAGACCAGTGTTGGGTCGGTTGATGGCTGCTCTGTGCCTCCCTGTATTGTCTGATTAAAGCCTTTTGTGATAACCTGTGCACAAATTAGCAAATGAAGAAGTCCTGTTTATGATTCGTACAACCAAATGCTGCACTTGCATGTCATGCGATCTTTTCATATCTGATCCCCCGAACCGAATGAGCCGGTTGTCATGGTGATTTAAACTGGGTCAGAAGTCAGCTTTCAGGAGCGAGAGAATCAGGGTTCAGCTGAAAGTTACCTTCCTCCCCCTACTAATCCCACACGTGTGTTAAAGGCCACGTCAAGCTTCAGCTATCGATCAACAACAAAATATCAGAAGCGCTTTGTGCTTGAGTGCATATTAAACCTTCATGTCGCGGCTATAGAAGAGATTCTTCCCCACGGAGGTTTCATCCACAGCTCATTAGGACTACAGCACACGTGAGTCACACTCACCCATAAATACATTCAGTAGTCCCGATACCATCCCTCCATGTGACCGCAGATAAATCAGTTGTCTGTCTCTGTAACTTTTGCCCCCGAGCCCTCTAACAGCGTTGACTTGGTTTGACTCTGAGGCTGCTAACGATGTGATGCAGCGCTCACTTGTGTGTGGCTGCGACTGTGGGAGGCCTCGTCCTGCCTGATCTGTCCTCATTAGGTGCACCGCAGCAGCTGAACATGTTCCAAATGTACGGTGAATATTGACTATATTGTTGTCAACAAGACTTACACAGAAAAATTAGTAAATCAAGTGAAGCTAAGCACACGTGTGCAAATAACCGGCAGATAGCGAGTTCTTTAATTAGTGTCAGTTTTCTCTATTAGAGTGCATTAAATTAAGGCCGATTTATTCAGTGTAATTGAATATAATAGAGTGTGGGTGTTACCACAGTATAAAAGCTTTATTGAATCATTCATATGGCTGACCTCTGACAACCAGACTAGTGTCAGCTTGTGTGACTTTCAGCTCTTGATATTTAAATATTAAGATTAGAATTGAGAGAAAGGGAATTTTTTTTTCAACATTTAAGGAGGCGGCATGCTGATTCCCTTCCTGTATGTGGGAGGGTTGTATTATCAGCAGCCACAGGCTCAAATTAATGGAGAAGAAAGCTGTTTTTGTGGACTGGAAGCTCCAGACACCTGTTTATACCCTGACTGTGAGGTGCTCAGCATGCAACGCCAGTTCAGTAGAGCCACCATGTGTGTAGTAAAGAACATTTACAGAAAAATTCAAGCTTTTGCAATACTCAGTTGTAAAACGATACCGACCGCAATCACCCATTTCTCCATCCACTCCTAAAACTAAGTAGTTTAGTTATTTCTTGTGACGACGGCAGTTTATTTTGAAAAGACCGTTTGCATGTAACAAGCGGAATTTGACAAGCGTTGCCGGCTTTTGCTGAAAAACACTCGAAAAATAAGAAAATTTTCGTAACATATCCGAACCTGTGAGGATACGTCGTTGAGCTAGTTGGGGGAACAGCGCTGGCATAATATCACTTACATAGTGAGCATGTCAGCAGCTTCAGCTTGGAGTTACTGATCGATGCGACTCCATTATTCACTCTCTTGCTTTGTTCTTGGTCTCTACCAACTCTGGAGGGTTATATCGCTCTCTTTAGCTGCTAAATGCTTCACTATGTTCATCTAGTCTCAAACTTTCTCAGTCTGATGTTTGTTGCTAATAAGAAATTGTACAGAGATTGTTTGCAGAAAACAGCTTTCTAATGCGACTGGAAACAATACAGATGAGAGCGTTGAGACAGAACCAAAAGATTAAAGCAAAAGAATGAGCTCAAGAATCTAAAACTAGAGCTGAGGGTAACTGCAAAGTTGGGTGGAAATGTAGAATATGTTGTTATCTGCATAGAGGGGAGCAGTGAGTCCGCTACAGTATAAAATCAGTCGATGTATACAGTTTATTTAAAAGACCTGCCAGTGTCTATAAACTCTGATCGTGGAACAAATGAAGACTTCCTGCTACTCTTAAGGATTTTAAAACACATCAATATTGTTCTATTTACCACATCTGTAGACTTTCTGTTTAAGCTGACCGGTTTTGTAGCACAGCTCCCTGAGAAACAATTTAGCACCAAGTGGATTATCCCCGATAAATAAAGTGGAGGTAGATGGGGCCAGAGGGATCGCTCTGAGCAGAGAGAGGATACTCCCCAAGTTAGAGGCTAATTGGTCCGCAGGGAGCAACCAAGGGTGCTTGGTGTGGAAAAAGAGACCTTTTAAACCAGCTTTAGGAAGCAGAATAGCTTCTTACATCATTTAAAACACTCACCTGCATCACCGCTGCTCAAAGGGGCTTCCTGGGCTGGTGTTGTGGTGAGGGCAGCGCGTCACCGGTTTGAATTGGGCTTCAGTCTGAGAACAGTGAATGTTGTTTTCCTTGACTCTCAGTTACCAAACTGAAGGTGCTGTGAAGTAAAAGGTTTCAACATGCCTGTTAACAGTGCATTAGGGTCATTGTAGGTTAAGAATTACGGAGCCGGTGGAATGGTGATATTTGGAGAAAACCTTCAAGATTAAGATTAAAGAATTATTCTCTGAGATGAAAGTGTTTTTTCTGTGTTGCTTTCCCTTCACAGTGACAGAGTGACGGTTGGGCGCGTCAACGTGTACTTAAAGTAACGTTGTGTGTTCGGAGTAATCAACTGTTTTTTAGCGTTAGCTGTGCTAGGCCAGTTTTTTCTTACGAGTTTTATTTCATAAATATTTTTTATTTCTGTAAATATTAACCTCGTCCTTAATTATTATTTATTTTTACTGTACGCCGTCGTGGTTATCTTTAATCATGTGATTGCACCCCAACAGAAGCTTCATTCCATCACTACGCAAGAATACATTGGTTTCCGGTTGTAATATCAGCTCTTTATTCTGCATCCTCTAGTCCTCTTCTTACTGTACATGCTACCTCTTACACCTGGGTTTGTGGTATCTTTTGCTGATTCATAATCACTGTCAGTGAATTTGTCTTCTTTTATAAATCAAGGCTGGATTACTTATTGGTAAAGTTGACAACTGCCACGAGGCCTTGAATGCTTCTGAATGGTTGTTTTTCTGCAAATTAATTTAATTAATCACAAATTCATAAAATGGTAAATACCTGAAGGTATCTGTGCAGAGTGAGGGCAGAACAAGTCAATTTACCACCAAAAGTTCTAGAAAATGTGATCGTCAGTCGACCTCTAAGAAAACTACTTTTGGAGTTTGACTGGAATGAGAATGAAATCCAGACCATCTGCAGGAAATGAGCCAAATCCCACGAGTTTATCGGAAGAAAGAGAGTTATTGACTCCTGATTCCTTACGCTTGGAGAACTGAGCGGGCTAAAATGAATTGATGTTTATTCATTCACCAGTGTATGAACATGTGTGTGTGTGTGTGTGTGTGTGTGTGTGTGTGTGTGTGTGTGTGTGTGTGTGTGTGACTGTGAATGGGTAAATGTTGACAGCTTGACTTGCAGCGTACAGCATTTTGAAGGGTCAGAAGACCATATTCCCAACTTGATATGACAACTGGATACAAAACACCACAGAAGAAAAGACCGATCATTCACACAGTCGCTAGATTGAGTCACTAAAATCAAATCTGACAAGACGAGAGATTTACCAAAACTCTGTTTACAAGCCCGGATTCACTTTAAATTAAGCAGTAATTAGGCTAACGAGCCCAAAAAAACAGAAATGCAACAAAATAAATGCTTCCCCTCTGGGAAGCAAAGCACACAAACGGTGTGATTGCACCACAAGATGTCTCTCTCCAGCGGCGCTCGGCCTGAAGAAACAAAGTTTGCAAACTGGAGCTCCTTCCACAGACTGAAAGTATTCATTTCATACAGTGTTTGATAGATTTTCAAATTAAAAGCGGTGATTTAGGAATAAGGCGGTGATGTGAAGTGTGAAGAGGCTCAGCGATCCGTCGATACAGTGAGCGTTCCTCCTAATGACTGTTTATGGAAGGCTGCCGGTGTGAATGAATGTTAATGACTTTCTGGGAAAAAGGTTTTCTGAAGAAGCTGTTGCCTCCCGACGAAGACAGGGGCTCTCTCACTGGGGCCCAGCTTGCACGCCCTCACACACACACACACACACACACACACACACACACACACACACACAGAGAGATGCTGCGTATTCTTCATCCAGTGTGGTGTGCCCCATTTGCTGTCTCATTTGCCCACTGAACCACATCTCTCTGTGTGTTGTGTTGTTTTTTTACCACAGACTCTAATTAAGGTTGCGTTGCCTCGGAGCGAGTCGTTTGCCTCGACATCACCGCTGCGTGCTCTGCGGCTAATTACAGCCGCTGTCATGGCACAAGGATCTAAATGAGGCCGATGCAGGTCAAGACTTTGTTGTTTCAAAGAATATCTCAGAATTTAATCTGCTTATTGTCGTGGTTGCGCCGTGAAGACTTTGTGAGTTGTGATGTTTTTTAGTTTTTTTTTAAAGGGTTTTATAAACTGAAGAGATTGGACAAAAGCATGTAAATCTTTTAGGCAATAATTGAAAATGACCAAAATTGGAGTTGACAGCAATGTGTTTTTGCAATGTAATAATATTTCAGAGTAGTTCTCACCATCTTTAAACATTTTCTATGAATGTTTTACTGTGTTTTACTGTGTTTTGTACAATTCATTTTCATCACAGACACCATTATGTGACTGACAGTTGAAGCTCTTCAAGCCTTGTTTGGGTTTAACTCTCCGGTTAAATCATCAGTAAATATGAGCAACTGTGTTCAAAATGATCGAGTTCTCTGGTGCTTAAAAAATCTGTTTTTATGTCTACAGACTTGAACCTTTGACCTTTTTCTGTTTATTTTGTTAAAGCATCAGGTGAGTGTTAACACCAAATACTATGTGTAGACACGTGATCCACTTTTAGCTTTTGAAATCAGCTGACTATAAGTGCAGCTTCATGTTTACACACTTCTGCTCCATCAGCTGCTCACAGAAACCTGTGAACACTTTTCTTTGAAATAAAAACAACAACTTTTCCTGTTCTAATATTTATGCCATGAGTATCGCCATGATCTGTTTCTTTAATGCTTCCACAAACCCGCTTCTATGACACGACGTGTTTGTCTTTCAGGTGAAAGCACACCGCCGGTGGGAGGCCCGTTTCCTGAAAATCCTTTTTCCAGGAGCTCAGAAAGCGAAAGGTTTTCTAGGAAAGAAGGGACCCCTGTAAATGGTCTCTGTGTTACATCACACACACACACACACACACACACACACACACACACACACACACGGCCCCTGTGTTCTTACCGGTCATGCTTACATCACAGGTTTAACCCCTTTATTATTATCCCCACCTCTTCATCTAAGTACCTCTCTCTCCCTCATCTTTGCTCTCTTTCTGCCTCACCTTTGACCCGACATTCCTTCTCTCTTTGCTCATTCTCTCACTCCCTTTCTTGGTTTCTGTCTCACCCTTTCTGCCTATATCCACCCAGATTCTTTGCATTTTCTTCCTTCCTTCCCTTGTTTGCTTTTTCCTTTCCCCCCATTTCCTTAACTCAGACTTCCTTTCTTCCTTACGTTCTTTCCTTCTTTTGTTCCGATTTGTCCTCATCGTTCCCTTCACATCCTTGTCTACTTTCTTTCTTCCTTTCCAGATTTGTAGTTCCTTCCCTTCTTTCTAACCTCCCTCGATGTCCTCATTACTTTTCTGTTCCACTTCATCTGTTATAAATAACACACTAACACACTATTACTACTATGGAGTAAAACTGAATATGTAGCGTGTGAGCTCACTGGACAAACTCAACCGCCCCACAATGCATTGCGGCTCTTCAGACTGTCCAATGCGGGACTGTGAGGCAAACATTTAAAATACTTAATTGGCTGAATAAGATCATAATGAATGATGGCGAGTGACATTGAGGTACAGTTAAGAGGATAAAGCGTGAGAACTCTTTTAATTTGGTTTAAATAATACTGAGGTAATGTTGATATACATTTGTTATTAACATTTTTCATTCAGCGTTAGCTCAAACCTTCAGAGTGAACAGTCTGATGATGATGGCAGACTTGATCAATAATTAGTATGCAGTATGATTGAGTATGATGTAGTGCAGCTCTGCTCTCCTTTTACTTTGTCCTAGACTTCCTTCCCTCTCTTGATCGTTTCCTCATGTTTCCTTCCTCTTTCCCCAATTTCCTTCTCATTTATTTTCAACCATTATTTCCAATACCTGTCCTTCCTTTCCTTTTCATCTTTCTTCCTTTCCTTCTTCCCTCATTCTCTTCCTTACTGATTTGTTTCCCCTGTTCCCTACTTTCCTTTTCCACTTACTTACTTTCTTCCTGTTCCTTCTAAATTTCTTTCTTCTCTTTCATGATTTGCTGTTATCCCTCTCTCACACCCTTCTCTCCTTCCCACTTTGGACCCTTCTCTCTCTCCCTCTTTTCTTCATTTCTTCATTTTCCCCACTGATTCCCACCCGTTCTACTGTTTTCACCTCTTCTCTTCTTTCCTAACTCCTTTACATCTTTTCCTCCCCTTCTTTCCTTGCCTTCCTCCTAATTTGGTTCCATCCCTTTTCTCCCCCACCTTTTCTACTTCCTACTTTCCTTTCATACTTCCTACTTTCCTCTGTTTTCTCTCATCTCCCCTACACGTCCTTCCTTCTCTTCCCTCCTGATATGGTTTTCATCTATTCTTCACCTTTCCACACTTCCTTCCCTTTTCCTTCCTGATTTGTCACATCCGTCTTCCCCACTCTCCTCCCGTCCTGTCCTTTCCTCTCCTCTACCCTTCCTAACCACTTCCCTCCCTCCATTGGAATTCACCAGCCACGCTCTGCTCTGAGAGGACGACCGGCTGTTTCCTCTTTTCTAGCTCCACAATTGGATGTTGCCATGGAAACGGCCGCTGGAGGGTGGCTGTTTGGGGGAAACTCTCGTCCTGCAGAGGTGGAAGAGGTGATGCTCTGTCATGCGTATGTGTGTGTGTGTGTGTGTGAGTGTGTGTGTGCGTTTAATGGACTAAGTGCTCAGGCGTGTTTGTACTTAATGAGCGTGTTAAACTTTGTAATGTACTTGACATGCATGTGCATGTGTGCGCATGCAATGATGCGTGTGAAATTGATTTATCACCACTGGTGTGTGTGTGTGTGTGTGTGTGTGTGTGTGTGTGTGTGTGTGGGAGAGATAATGAGAGAGAGAGGATATTGCCCTTTCAACACCTCTGGATGCTCAGCTGTGTGTGTGTGTGTTTATCTGTCACGTCAGACAGCCGTATCCCTTTACATTAGTATTCTCTTCCACTGCGAGTGTGTACATGCTGCAGAGCTGTTTTTGACCATGTGTGTGTGTGTGTGTGTGTGTGTGTGTGTGTGTGTGTGTGTGTGTGTGTGTGTGTGAGAGTGTGACAGCAGCCCGAATCAATATTCATACATGTCAATGATGGTGCAGCACGATGTTGACTTCCCACCTTAACATACTTTCTGCATGCTTATGAATGTGTGAGTTTGTGTGTGTCCTTGTATGTGTGGGTGACAAGGTAGGAGAAGCTTAAACACACACACCTACACACACACACACACGCACACATCAGGGAGCTCCTCAGCTTGAGCTGTGTTTGTGTGCGTGTTATGTGTTTGTGTGTGTGTTATGTGTTTGTGTGTGTGTTATGTGTTTGTGTGTGTTATGTGTTTGTGTGTGTTATGTGTTTGTGTGTGTGTTATGTGTTTGAGTGTGTTATGTGTTTGTGTGTGTTATGTGTTTGTGTGTGTGTTATGTGTTTGAGTGCGTGTTATGTGTTTGTGTGTGTGTTATGTGTTTGTGTGCGTGTTATGTGTTTGAGTGTGTGTTATGTGTTTGAGTGTGTGTTATGTGTTTGTGTGTGTTATGTGTTTGTGTGCGTGTTATGTGTTTGTGTGCGTGTTATGTGTTTGTGTGTGTGTTATGTGTTTGAGTGCGTGTTATGTGTTTGTGTGTGTTATGTGTTTGTGTGTGTGTTATGTGTTTGTGTGCGTGTTATGTGTTTGTGTGTGTGTTATGTGTTTGTGTGTGTGTTATGTGTTTGTGTGTGTGTTATGTGTTTGTGTGTGTGTTATGTGTTTGTGTGCGTGTTATGTGTTTGTGTGCGTGTTATGTGTTTGTGTGTGTGTTATGTGTTTGTGTGTGTTATGTGTTTGAGTGCGTGTTATGTGTTTGTGTGTGTGTTATGTGTTTGTGTGCGTGTTATGTGTTTGTGTGTGTGTTATGTGTTTGTGTGTGTGTTATGTGTTTGTGTGTGTTATGTGTTTGTGTGTGCGTTATGTGTTTGTGTGTGTGTATGTGTTTGTGTGTGTGTTATGTGTTTGTGTGTGTTATGTGTTTGTGTGTGTGTTATGTGTTTGTGTGTGTGTTATGTGTTTGTGTGTGTGTTATGTGTTTGTGTGCGTGTTATGTGTTTGTGTGTGTGTTATGTGTTTGTGTGTGTGTTATGTGTTTGAGTGCGTGTTATGTGTTTGTGTGTGTTATGTGTTTGAGTGTGTGTTATGTGTTTGTGTGCGTGTTATGTGTTTGAGTGTGTGTTATGTGTTTGAGTGTGTGTTATGTGTTTGAGTGTGTGTTATGTGTTTGTGTGTGCGTTATGTGTTTGTGTGTGTGTTATGTGTTTGAGTGTGTGTTATGTGTTTGTGTGTGCGTTATGTGTTTGTGTGTGTGTTATGTGTTTGTGTGTGTTATGTGTTTGAGTGTGTGTTATGTGTTTGTGTGTGTGTTATGTGTTTGTGTGCGTGTTATGTGTTTGAGTGTGTGTTATGTGTTTGAGTGTGTGTTATGTGTTTGAGTGTGTGTTATGTGTTTGTGTGTGTGTTATGTGTTTGAGTGTGTTATGTGTTTGAGTGTGTGTTATGTGTTTGTGTGTGTGTTATGTGTTTGAGTGTGTTATGTGTTTGAGTGTGTGTTATGTGTTTGTGTGTGCGTTATGTGTTTGTGTGTGCGTTATGTGTTTGAGTGTGTGTTATGTGTTTGAGTGTGTGTTATGTGTTTGTGTGTGTGTTATGTGTTTGAGTGTGTGTTATGTGTTTGTGTGTGTGTTATGTGTTTGAGTGTGTTATGTGTTTGTGTGTGCGTTATGTGTTTGTGTGTGTGTTATGTGTTTGAGTGTGTGTTATGTGTTTGAGTGTGTGTTATGTGTTTGTGTGTGTGTTATGTGTTTGTGTGTGTGTTATGTGTTTGTGTGTGTGTTATGTGTTTGTGTGTGTGTTATGTGTTTGTGTGTGTGTTATGTGTTTGAGTGTGTGTTATGTGTTTGAGTGTGTGTTATGTGTTTGTGTGTGTGTTATGTGTTTGTGTGTGTGTTATGTGTTTGTGTGTGTGTTATGTGTTTGTGTGTGTGTGTTATGTGTTTGAGTGTGTGTTATGTGTTTGTGTGTGTGCGTAATGTGTTTGTGTGTGTGTTATGTGTTTGTGTGTGTTATGTGTTTGTGTGCGTGTTATGTGTTTGTGTGCGTGTTATGTGTTTGTGTGCGTGTTATGTGTTTGTGTGCGTGTTATGTGTTTGTGTGCGTGTTATGTGTTTGTGTGCGTGTTATGTGTTTGTGTGCGTGTTATGTGTTTGTGTGCGTGTTATGTGTTTGTGTGTGTGTATGTGTTTGTGTGCGTGTTATGTGTTTGTGTGCGTGTTATGTGTTTGTGTGCGTGTTATGTGTTTGTGTGCGTGTTATGTGTTTGAGTGTGTGTATGTGTTTGTGTGCGTGTTATGTGTGTGTGTGCGTGTTATGTGTTTGTGTGCGTGTTATGTGTTTGTGTGCGTGTTATGTGTTTGTGTGCGCGTTATGTGTTTGTGTGTGTGTATGTGTTTGTGTGCGTGTTATGTGTTTGTGTGCGTGTTATGTGTTTGTGTCCGTGTTATGTGTTTGTGTGTGTGTTATGTGTTTGTGTGCGTGTTATGTGTTTGTGTGCGTGTTATGTGTTTGTGTGCGTGTTATGTGTTTGTGTGCGTGTTATGTGTTTGTGTGCGCGTTATGTGTTTGTGTGTGTTATGTGTTTGTGTGCGCGTTATGTGTTTGTGTCCGTGTTATGTGTTTGTGTGTGTGTTATGTGTTTGTGTCCGTGTTATGTGTTTGTGTGCGTGTTATGTGTTTGTGTGTGTGTATGTGTTTGTGTGCGTGTTATGTGTTTGTGTGCGTGTTATGTGTTTGTGTCCGTGTTATGTGTTTGTGTGTGTGTTATGTGTTTGTGTGCGTGTTATGTGTTTGTGTGCGTGTTATGTGTTTGTGTGCGTGTTATGTGTTTGTGTGCGTGTTATGTGTTTGTGTGCGCGTTATGTGTTTGTGCGTGTTATGTGTTTGTGTGCGTGTTATGTGTTTGTGTGCGCGTTATGTGTTTGTGTGCGTGTTATGTGTTTGTGTGCGCGTTATGTGTTTGTGTGCGTGTTATGTGTTTGTGTGCGTGTTATGTGTTTGTGTGCGTGTTATGTGTTTGTGTGCGCGTTATGTGTTTGTGTGCGCGTTATGTGTTTGTGTGCGTGTTATGTGTTTGTGTGCGCGTTATGTGTTTGTGTGCGCGTTATGTGTTTGTGTGCGTGTTATGTGTTTGTGTGCGTGTTATGTGTTTGTGTGCGTGTTATGTGTTTGTGTGTGTGTTATGTGTTTGTGTGCGTGTTATGTGTTTGTGTGTGTGTTATGTGTTTGTGTGCGTGTTATGTGTTTGTGTGTGTGTTATGTGTTTGTGTGTGTGTTATGTGTTTGTGTGTGTGTATGTGTTTGTGTGTGTGTTATGTGTGTGTATCCGTGGCCTTAGCTGCCGAAGACGTGCCCAGAAGAAAAAAACAAGGATTGATAGAAAATGCAAATCTGGCTGAGAATGGACGGTAAAGAACGTAAGAGAGCATGACCGCACTATTCTCGCCTTCCACGGGATTAAAAGCAACATTTAAGAGAAAACAACAGCAAAAAACATCCTTAATCCTTAAAGTGTGAAACCATCTCAGCAGAACCAATAGAATGAAACACACCAAAAGAAACCTCATTTGTGCAGTTTTTTCAAACGCATTTGGAGAACACGTTGCATTATTAATAATACCAAAACTCAATAAAGTGGAAACATTATGAATGTAATTCCAAGAGCACCCATCTTCTTTGAGAATAAAGAAGGATGGCCTGGAGGTGAACGAGTGAAGTCGATGTGTGATATATTTAGATGAACTTTATTGTTTCCCTGAGGGGAGCAGCAGTGAAGGTGAGAGAAAGAAATAAAGCATAAAGAGGATTTAAAGTTGTAATCCTTTAGATGCCCGTGTCTCTGTCTCCATCTTTGTTGCTTGTGACTGACTCCTCTGACAGCAGCTGTGACTGGAACCACAGGGGAGTAGTGAGGCAAAGGTTATCTGCTTAGCTCATTTCAACAACAGGGAGTCAGAAAGGCATTAGAACATATTAAAATATTTATAGAAGACACACTGAGGAATATTAAAATCAATCTCATGTATTTTAGTTTAGCATAAAAACTGTCTCTGTTCAAAGTTCAACTCTTCAACACCTCTAAAGCTAACTCATTTACATGTTGTATCTCATTTGTTCATCTCACACAATATTGCAGGAATGAGATTTTGTCTGTGATTTAGTTGAAGTTAGTGTTGGAACTATTTCTTAAATTCTGGCGAACTGATCCGAGATAGTCGGCATTTAGATTGTAACTCTCGACGTGACGACGACGGTGAAGTGAGAGCAGTGAAGAGCGGCGGCCATGAGCTAGCCGGTGGGGTCACGCTCACATGCACATTCACCAAGAGCACATGCGACCAGACCGGCGATGTCAACAAACTGAAATGACTTCCCAAAGCTCCTGGCAGAGTATTCTCGCCTCAGATTTGGAGGTTTGTGGTCACCGAGTGACACTCTCCGTCCCTTGAGAATCTCTCCAGGAAAATCCCAGACAGAATAGGTGATGAGGCGCAGCACCGGGAGAGTCTGCTTCAGGGAAAGTGTTTGACTCATAGCCGAGAATACAACACAGCTCTATCTCAGGTTATACAAGCACTGGGTGGCACAGAGCAATAGCGCTGGCATTCCATACTTCATCCCCACAGAGAAGCCCCGAGGGACACGGATTGTAAGCCTCCTCCTTGGTCTATAAAGCTCAGGACCGGTGGGGTGTAACTCCCATGAACCGTCCTGTATTCTAAGAGTGTTCCTCCACCACTAAACCCTCACGGCTCCTCTGGAATCTCAGGTCTGACGGCCGGAGCCTCCTCTCAAGGATTTCAAACTCAGTAAACAATGTGGGGAATATTGAAAATGTGAAGATGTGCGCCTTGTTTGTTTGGGTTTTTGTATTTTAAAATGATCTATGAGAGATGAATTTTATCATTCAATCAAGCCACCATCTTCATGCGTCAAACATATTGAAATTTGACCCTGAATTGTGAAGCACTGGGTAAAGTATGTTTCAGTATGAGCTGTATAAATGAATCACTGATCATCTTTCTGATGTTTAATAGCGGTGATTGAGATTTTACCGTTACAGTTCACGGGTACACGTGATGAATGAGTGGAAGTGATATAAACAGCAACAACATAACGACGGCTGTTCCGGGGCTGCTGGTGACATTTTGGGACTTATTGGTAAAAGTAAAAGTTGGACAGAGGCTGTGACTGACTTGTCAACCGGATGACTGACTGACTGACTGACATGTGTGTGTGTGTGTGTGTGTGTTCTTGTGTGTTCTTGTTGTGTTTCCCTTCAGAGCCGATTATGGTAATAAAACCATCATGGGATTTAGAATATGGAGAGAGGGTACAGAGGCTGTGAGCTGAGCTGCATAGCTGCTGGCTTCAGAGGGGATTTACGGGTCTGTACACTTTCAGGGAGAAGGCAGGATGTGTGTGTGTGTGTGTGTGTGTGTGTGTGTGTGTGTGTGTGTGTGTGTGTGTGTGTGTGTGTATGGACTCTCTCTCTGCTTTCACTCTGTCTTACTACCACTTTCCTCCTGTTGTGATCCTCAAAGTGCCTCTCCTCTTTGGAGTGTTTCTACGTCCTTGCAGCTCCCTTCATGGTTTTTGTCATTTCCCTTCATTCTCTTTCCACCAGGGATAACTCATCGCTCCTTCCATCTCCTCTCACCATGCTGCCTCATTAGCCTTCATTCCCCCCCCCCCCCCCCCTCCTCTTCCTCCTCCTCTTCCTCCTCCAAAAAAATCCCCTTCTCTCTTCAGCGTTTCCCCCTGCCTGTCTCTCTCTCCATCGTCCCTCTGGCTTCATCACTCCCTCCCTGCTTCCCTCTTTTGAGTGCGAGGGATTTAAGACGTGGATTTCAGTGACGAGGAGGAGGAGAGGGGAGGAATGCCAGGAGGGAGGAAGAGGAAGGGTGGTCGAGTGGAGAGGAGAGGATTCATGGGTGAAGCCCGGTGCCAGATGAGAGGAGGAGGACGGGGGAAGTTGCCCATTGTTGCCAGATGTCAAACACATGTTTCTGATGCTCATTACCCATGGATACACAGGGTTCTCTACTCTCTCTCTTCCACACACACACACACCTACACACACACCTACACACACACACACACACACACACACACACACACACACACACACACACACACACACACACACACAAACAGTGTACACATATGCTCAAACATCTGTGTTACTATTGCTCCCAGTCCCCTCTTGCATACTCTCATTATGCCTGAATGCAGCGTTGGAAACAGTCCGTTCTATTCACATTAACGATATTGTTTAATGATGCTGGATTCCCCAAAAGTCAAAAATCCCTGCTCTTTCCTGAGTGACCGTGAAAGAGAAGTGAGACAATGCTGACATCACACAGGCTGCGAAGGGGAAAGCAATACTTCAGCAACGTGCCCATGCTGTTGTTTAGCAGGTAATAAAATGGCCAAGAGGCATTTCATTAAGGTTACTTGGTGGTAAACCAAAGTATAAGACGATTAAACATTTTGACCTGAGGATGAAATGAAAAGTTAAGAGATCACGAGAATGATCACAATTCATTCCTTAAAAACCACAAGTGCAAACCCCATGATGGAAAAGACACACTGCATGTTGATGAGGTTTGCTATCTTTGGACAGCTGCTTTATCGCCGCCCATTTCAGCTGCATTCAGCTCAGATGAATGAACGGAGTGATCTCAGCTGGAATGCCATTCACGTAATTAATATGGAAATAATGGCAGCGCGACGTGTGGGTCAGATTGGGATCGATTGGCAGATTGGGTGCATTGTTCCCGTTTTGCCAAAACAGATCGCCGACAAGTGAGTGAGAGAGATTCTCATTGTTTGCCTGCATGTCGTATTAATACAATCATTAACACCGTTCATGCTAAGCTAAGATAACTGAATGCAAATCAGCTGATTTCCCAAAATGTTGAACGTTTGCTTTGAACGTTGACTTCACTTTGAATTGAAATCATTATTTTCATCAAATTCTATTCTTTATCTCCAAAGTGTTTTCATTTTGATACAGTTCATATATTGCATTGAAATAAGTGAATTAAGGTTAAAATAAAAGCCAAATGTGTAAATCACGCAGCAGTGTTCTTTTACCGCTTCCTGTCCGTCTGCTTTACTGGCTGCTGTCTCATCTTTTTCCACAACTTTTGCTATTAGCGGAATTAAACCATCTTCTTTTCGCAGCACATTATTTTGAAGAGCCATTATAATTAGATTGTGATGAAACGAGATGATTGGGCTGCAGGGTCCTCCGCATGCATCTCTCTCTCCCTCTGACATACAGTCAACACAATCCAAACTCTGTCTTTCTGCTGCAGCGACCATCATGACTTCCCAGACCCCTCTTTGCATAAATTCAGTCTCTGCCATTTGCTCGCTAATGCGCAGCACCATCATGCGCATAATTGTGCTCATTTAGGCTTTTCAGAAGCTAAGCTGCCTTCCATCACCGGAGTGCCTCTGTCTTTAGAGATTTCATATTTCAGAGTGGTGAAGTATTCCACATGTCAACAATTGGGAATATTATATTATGTAAATGATCTCCGCCTTGTTATTGTCTGTCTCACAACCTCTCTTATTTGCATTGCTAACAGCGGCTGAATGACTGCGTGATGAGTGTGTCGGTGAGGTTGTCATTTCAAAGCCATTAGCCAGCCGCTAACACAGTGATTGAAACGGAGATGAAGGGGCTTCAGCCTCCCTCTTGTCCTCCTGTGAACTGTCCGCCCGTCCCTCTATCTGTCCCTGGATCTGTCCCTAAACCCGTCCACATGTTGCAACTTTGGCTAACTTTAGGTTTTTGTGCCATGAGCACACCCATAAAGGCACATGTAAGAAAAACAGTTTTTTTGAAAAGTAGACAAATGTAGTGGAATAGAAAGTAACATCAATATCGAAATACACAAGGTACTTTCATTTTTGCTATATAGAGATTATATAAAGAGTTAAGTCTACCTAAAAAGAGAAGGAAGTCCCCCTCCCCCTCAGGTAAACACTGTTAGCTCTGTCAGCACTGTTACCGCCGTTGGCACCGTTAGCCGCGAGCCGCTGGCTCAGCTGTCACCATGTTGAGAGCCATGTGGAGGCAATGTGTTCTGGATGTAGAATATAGCACAGTGCAGTAGTAGTGCTCACCACAAGAGCCACAACGTTAAGTAATGACAAGTTAATTTGTGTTATACTTTATACTTTAGAGATGGAAATTACTTGTAGTTAACGAAAACACAAACACAAGGAAGACAGACTCAACATGAGACTATTTTGAGGCCCCTGCGAAGGCACCTCGACTCTCTGTCCTCTGCTCTCTCCACTCTGTTAACATTTCTTCTCCCATGTGGTCACTCTTCCCCTTCAATCCTCCCATCTGTCTGTCCTCTGTCTCCTCTCTGTACTTTTTCATCATCTCTATAATGTGTCCGGGGCCTTCTGGACCCTCAGCACCAGCAGCAAACATCAAGCAACGCCCGGTGTCTCAATCGTCCTCTCTTTGTGTCTGCTCTACCTCCTGTGTCTCTTTATCTCCCCTTTTCCACCACCCTTTCCTCTACAGCTGCATGCAGCACCCATCCTGTCAAACTGTGGCTCCAGCAGCAAAGATTGTCCATTCTAAACTAATTGAGACCCTGTAGATTTGATCAAGTTGAGTGTGAACACTGGCGGGAAATTCTGTCCTCCAACAGGAAGTGAAACATGGAAAGTTAAGAATTGTGTTAAACTCTTGAATCAGTAGAAAAACACTCCCAGAGACACCTTCAGTATGATCACGAGGTGGTTGGTGAACATCAACAGTGAGCAGTTTACTGACGATATGAAGGACAAATAAGTTTCAATGTTAGCTGAATGCAATCAGTCACCTCTCACTGCCTTTTGGAGTCGACTCACACTCTTTCTCACTCTCTCTATTTCCATGGGGACAATTTTGCACATCCCAAACTAGACAGACTCCACAAACATGAATGTTGTGATGACTGGAGTGATGGATGGCGTGCAGCATGCTGCATTTCTAAACTGCCAGACATTGGAGTTTATGCCGATGTCAGAGCAAGAATAATAGTTTAAACCATTTTTTCATCCATGACCAGATATGTTTCTCATGTTAACAAAGCGTTTTAATTGCCTTAAGGCCCGGAAGCACCAGAACGTCTATAACCAATAACCAATAACTAAGCTTGTTAGCCCGGCCGCTAACGGGACAATAATACCTATTTGTTACATTGATTCCTACCTCGCAAGTGTCTTTATAAATGTCTTCTTTATTATACTCATTGTGACACAATCAACGCAGCCAACAAGCTAAGATATCTTCCTCCATTTTGGACTCTCCACCTCTTCGTTCTGTCAGAGGTCAACACTATCACGATGGATTGTTATGGTCAATGAAATAATTCAGATTTATTTCACTCCTGTGAGATAACCCATTGACTTCTCTATTAACACCTTTAATGCTGGTCTTGACTTTAACTAAATCCTAAGCGACGCTCCTCACATTTTGATACGTGATGCAACATTCACGTTAGTTGTAACGTAATTTGTCTTTTTATAGGACGCATGAAATAATTGTTTGGAAAGACACGGAGTGGATGCCTCTGTATACGCCACACACAAGCATAAAGTAGGCTGCATATCTACTATAAAGCCTGAAAAATATTTTAGAAAGCGTAAAACAATGTTCTGAAACTGAATAGAAGTGATAAGGTACAAAGGGTGGTAACTGGTGGGACTATACAATAGTGTAAAGTGTTCAAGTTCTCATTCATTTGTGACAAAAAGGGGCTGAAAAGTTCGTGGCCTCAGTTAGTTTTTCTTTCAGTGAATTCACTGCACTTGTGTGCTGTTAAACAAGTGTTTTAGCGGAGAACCTCTCTTCTCTTGACAACACGTCCCTCCAAACCACACTGGTGGTGTGCCAACCTGTAATGGACTCGTGACTGCCCCCTAAGGCCAGAGGGGCAACAATGAGGCCATTCTGCAAGCTGCACAAAGGAGAGGTTGATTCTTTAGCGAAAGATTTTTGGGGGGTTTACGGGAAAGAACGCTTCAAGGATGCAGAGTAACTGGTTGTTTTGACAAATGTACTCCTCTTCTAAGAAGAGCAGCACAGACGTTCTACAGGAAGCTGCAAGCTACCAACGAGACAGAGTTGTTGTCTTTTGATGGCCTTCTTCTTCATATCTCTTCCTCACATTACACTACCTCTGATCTGTCCTCTCCTCCGTCATCCTGTCTGGTCCCTCACTACCTTCCTCACCATCAGATTGTCAGACTTCAGCTTGGAAGGCGACGCTGGCGTCGGGCCCACCCCATCATCCCATCATCCCATCATCCCATCATCCCATCATCCCATCATCCCATCTGTTAGAGCGAAGGTGTCTGGCAGAGAGATAACGGTGTGTGTGTGTGTGTGTCAGTTTGTCCACACGGTACACAGATGTGAACGTGTCAGAGTGTAAAAAAGTCACTCACACTGGTGTGTGCGTGTGTGTGCGTGTGTGTGCATGTGTGTGGGTGTGTGTGGGTGTGTGTGGGTGTGACACATGGGAGCAGATTGTGGAACCTGTCACCAATCAGTCCTGCAGGAGGGCTTCAGTGTGTCTTTGTTTATGCAGCACGCTCAAGTGTGCAGGAATATGTATGAATGGAGGTGAAGAAAGTGCATACATCTAGGCACACCTGCTCAGACAGAGTGTAGACATCACACACACAGGAATACATTTATAAGAGTGTGTGTGTGTGTGTGTGTGTGTGTGTGTGTGTGTGTGTGTGTGTGTGGGAGAAATGTGGATGTGATGAAAAAGCAAATTTGCATTTGTGTTTAAAAGTTGTCTTATTTAGGAAGTCTCTCTCTCTCTTTCTCTCTCTCTCTCTCTCACATCACGTACATACACACACACACACACACACACACACACACACACACACACACACACACACACACACACAGTCTCTTAAACTAATCAGGCTGCAGGAAATGAATGTGGATCCTGTTATAGGTGGCTCTGCAGCTCAGTGCTGCCACCCTCTGGTGTCCTCCCGCCACTCCAATACACGACTATTAGACAACAAAACCCCATTTGTTTTTCATTTCATTTAATTAATTTAATTTAATTACATTTTTAAACATTTTTCATCTATTACTTTATTTCATCAATTTCTTAGTTTATTTTGAACGTATCCAACGGTCTCACTGAGCTTTCTGTTATCATTGACTTGTTTTTGCTGCTTTTTCTGTCAAAGCACTTTTTGAACTCTGTTTTTAAGGTGCTATATAAATAAAGGTATTACTATTATTGTTATTAATAATAAAAATAAACCCTATTAGAAAATATTGCTGTGTATTATTGCAGAATTGTTGGAACAGCTGTGCGAGAGAGAATCCTTTAAATGAAGAGTTGCCACATAAATACTCCAACATCTTCCTTTTCATCAGGACATTTTGTCCATAATTTAGGTCATATTTTCTTTAAACAAGTGAAAGGACTGTGTCAGTGCAACAACAATAATAAACTTAGTTTCTTAATTCTAGTGCGACAACCTGTTTAATTATTTCAAGTTGTTTCAAAATATAGAAATTTATTTAAAAAAATTATCGGCATCTTTTTTAAGTCAATATGATTTTTAAACTTGTTTTTATTTTCATGTTTTTAAGAATGCACACAGGGTGTAGACCAGTGTGAGCTTTAAGTCCATAATAATCTAAACACCTGGCACAACTCTTACCCACAATGCTTTACTCAGAATGAATAATATGTGTATGTATACTTTCTCTAGTACACAATGAAATGCAGAGTAAATCTAAAACGGTCATTATTCCTGTTCTGCTCTGAGCCCCTGAAAGTAAATTAAACAAACTGACACAAAAATAGTTTCACAACCAAAACTACAAAAATAAAATCAATATTTCACAATACATGTCTGCAGAACAGTAGTTTCTTTAGCAGGATGGAGCTCATTCAACGAAACAAACTGTTTTATTTCCCTCAGTTCCTGAAAGGCTCGACTTCCTGCTGATCCAACATTTCAGTCGATGGCTGATATACTGCGTTAATAAAGCGATGGGTAAATGCCCAATATGTTCCCTCCAACACAGAGACAGCGGGTCAGTGTATATTTATCAGGAAGTAACCGTGACTTAACCAGATTACATCACATGAATATGTATAACCAGTGGGACCATACTGACTTGTAAAAGCAACCACCAACACCAAGCCATGCAATATTGATGTGAGACGCTATAATATTCTGTAACTCGGAGGATACATGTGAGCACCGTGTTGTGTTTAACTTCTTAGCAGCTTGAGTTTTCTTACAGAGAAGTGTGCACCAATATAAAACATATTAATAAAGCACGTGCCCGGGGCTCAGGATGGGCTTGTTTTTAGCTTTGCTCCATAAAAAGATATAGGTGAAGACGGCGGTGAGGACGGCGGTGAGGACGGCGGTGAGGACGGCGGTGAGGACAGTTCTCCTTCGTTACACCAAGGAACAGCAGCAGCTCGTACAGAACGGCGTCCTCGTGAAACAAGAATTCTCTGCAGAGAAAAGGAGGATTTATTTTTTAGCCAACAGGGAGGCCGAGGAAAGGATTAATAACAGAAGGCTGTGGGAGCTCAGGGAATCTTTATGTTCTTCTGTCATTCAAAATGCAGGTTGAGGCTCACTGTGCAACCTTCAGAAACAGGTAGACTTTAAAACACACCTGGTGAATCCAGTTGAAAGTATTTTCATCTCATATTTAATGATTTATTTTAATAAATCAATGTGATAAGAGGGATTGTGGTTTGCAGTAAGTCCCTGAAATGTTTTCAGGTGCAATTTGAGGATATTTCAAATAATCTTTAGTAGAGTTTTACCCACAAATATGAGATAAATGAATGGTTGGTTAAGGTTGTTCTTACGGGACAGAATACACTTTAAATTCACCAGAAACATTATAGGAAGAAACATAAAGTGCAAATTTAGGATGGTTTTAAATAGATAGTGGAAGATTGAAGAGATTTTGATTTGTTAAGCTGTTCTTTTGATTAAATAAATATGTTTTTAAGGGGTACAGACCCCTCATTACTTTCAGAAATACATAAGAGTAATCCTAGACGTTACATTTCATTTGATGAAGATGCTGATTTTGTGTATGAAAGTGAATAAATGAATGCCCTTTAAAAGGTAAGAATAAAAAGAGACCCGCTCACGTGAGCGGTGCATCTTTCCTCTTGTGCTCTGAGGAACACGAGAGGCGTTTGAATCAGTGAAACAGAAGATGAGCTCCGCATGCTGGTGAGGACATCTGACATGTTGATCACACTCTGAGAAAAACACTCGACGGGAGCAAAAGTGTTGGGATTGTGATATGAAAGCTGCATCATGTTCATCATGAACTGTTTATAAATGTCGTCAGATAACTTTATAGACTCTCAGAAGTTACTTCATATAAGATCCTTAACTTATATGTGAATGAAGGACTTGTACTTGCAATGGAGTGTGTCAACATTGTTGTACTTAACCTCACTCTTTACCATCGACCCATTCTTGTCTTTTCCAGGGGGAGCAGGAGATCTTTAGGGGAGACAGCAGGTCAACAGTAGACGCCACATAGAAGTGATATACTGTACATCACCTGACAGCCGGGAACCTGAGGATTCATTTGATTCAGGATTCAGCATGAACATTGTGTTCTGAAGGGCTTAGAACATTGTGATGGAAGTATGTGACGGAGTTAGACTGTGGTCGACCTGTGAAGCATCGATGTGTAAACGTGTAAAAGTGTTTTAATGCAAAGCGGGGCGGTGCTAGAATTAAGAACAGTCAGCAAACCTTGGCCGGATCCTGAAGGTGGAAATAGAATTACACGCACGGTCGATAATGTAGAATCAGATTACATTTTGGGAACCTTGAACACCAAAAGGAGCTCTGGGTTTTATTTATTTACGCTATTTTGGAAAGGGGGGTTTTGGCAGGAGAGTGCTCTTCACTTCATCACATAATCAACGCCATCACCGCCTGATTAATATCAGATATGAACAGGTCAACAGGATGCTAATGGGAGATGATAGGTTTGTTTACCAGAGGACAGCAGTCGGGGAATATGTGTGTGTGTGTGTGTGTGTGTGTGTGTGTGTGTGTGTGTGTGTGTGTGTGTGTGAGAGATTAGTCACCACGGGATAATGTGTCTGTGTCTTCTTCTGTGTTGCAGTGCGACGTGCGCGTAGGTGCTCGTAACTTCTGGACCAAATGATTGAGATAATTATCCTCGCTGCTCACCACATGCAGATTACACCGTCATGTTCTGTTTTGAACCGTCACGCTATGAAATCATCACACTTTCAAGCTTGATTGTCAAATAATTAAGACTTCCTCGGTTTCCATGTCCTTGAATCTCGTAAGTTTTGATTGTCTTTAAATGGTTGCTGTTTGTTTTCTCTTGTAAGATAATGAACGGTACCAGTTGTTTGTGCTGTAACTTTCTTTGCCGGCTGTAAGAAAAGTTGGTTCACTTCAATTTCAAAATCCACAGAGGCAATTCATCAGCTGACCATACTTGTGGGTCCATGAAAGAGACATTTAAAGGTACACTCCCTCCTTTGTATAATGCCGGATGAATCCCTGAGATTACAGAAGCTGCCATCGACGAAGAAAGTGTTGAACTGACGAGTGAAAAGTATCATGTAGCGGTAAATCGGTGTTAATGATGGCAAGCTAGGCTAACTGAAGTGTAATCGACTTTTAACGCTTACAGTTAATAGACAACGATGTGTGAGCTCGTTGAAAAATGGGATAAAAAAAAGCATCTTCTTAATCTCTCCTCTCCCACACAAACCTGTTCACAACCAGCTTCCCAGTGGTGAGCATGTGGTGTTGCAGCTCATGCAAACAACTTCACTATGACATGATACAGCTGTGTCACAAACACAAGTCATGAACTCCAGTGAAACAGACGATGGTTCAGAGAGATAACAGCCCACGTCAGCCCAACTGAAAGAGCCCCAAACAGCTATATTCATCATGTTTAGATATAAAACATATATTGAATTATGTTTCTATTCTAAGTCACTGTACTCTCGAAATAAAAGGCCCCGAAGCACTTCAAAAACATGCAACTACACTAGTACTTACTGTGTACTTCTACTTCAGAGTAAATAAAAGCTGTTGATACGTCACTTTATTAAGTTTGAATATGTTTTCAGGTGAGAAACCAACCGTTTAGATTCCCAATGTGAATCCAAATAATCACTTTATCCAAATAATGCATGTTTGCAAATTTGCTGCGATTGTTTTCAGAGATGTGAAAGCCGCTAAATAGTGTAATATAAGTATACAAAACAATACAGGTAGACTGGTGTACAGTAGTGATACAATGAATACACTATAAATAAATATAAACAGGATGAAATAAACATAAAAGTATTCTGCAGTGTGTGCAGGTAGAAATAGTAGAAGTATAAAGATGACATTTGAGTAGGAAGACAAGCATCTGTGCATCTTTGAAGGTAATTTTCCAATTACCATGTGAATTAATATTCCCATTTTAGGCCAAGTCATGGCAAAGACTTGAGGAAATGGGATTGGCTGCCTGTCTGCTCAGACCTGAGCCTAACACGGACAGATGAGGGACGGGGGAGGAAGTCAACTCGTCCCGCCGACTGACACCCTGTCAGATACGGCGTGTACTTTGCCTAAATTGGCCAAAAATGTCATCATCTTTTAGTTTGAGAACTCCTGCGCTCGAAATACGGTTCATTAAAAATGTTTCCAGATCCCAGAAGATGTCCAAGAACATAATCCAAATATGTTTTAAACATACACTTCATGGTGGCTATACTCTTGATATCCATCTATTTATGGTAATAACTGTGAATTTTAAGTAATTCCACTAACGAGAGAAGTTTCCAGCAACAGTCTCCGTTTCAGGGGAATGTGAAATCAATCTTTCAGACCGAGTTGAGGAGTAGCTGCAGGGACCAGCAGATTGAGACCATCAGCTGACCATTAGGAATGTATTTCACGTGCATTTCAGATATGCAGTTCAAGAAAGCGCTGCAGCCTCGTCCACACATACTTTATTAACGTCCAGCAGGAACAAACCAAACAGTTACCTCTGAGCCACGGAGGGAATGGAACCCTGACCTCTGGCAGTGTTATTATCTCCCTTCACCTGTTTAGCTACAGAGGACACCTTGATAAATTGCCCCTGAAATAATCTCCTGCGAACCGTCATAACATGCTGTCGGCAAACAATCACCCAACCTCATTAGCGTTGTGTATCGACACGAGTGTAAATCTCAGCTGAGAGCATTAGCATGCTGTGGAGTATTGATGTCCTTGTGAATCAACATCGGCGGTAAATACAGCAGGTAGGACGAGGACTCTGAGCGACTCACTTCCACAGGTGTTCAGGGAAATAAAGGCGGGAGAAGAGGAACACCCTGAGCTGGAAGGCCGGTCCTAAAGGACCATATACACGTTTCTTTTAACGAGTCTGTTCGCTGCAGAACATCAAGCTTACTTTGTGCACTTGTTCTGCACCGAGCCCATGTGTAGGTGTTCCAGCAGACTGCTGTCTCTGCACACTCTCTCCAACCTGCTTTGACAGCGACAATTTCACCCTCTTCTGGGACTGTAGAGAGTTATTTAAAGGTGACGGCACACGGTCCAAACTGGTTTGGAGCAACACAACACCATTCTCTCAATATCGTGCACATTAACACTTTTCTATTTTAGTTTCTATTAGACACTGGTGTTAGTATTGCTTCTTATGCAGCTTATATTTTCTCTCTTGTTTTTAATCTAATGTTGTTTTTCTCTGTTTTCCTCACTCTTTCTATTTTGCGCTGGTGTCGGTATTACTTCTTCTACACGTTGTCACTAAATGTTAATAGTAGGACTTTTACAACTTTCTCTTATTGGGTCTTTGAAGTTTTCCGGGTTGTTAAAGTGGAGCTGAATGGGTCAGTGACTGAATGCATCGAGCACGCCATGTATTAGTCGTGTGCTGGTTTAAATGCTAATACTAATAGAAATGGCAGATGTCTTCTTCTGCAGTAAAAACTCTTCATTAGTTGTGCTTGTTACATGAAGTGATTTCTGATTCTGTGTCATGTGTTCCTCTGGGCTCTGGGCCCGGGGCAGCTGCACTCATTACAACACACACACACTAACAGACAGACACACACACACACACACCTGCCAATTCGCCCCCTCTACGCTAACTGGAATCCCCAAATCTGCTGTAAATGTTGGAGTCCCCTTGGAGGCATTTTCCCCGTGTGTGAGTCAGCTGCCGGGCAAAACAGCCTCCATTAAGAATGTCGACATGAATTAAAAGAGCAATGAATAAGGTTTAAAGTGGCCCTCGGGGGGAAAGCAAACAAGATGTCTGTACCCGTGGGGTGTAAAAGGAATTCTTGACCAACACCAAACACTCAGTGAGTCCGTGACCATTTTAAAGTCAACTTCCACCTCTAGCTGGTGTTTTCAGAGATTTGGAGCTGGATTTTTTTGTCTGTTTCATCTAATTTGCTCTCATTTCACTCCATTTGATTTATTCCTCCCTTCATTATGCCTTTTAATAGTTCTATGCATTTATATGCCTTGCTGTTTACACTTTAATTTAAAGCGTGTTGAGTAATAAACTCTGCTATTAACATGAAACAACCTTGTCTCCTACTAAATCATGTTCCCATAAAACTAAACTGCATTCTCTGTTATGATTCGAGGTAAACATATTTTCTAACGGAACGTCACAGTCTTAACTAAAAGATTTAAATGAATCCTGAATCAACACTTACTGTTGGCTTCACACTGGAAACAAACAGCTGTTTTCTGGGTGAAAGTCCTGTGTTTGTTCGAGCCCTCTATCCTCCCCAACCTCCTTTCTATGCGGACTTCCCCAGACTATGATTAGAAATGTCAAAAACAAACTTCATCCTGGTGAAAATACTGTACGTTTACCTTTTTTTGCGGTTTCCTTCTATGGGAACAGGATTTTTAGGCGACCATGAGATTGCCTTACTACAGGCGAACAACTGGACATTACTGAAGAATTGTCTGCTTGTGTGTCTAAAAGTGTTGCAGTCAGGTCAAAAAGGGAACAACGCAGTTCATTTTATTCTGATATATATCATAGTGATACATTACCTCCTCACTGGACGTTCCTTTAACTTGCAACTGTGCTTTTTTCCTCTTTTGAAAATGTGACTTTATTGATTATATTAATTAAAGGTTGGCAGAGCTGAAGGAGATGGGAGCTGTGGATCTGAGGGTCTGTACCCGGAATCATCTATTCAGTGTTGCATAGTCAGAGCTCAGTCTGCTAAGCGCACTGAAAACAGTCCACATGAGGCCAATCCATTTAAAATATCAATCAAGTATGTTCTATTGTTGTATATATATATATATATATATATATATAATATACATACATAGCCGAGACCAGGTCTCTTAATGAGTTGGACAAATACTTGAACATCTGACTCTCTTATTTGTTATTGTTCTGAAATGTAACCGTTCAAGCTCAAATCTTACAGCATCTTTAATCAAGCTAATGGCCAGAATTCAGATATTAATCTGAATTCATCTGTTGCACACAGCTGTCTAGTTCTTGACTACTTTAAATAGGATGATTTGCTATGATTTATGGGTAAATTTGACTGAAAACTGAGTTTTCAACTGAAAACACAAGGCCGACCGAACAAATGTGTCAAACCACTCAGCTCTGTTCACTCCAGCAGAAAAAAGCATTTTACTGTGAAGAGAACAACCACAAACACAACACGACTCTAAATACACATTTGTGAAAAGTCAAAGCTACAAACACGTTCTCGGGAGCACAAGTAGTCATTTAAAGTCAAATAACAACAACTGTAAGCTTTCTGACCAACGTCTGCCTTTCTCCAGATCCCTTTCTTCAGGTTTTCTTTTGCAATTTGCTGCGTCGTTTATATGGTTGCTACAGGCAACTTTTGATTGAAACCATGACCAGTATGCTACCTGAGAGTTAGTACAGTTTAAAATAATGAAAACATCTGGAACACTAGATTGCCTCCTGCTTTCCCCCCCATTCAGATCATGGCATCTACGGTTTTGAGTCATATAGCTCAGTGTGTCCTGCAAAAACCACCACTGACGTCAGGCGCCTTTCTTCTCTGAGTTGATTTTTTTTCAACGTGAGACGTTCAGGGCGCTCCTGTAAAAAACGCAAAGTGCTAAAATCTGCTCTGCCTGATTAAAGTCTTCCGGTTAGTGACCGATAAGCTGTAGTGCTTCCCTTCTTTATGTCTGACACATGTGCTCGGAGAAGAATAATGAGGCTCAGGAGCTTTCAAACCAAAAGTGACTGCATCACCGAGTAAAGTAACTGAAGAGGTACGAGGCTGCGTCGAAGCTCTGCTCCTTGAACACAATGTAAAGAGAACTTATTATTCCCGGCACAGTACAAAAGATCCTTCAGAGGCCGGAGAGTTGTTATGTATCAGGTTCATCTGGTTCTCGCCATCAGCACTTTCGTTCCATCTTTTATCCTCAGATTTAACAGGGGTTTATACATGAATGCGTCTCATTTGGTTTACCTCTGCCTAGAGGAGGTAATAACGGGCTCCGGGTTGCACCGCAAACGAGAGATGTTATCCTCCTGTGAACGCCACGAGGCGAGCGAGTGAGTTGAACTCTTTATTTTTTTTCAAAAGAACAAAAGAGTGACGTTTTATTGTCAGGAACTTGTTGGTTTTTTTTCCCTTTCATCCGAGAAGTGCAAACCTCGGCACAATCCAGCTCTACTCCAAACATATCTGTGGGTTTGTGGCTGGTGTTCATTGTATATGCTGTGTGCTGTGTTGGGTGGAGGCTGCAGGGGAGGAGGGCACCTGCTGCCCTGCTGACACTGTGACTGTGGCCCAGACACCAAGCATTACAAATACATTACATACATGCAACACAGGGATGCACAGCGAAATTCAGTTGTAGCTAAAGGAAAAAAACAAAAACAGAAGTGCATTCTTGTTGTGCATTTTTTTGAATTTGCATCATAAGGAATATAAACAGCAGCAACAACAACTGTTTCTCTGGGCAGATAATGGCCGACATGTTAACATTAAAAACTCAACATCAGGAAAACATCGTCCTTCAACTTTCAATATGTTTGAGGACCAAGAGTCCGCCTCCTTCTCGCCCCACCGGAGTCCTGCTCTCTGTGGTTTGCCAATCAACTGCTGCTTAATGCGGGATTCAACGATGGCTCCGGGTCTCTGTGAAGATGCGGGCTCAACAGTCACCGACCTCCCGTCACTGGGTTCGCCTGAAGTCTTATAAATCCATCTTCTGTTCCTGCGACCGAACATCAGACAGCCTGGAGCATGCTGGGTAGTGGAGTAGCCTCAGGTCATAGCTTAGCTTAGCTTCCATCTCAGCTCTCCTCCCTGCGGCGGTTCGGAGGCGTTTGGTCCGACAGGTTTGGCTGCGTGGTAGATTTGGGTGATTTTCAGATGTTGAGTGTATTCTGTCACATGCCTTAAGTGCTCCAGTAATGAACATGAAAAAAACATCAAATTATGACAAACAAAATGATGTGTTTATTGTAATAAAATGCCCCGAGTCCTGTTTGTGACTGGTATTATTAAAAAATACAGCTGAAGGTGCCCTCTGTACAATGTGTTTAACACACCAAATCAAGTCAGATGAAATTCAACTCCTTGTAAATGCGCTCTATCACAGTTTAAAACCCCCGGCCTCAGAGAAATGAGTCAGTATCTCTAGAACAATAAAGAGACCGAGCAGTTATCTCGTTTTGCCGAAAGTCTCCCTGAGAATTTAGTTGCAATCACTCATTCTGTGAGCAGGTGTCAGATAGTGTTTCTCCTGAGCAGCACAACTCAAACACACCTGCCGATTAAACAGACTCTGATCCTTAATGTGCAGCAACATTTTCATATTTGACTAATAAAGATAAAAGAATAAAAATGTTTTTATTCACGCAGGAGTGAAAAGGTGCAACACTAACCTGGTGTCAAAAGTAATGTCAGACTAAAGCAGACGGTACTCTTATCACACTTACACCAGGATGCCATGCGAATACATATTAATGTTGCTCCGTCCTATATAGCTCCATCTCAGCTCCACCTCACTTCATCTTACCCACACAGGAGCCAATCACTTGTCATAATGCTCTTCATCAGTCCATCAGTCCCTTCAGTGTCCTTGAGCGAAAACATATACTGACTTGTTATCAGCTAAAAGCCTGATGGAATGTCCCTGAAGCCATTTGTCCACTCTTACCTGCCGTCCACACAAAGTAGGCCAGAAATGCTTCTTATTAAATTTCAGTCCACAGCTAAAGAACCTTTTGTAAATCGGTAATGAGTTTTATTTTTGCTTCCAGATGTTCTTTTGTCTGGGATACAGTGCAGAGCTCCGACAGGGCAACAGTTCAGGGAAAACAGCATCAAAATGTACTAATTCTTGCCTCACTTCTAGAGGGAAGTGAACACATGGTGCAGAAACTAATCTGCTATAGAGACTCTTTTCTTTGTCTTATGAAGTAAATATCCATTGCACAATATAATGGCAATAGAATAATTAGCATATTGTTTCCCTATAAGCCTCACTTTCACTTTGCAATTCCAACCAGTCCTCACTCCCAACACGACGTCCATCTAGCATGTGTAAACGACGCATCCACCCGCGGCATTGGAGCAGAGAAACTGACGCAGTAGAGAGTGTGAGATAGTCCACACGGGGGGGGGGGGGGGGGGGGGGGGAGGTGCAAGGGTGAAACATACACAGGACTTTAGTGCAGGCGGCCGCTGGTGCAAAACTAAAAGTAAAGTTAACATTTTGTAGTCAAGATAACATCAACCACGCTCTTTTCCTAAACCGGACTGAGTGGTTTTGTTTGGTTTATTTTGGAAAGACACAATGCATGTAATGACTCTTGACACTCCCTCACTGACACGTCCACATGAGAGGAGTACGTAGTTTAAAGCTGAGGAGCACCGACCAGGCTGCCTTATTTCAGCATGTACTGTATATAAGTGGACGTAGTCTCTCCGTGACGTCAGCCTTTGGTTTGTGGACTGATGTTTTGAAGCCTCGAGTCTTCGATTACGGCCCTCGTCATCTTGGCTTTTTGCAGCCAATGAACAGAAGTGACCATATATGGACTGAGGAGGAGTGACGTAGAGACGCCGTATACGTCTCTGGTAGCGACCTGTCAATCACTGTGTAGCCCCGCCCTAAAGCATCCCCTGCTTTATGGTCTGTTTGACTCTAAATGGACCATAATGTACTAAATGAACATCATGCTGTATTGAAGAAGACTTGAAACTAGAGATTGAGACCATAAACTCATGTTTACAATGTTTACTGAGGTAATAAATCAAGAGAGAAGTAGAGTCATTTTCTATAACATGCAAGAACTAACTGCTGCTCTCTTATTTCTATTGCTCTGACCTTTAACCTTTAACAGGTAAACTTTGGGACCTAAATGTGTTTGTAAGTCACATCTCACAGCATCTTAGATCAAACTAACAGTCAGACGTCAGATAGAAATCTAAATTCATCTTTTGCACAAAGCGGTCTAGTACTTGACTTATTTAAATAGAATTGATTTGATATGAATTCTGACTACACTTTTCTGAGTCAGCCGAATGAGCAGCCGTGTGAAACCACTCAGCTCTGATCACTGCAGCATGAAGAGAGTATCAATACAGAGAAAACCAATCCCGCTCTAAAAACATCAGCTCATCAGACTACGACACGTTTGAAAAGGTCAAAGCTACAAAGCAGCATAAGTGTAGTAATTTAAAGTCAGTTCCGTTGACTTAATGTGAAGAGTTGCAGGTTAAAAACGAGGCGCACATCATTGCTTTTTGTAGTTGTAGACGCCAGAACAGACTTTTTACCGTTTGTAGCCGTGGAAAACAAAATGCAGTGTGTTGTGTGCTGTTGGTCGTTGCTCGACTCTTTGAACAACAGAGAGCTACCGGTTATCATGGGCGCCAACAATAAAACCACTGCGAAACAATAAGTGCTTAAAGTCTTCTAGTGCCTCTTTAATATCACTTTAAAACCAGCTTAGTTTGTCGAGCACAATGAAACGATTTTCATCAAACGAGTTGAATAGATGTGTGAGTACTTCACCTCTAGCTCTCCTCCTTTTATCGTCTCTGTTAGCCGGTGGGGGGGGGGCGGATTGATGGAGATGTGTCGGAGGGTCCAGAACCACAGGTGCTGGGGAGGTAGCCGGTAATGAATGGCTCCCAGCACAATGTTAATCATGATTAATGAGTGAGACCAGCCAGGAGGCAGCGGTGCCTGACAATAGAGCGAGCCGACCAGGCGCGGCGAATGCCGGCCCTCGGCACAAAGTCCACGCAGAGCCGCTCGGCGGGGGGGGGGGGGAGTTCAGGCCAGCTGAGAGCGGACACGGTGACACCCTTCTGCACTTCAAGAACCATGGAGCGGTGTTTTATGGGGACCGTAAATCAGGTTTCCCAACTGAAGGAGCAATATGGCAGCTTCATTATTCGCCCTCTTGGGATGAAATGAAAAAGTTTATGACGTATAACTGAGACTCCTCTATAAAGAGTACAGATGTATCTGCCTGTTACGTTTGGGTGAATTAGCAGCTCTTTAGAAGAATCTAATTAAATTCTTGCATATTCGTAAAAACATGTCTTGATCAAAAGTCTTCTAATGTACAGACCTATCAGCTATCAATGGGTCTATTGTTACTGCACATCAAAACAATCCTTACCTGTGTTTATGACAACGATGGCGTGAAAAGGACAGATTGTTTTGGCTCTATTGGAGGAATTTACTGCACTCTACTCTAGTTGTTGACATGGCAGCAGAGCCCCTTCAAATGAATTGAGTTTCACTGCAAAGAAAGAAAAAACAGCCACGTGACCTCAGATAAAATCACAATGTGTACTTAGGAAAAACCAAAGCTCACTTTTATTTAAATTATAAACATTCTAAGTATTTACTCTCTTAACTTTTGACTTAATGCATCAAAAAAAGCTGTAACAGGTTTTTTGTTTTCTTCTTAAAATGCCGACATATCCAACATATCCAGTGATGTAGAGTGACTTTACCAGAGTGACATTGCTCTCTGTCTGTTTTGTGTATTTTGTCGTCTTTGCTGGGGGAGGTGGGCGTACAGCCCGTTTCATCTCCAGAATGGATACAAAGTAGTTTCTCTGTGTGCTAGCTTATTGTCAGAGCAAGTGATTGGATCAAACCTGAAAGTTTTTTAAATTCATTTTTCCCACAGAACAAGTGGGGCTGTTTGAGCAGGCTAACCATCTGCACTCTTCCAACAGTCGCATGTTGAAAACAAGCAGCGGAATGAAATGAGACAATATTTCGGGTGTATTGTGCAGATGGAGCTCCCAGAAGCATCCGTGCATTGTTTATTTCCCCCCGTAAGAAGCCTGAGGGAGGAGGAAATTACCTGGTCACTCGTCAGCGAGCTGCTATAATAGCTCCGCGTATTGTCCGTATGGCAGCGGTAAACATGGATGCTGGAGCGGGCGGGACAGGTGCTCAAGTTAATCAACTGGGAAGGAGTGTGTGTGTGTGAGTGTGTGTGTGTGTGTGTGTGTGTGCGTGTGAGTCTTTGCACGTGTGTGTTTCATTGAACCATCGCAATGCACTTCCTCCAAATGCTGGTGTATTCCTGTGTGTGTTACTTAACATTTTCACTTAGATCCAACTTTGAATATGTGTGTGTGTGTGTGTGCGTGTGCGTGCGTGCGTGTGTGTGTGTGTGCTACTGAGAGGCATTACATTTCCACACTGCATTAGGAAGACGCAGACACCCGCAGGGAGGCGGGGTGAAAGGTCAGAGGATGTATTCACTGAGGGCTGTTCATTGTGGCTGTCGATCTCATCGACGTGTGTTGTCTGTCAGATCCCACGTTAACCTCTCTGACCTCTCCGCATCGACATCTATTCATGAGCACGTTTGACTGTAAGTCTGTCGGCCTTCTACGGGCTCAACACAGGCTGAAATTCATGTGTAAAGTCACTCGTTTTTTATTATTGAGGCATCGTGTTTTTAAGCATTAATCAGAGTATGCACAAATCGCTTCCTGCCCAGCACCGAACGTCTGACGCACAGAGCTAACAACTCTACCTGCTGAAGAGACGGATGTTTTCTGAGGAGTTGGTAGAAACCAAATCAGAGCCGAAATTTGTCAGATCTCCATAAAACCTTTTGATGTTTAGCATGTGGGCAGGCTAACATCAGGCTGGTAGCAATGTCCTAATCTTAACCTAAAAGTCATAAACAGAAGTTTTGACCAAATGATCGCGCTAGATGTCAATATCATGGTTTGCGGCAAGCGTGAGTAAAAATAACTGCTTCTCATCTTTGTTCTTCTTTACCTTTTCTTTGTCCATCTTTGTTCTTCTTTACCTTTTCTTTGTCCAGCTTTGTTGTTCTTGTTCTTAGCGGTTATTTCTATTTCTGTGTACGCACATTGTATGTGCACACTTACATGAATCTGATTGTAGTCTGCAGTTTTTTCTACCAGTTTGTGTTTGACTGTTGGATGCTCGCAGAAACAGTTTACTTAAAGCTGAACGTGTCAAAAAAGAGGTTCCCTCACAGAATGTCTCTCCCGCCTCTCGTAAGGAAGTCAAAATCACATTTAAATGTCAGTTGTTATGTCCAGCAGTGCATTGAGTCACTGTACCTCCACATGTCCGTCCGTCCGTCCGTCCGTCCTGTCTGTCTCTCTGCCCGTGTGTCTGCCTGCTTGCCCTTCCTAATCATCCCCCGGGGACAATAGAGACCGACTGAACGGGAACTCTGCGGTGTGTGAATGACTGATCGGCTCTCCGTTTCCAGGGTAACTCGCTCTCACTGTATGCGAACCTGTCGACCTTCGCAACTGTCTGTCTGTCAAACTGTCTGCCTCCCTCCCAGCGCTCTACTCTATCGTCTTTTGCCCAGTTAAATGTCCCCTCGTCTCCGTCTCTGTCGCCGCCCCGTCTGCCTGCCCACATCTTCAGTTGGATCTCAAACACCCTCTTCTTCAGCCCGCCCGTCTGTCCACGTGGCAGGTTTTGTTCATATTTAATTCACAAACTCCTGGGCTTTTCACGGCCGAGATTTGAATTTGTTTGCTTCTTTATCGCAGGCCATCTGAGAGTGAGAGTGAGAGAGAGTAGAAAGCAATTAACAGGAGCCAGAACTTCTATTCCTGAATGGGGATCCTAGAAAACAGCTTTCCAGCTTATCGCTGGCTGATAGCAGATCTGAGATTGGGGGGTTTGGAAAATTACATTTTCTCTGGCAGCTTTGCCAGCTGGAAGTCTTTCCCGAATGAAAAGAAATGATTGTATGCGGTGTACAAGCTGCCATACTAATGTGTCAAGCGCTCCGTAAGCCTCGCACGGTGGTTGTTGGCATGACATCAAACTGGGATCCTCATTGTAAAATAAAGCGGCCTCACAACTTCTTCAACAGTTTATAGTGGTGTTGCAGAACTGCAATGTCAGTTTCACCTCCACATATCTGTAGTAACACTCTGAGAAGGCTACAGAGGAGCTACTGCATCATTAAAGGAACACTCCACCAAAAATGTGTCTAACCGCATCTAAATGTCCATAAATTCCCAAACAGTTGCCCGTTTTTGGGGGAAATTCTGGTCTGTAAAGACAACAACTTTACATAGATGTTTCCTCTTTTTATGTTTTTGGTTTGTCCATCTGTCCATTAATCCCATTCTTGTGAACTTGATACCTCAGCAACACCTTTTTAAGAATTTCATAACATCTGGTACAAACATCCACTTTAGGTTGAAAATATTAGATTTTTGTGGTCAAAGGTCACCGTGACTTCACAAAACACTTTTCTTGGTCATAATCCAATAATTTACATGTAAATTATGACAATTTCACACAAATATCTAACATCCAACACAATGCAGTGATGACATATTGGACAGACATGGATGTAAACTGCAACTTGACTGTTTGGCAAAGTACATTTTTAGGGTTGTTCTATTTAAATCATATTTGCATGCTTGCTTGCTAGATGCTGTAAGTCTGGGACATGCTTAGCTTAGTGTGAGGACTGGAAGAGGGAAACAGTTAGCTTAGCATTTGTCAAAAGTAAGTGAAAAGGGGTCTTGGTTTTGTTTAGACTTACAAAAGTGTGCAAACCTGGCAACCCTCTCATGCGGTAACTTGGTTAAGCTGAAATCACTCTGATGCATAAACTAACTGCTTCCTAAATCAACAGTTACTATCTCAAATGTGTTAAATACGCACGATAAAGAGTAACTTTATTGACTGTAGTAAGTTATACGTGTGAATGAAGTTTTAAGTGAAAACAAATATATCATTCTAACTATTTTAATCCAGGTATTACTGCACATGTGGGCATGTTGCCATGTGACATTCTTCAGCCATCGTTATATGAGAAGCAGCTCTCATTTGCATATCAAAGGTCGTCTTAGGATAATTGAAAAACCATGATTTCATGACTCATTTCTCTTGAAGATGTTGCTTTCAGAACAATCAAGTCATCTGCGTCTGTTCACTGTTAGAGAAAAGCCGACGCGCTGCGCACTTAGACACATTTTCTATCCATTTAGCTGCAGCGTAATGTCGTGGGAGAGCTTGTTAGAGCCGTCGAGTGCCTTAATGTGCCGGGGGACGAGATGAGTGATGGAATAAAACAAAGGAGGGTTGGTGTTGTGCCTTTCATCCTCCTGTGTGTTCAGCGGCAGACGTGTTATTAGTTTGTACTCTGATTAAAGACGGGCCTCGCCTAAACGCCCGAGAATCACTCATTCTATTAGCCCTCACAAAACAGTGTGTGCTTTATTCAATCTCTACCTTTTTAAAAATATTTTTTGGACTACAAAGCAGATTACAGTGATCGCATGATTGATTAACTTTAACCTTCTCTGCACACATGTGTTCAAGGTAATCAAGAGGCTGCCAATTAATGATAATATAACATGGATAGATCTTATATGATCACACTACGTGATACTATGTCAGCCCATGTTCAGTTAGGAGAATTCTGACGCAGCATCTTTTTTTTCATATCATAAAACTGTGTTTAAATTTAAGTGATTGTTAATTATTGTGCTGTCTTGATCCCATCTCTGTGATACTTCCTTGTTGCTGCTTGTACATGAATAAACTGTGAATCAAGCACATTTTTGTCACTCTTTAATCTCAGCTAGCGTCTCACTGCACGACATTGCCATGGTGTTCTACGTAATATTGGAGTTAAAGATATTATTTAATGACTGTAGCGCTGATTAATATGCCTGAGTTCTGTGTATATTGTTTTTTTTATATCCCAGCTGACATTGAGCGAAGACAGCGTTCACCCTGGACAGGCTGCCAGACTATCAAAGGACTGACACATAGAGACAGACAACCATTCACCCTCACATTCACACCTACGGGCAATTCAGAGTAATCAATTAGCCCAAGCTGCATGTCTTTGGACTGTGGGAGGAAGCCGGAGAACTGAGAAAACCCACGCTGACACGGGGAGAACATGAGCACTCCACACAGAAAGCCCGTCCAGCCTGGGAACTGAACACCGGTCCCTCTTGCTCAGGCGTTACAAGTAGTCGATATTTGATATTTTCACATTTTTAGCCATGATCATTTTCTTTATTTACTTAATAAATAAAGACAATGTCATCTCTAAACTCACTACAAGGCCTTTTCGTGACAAACGCTGTAAGAGTTGATTTGTTTTCATTGCGGCTTCAAAACAAATACAATTTAAAGTACCACATAAGAAGAAAGCACACACTCTTGTTTATTTCCCTGCTTGTCTGAAGGAGGATGGATCCAGTCCCCCCACAATGGCTGAAAGCTGTGAACTATGTTTCCAGGTCATGCTAATTTCTTCTTTGACAGACCAAAGTGCCTCTCGTGTGTGTGTGGGCTCCTGGGATTTGTATATATTGGCTCTACTGTGGGCTATGAATGTCTATCTTTTGTCCTTGCAACTGAAATTTTTCATATGGACCTTTTTTTTCATATGGACGTAGAGCAAGCAGTCTGAGTAAACCAGCCGCGAGCAGCTCCTGTCACACTCTATGTTTCTTCTGGAGCTTCTGACAGTCACTAGAAGCACATTTCAGGCCCTTTGAGAGAGTCACTGTGTTGTAGCGGAGCTGGCGTCTCAACTAAGACGCTCCGCTGTCTGTGTCTTTCTGTGAGGGAGTGTCAGGACAAAGCCATAGCCCTGCTTTTTATTTATTTATCTGGGTTAACTTTGAGTGTTCGTCGGCTCTGAATATCTTGTAAAGCATCGGTGGTTTTTTGATGCTTGACATCAAGAAGAATCCAAAGGTATAAGAGTGGATGTTGGTGGATGGAGCACTCTGTGTTTGGGCTGGTCACACTTTAAATTGAGCAATTCATCTACAGGCTCTTAGTTAGTGAAGAGCTGACACACTTATCTATCTTACCTTTAAGAAATTCTGAATACCAACTAATGTCCATGGGGCGATACTCAACCATGTTTGATTGCTAAACTCACAGAAGAATCTTCTTCAGAGCAGAAGCTCCTTCAGTAATCTCCCCTTTATTCTCCACTAATTGCGATCATTATTCCACCGAGACAGCGAGTGATTCCGTTAAAGCGGTCGCTCCAGTCGAGACTTCTTCGTTTCAGTCGCTCTCGCCTGAATTCCCCCTCGTGGCTGTGGGAACCTCGCAGTCCCCTCAGATACCCTCAGATCTATAAACATCCTGAGCAGCAGCGTCGAGGGAGCAGGCAACCCAGGACCGGAGAAGAGAACAGCGCCGGGTGATTCTTTTTTTTCGAGAGGGGGAATCGAGTGAGACTGCAGGAGCGAAGTGGCTGAGACACATCTTCCTTAAGGGAAATGGGGTTTTATTTGGAGACCCTTTAGTAGTCCCTTTGTTCTTTCCTGCTCCATTCATCTTCATAAAGTTGTCACAAAGGTTGGAAAAAGGCGAGAGTCCATTTGGAGTCCCAGAGGGGCTACAATAATGTGGTTTTTTTCATAAAGAAGAGCTGCCGCAGTGCCACTGAGCTGGGAGGTGAACACAGGCTGCACTGACTCTTTACTGGCAGAATAAAGCCTTTAAATGATCTGACTTAAGTACCATAATGCTACTTCAGTACTACGATGCTATGCAGCAGCCCATTCTCATTCCGCAGGCATCAAATACCGACGCTTTATCGGCGTCTGATACCGACGCACAAGACATCCTTTAGCGTCTGTACGAGACACACCGGGCTTTGATGTTACTACAATGTAAACCCACCCGCGTCATTGTTAGACGCTCAGACAAAATGCTCTGGGAGTGTGATGACGTAGCATAAAAGGACGGAAAACCCGCACAGGGCAGGTGGGTTATTTTGTTACACAGGTGATGTTTGCTTGTTTTCTTGCCTTGCATCGTTTACGTTTTAACTAGTTTGCGTAGTTATTTTATGCCTAACCATTTTGTTTTTCCTAAACCTAACTCAGTGGTTTAGTTTCCTAAACCTAAGCAGGTGTTTTTGTTGGAGTTCACAATGTTAACCACTTTCTAACATACTGACAATGTATTGACAAAATTGTGGAAATAACTCAAAATAACGGTAAAACTACATTTCCACTGCCGTCATGGAAGTAAATGGTGTGTGGCTGTTAGATGGATCTTGTTGAGCCGTACTTGGAATTGTTCCCATTTCACACTGTCGATAGAAGTACTGACCTGCTCTCAGGTCAGCTAAAAGAGCAGCTAAAGTCCAGAAATGAATGCGGACAGAATTTACATTATATCTTAATTTACTGGGAGTCTGTCAAATAAGTCTGGCCAAACTAGTAGTTCACTTTCATCCCGTGTGATTGAGCTATTTTTAGCATGATGACACAGCTGTAATAAACTTATTTTAATTGATTGTGTACATTATGGTAAATAGGTAACTTGGTAAATGGAAGCCATTTCAGGTTCTATTTTCTTGATGAGCCACATCTTATAACAAGTTATGATCCTAACTGATACAGATGAAGCCGAGAAAATCAATTAAACTACGAATATAAAGCCAAGAAAAACAGGTGATGCTTTAATTATGCAAAGGCAGTGCAAATCAGTACAAGGGAAGCATCTTTCTCACTGCACAACTCTGAAACAGCCTCAAAAAGTCGATGCGCCCGCTTACAAGATAAGACAAATCAAGCGTGCCTCATGTTTTATTCAAAACGGACGCCAGTAGGTCTTTGCCTGCGTCTGGACTAGATCCACATCTGTGACTCCATCTTGGCCGAGTTATTACAAAAAAAGCGTCAGAGCCAATCTGTCAGGGACACAACCACTTCACTGGAAATCAAATCCATCATCCCTGACGTTGGCTGGAGGGGAAATGGAGAGCGTTTCATTAAAAAAGGGGGCAGTGCTATTGGTTAATTGACAGACATTGATGGACTTTGCTCAAAGCATAATTCTCAACCTCATTCTTATTGTTGCAGCATCTCATGTCTTAATTACACACACACACACACACACACACACACACACACACACACACACACAGAGTTGTGTTTTCAAGGCTTTAGGGGACATTATATGTATTACATTAATTCCCTAGAGACTTGCTCTAACCTTAACCACAACCACTGCTAACCTAATTCTAACCCTGACTTTAACTTTAACCTTAACCTGAACAAGCGTTCAGCCTAAAATGTAATGATTTAAGTGAAAGGACAAGCATTTCTTCCCCAGAAGGGAGGCAAGTCCCAACAACTTGACTGTGTAATGTCCCCACAATGCAGGTAAACACACCTACACACATTTTGTCTTTAGCTAATCATCACAAGTACAATACTCTCTAAATCCCTCTCTAAAACCAAATCTTAACACTTGAATTTACCTGATTTCTGTCCCCAGATGGGAGATAAGTCCCCAAAATGTGACCGTGTGAATGATGTTGATGTCCCCACAACAAAAATTCCAAAACCACGTCTAAATTTCCATCACAGCCCTTCGATGAAGTGAGGACTTAACGAAATGTTCTCACGTTCCAGAAGAGTCCTCACGTTCAAGGTTAAAATAACTGGTCCTCACATGTACACATACACACACACACACACACACATGCGAACCCTAAAATCAAAGGCCGTGGATTAATTTGTGTACTTGCAAAGAGTGTCCCAATTGCCTGAATTCACACACATTTACAGAGAAATCCTCCTACACTTAATTAAGGAAGTAATTTACATACTGTTTCTGTATACAGACCAAAGAAATTAAGAGAAAGAAGAAGATGAAGAGGAGGGATGGAAAAGGAATAAACAAAAGGACAAAAATTATTATAAAGTGGGAGGAAGAAAGATAGAAAGAAACTAGGAGAAATACTGACTGAAACATTTAACAATGAGAGGAGGGAAGATACAGTGAACAAGGTACAAAATTACATTATCTGTTGAATTTACAAATCTGTCAGCCTGCGTACACAAAACACAGCATTTCAGCTCCAGGACCTTGTTCATGTTCTGTGATTAAAGTAGCTTTGAGCCCCTTCCACACGATGAAATCACAGTCAAGCTGGAGAGAGTTGTTGAGGCCATCTGCCTCATTAGAGACGCCTTAGCGTGCACGCCAGACGCACGACAACGTCATCATGCGGTACCTGTGGCACGAGCACCTTCCAGCGCCAACATTTCTGCTTCTCGGATCTTTGTAAGTTATTAAAAAGGAAATTTCAGGCATCAGATCATTTTATTTTTGGCGATTACTGAGATTTTTCCGAGTGTGCTTTACATCTGCCGACAGTGATGTGGATTGATCCGTGTTCACTGATTGTAGCGGGCTACTCCTGTCTGAGTAGTATTTATGGGTCTAAAAATCAACCTCTTTGCCTGAAGGGAAGCTCATTTAGCTCTCTGGTCACGAGTCCAAATCAAAGTTGGCTGAATTACAGGTTTTCTCCTGGGTCGGCCGGTATTGATATCACCGAGTATACACAGGTTTTGTATGTTCAGACTGCAGATAGATTTATATTTATTTTAATATCCTTCATTCATCTAAAGGGAGATTGACTGAGCATATTTACTTTTCCAGCGCAGTGCTCTGGTTCACTCTAATGCAGTTACATGCATTCACACCTGAGAACAGCTCGGCCTCATAAAACTGTGTGAAATGACGATGATGACTTGAAACGGCAAATACGTTGCACGGTGTGTGGAAATTTATGGATATCTGTTCACTCGCCGCCAACGGATTAGAGACGCGACCAGAAACAGTAAGCGGGCTGACGTTCAAATCGCACCGTGGCAAGTATTTTAAAAACTAAAGGATACTTATTCTGTGGGTTTCATTTTCATAATTAGCTTTTAGCTAGTGGGGTACAAAGAGCATCAAAGTTTGAAGATAAGAAGCAGGATACACCAGGATCTTTTCTCAAAATAAAGCAAGTCGTTTTTTTTCCGGGATCAGGTTCTACATTCGTAGAAGAAGACACAACAAATTAAAAAAATATTTTTCAAAAGATGTCATATTTACCGTTGTATGATATGTTACGTTGCACGACCACCTTCTACTGCAATGCTTGGCCTCTCACAAACCTTAGTCTTTCATTGATTTTGTTTCAGACCAAGAGGAACCATGTTCGTAATGATTGATTTTCTGTCAAACTAATATACAAAATGCACCACCTAATGAGCAACACTACAGTCTTGAGTTTCACATGTCATATCTCATACGTGACACTTACTGGATGCTGAGGATGAAGTAAATACTAATATGAAAGGTGTAAGGTGCTTTCAAACGGCGCGGTGCAGATTTGTACTTCCGGTCTGATATGTGACTCAGTTATGTTGAGAAGCTGTCTGTGTGTGTGTGTTAGGTTCAGTTATTTTTATAGGATGTGATACACTCTAACCACCTGGACAGATTTCTGGGCTTTTATCATTATTGTCAAATGAACCAGCTCAAAAGTACGTTCTTTAAAGCGTGGACTTCAAGCCATCTGTGATGTGTCTCTGTCTGCTCGATGGCCTTCAATTCACCGACTTTACATAAACACATGCAATAAAGAGAAATTCACTACTATATATTTATGTAAAAAGTATGATTTTTAGAGGTTAACAGGCGACTTTAAGGCTACTGTCTGTCCCCACATAACACCAAAACAGACTCACTTTGTTGAATCAGCTTGATGGGTCACACTTGTGCTGCTGCTGATGTCAATCAGCTGTGTTTAAGACAGCTGAGCAGCAGTTAACGAGTTACACATGATTGTGAGGCGGGATCCTCCAAAGGATCCTTCAGTTGAGTGGTCCTTGGTAACCTCTGAGATCTAACGCCTTCGAATATTAAAGAGTTTAAATCCCAGTGGTAAAATGGATTTCATAATAACTGTGTTTACACTACTGACTCGTGCACCATTAGTAGAGTAAATCCACACCTTTTTTTGTCCAAATCTAGAAGACACTGAACCCCAGTTGCTCCTGATGTATAGGCCTTCGCCTTCGCCTTCGCATGGTAGCTTGACACCGCCACTGTGTGTGAATGTGAGGCACATTATAAAGCACTCTGGATTAAAGTGCTATAGAAATGCAGTCCATTCAGGTGTAACGATTTACTTCAATCACTCGCTCAAACCTGATTTCTATAGCGACTTAGCGGCGCACTCCTGAGGAGTCTCAGGGGAGGCCAGTGACTGAAGAGAAGATAATTGTTTATTATCACCAATGATTTGTGATAAGAAAGTCTTAATAGAAAGTCTTTGGTGCCGAGACTCTACAGGGGAGATTTGTAAACGAGGGGCGTCTACCCAGAGAGCAGCAGCAAGATAACCCCCCCACCCCCACACCCCATGGAGTCTGGACACTGGTGGTGGAGGTGGCTGATGACCTGATGAGCGGTAGGATGATGAAGCCTTTGAAGCCGTTGAAGCTGCGAAGACCGGGCGGTGATAAGGAGGTGGAGGGGTGCGCGTAATAACGGCATGAAAGCACTAAAGGCAGACAGAGAATCGTATTTAAAAAGCGTCAGCAGCAAGTTGATAGGCTAACACCGTAGGCGTGTTGGATGGGTGTAACCAGCTGGGAACAGCTGATAACACGATCAACAGCCCCAAACAATGACAGCGAGGAAATAATTGAGCGTGCATGACAGGAGTGCATGGCAGGATATACTGCATGAGAAATAAACTACGGGCCAAATCATAGAAATGTTTAGTCTTCCCGACTGAACTTCCGCTCGAGCTTAAAAGGAACAAAATTGGTGCAGCAAAACCAGAAACTTGCTTATTTCAAGCATTCCTCTTCCTTGACAAAACCATTAACCACAATGCACCTCAACAGCGAAAGTGCGGTTTTAGATTCGGGTGTGCTACGCGTGTGTTACTCGCGTCTAATCTGTGATTTTGTTTTTTCCCGCCTCAGGATAGATCAAATAGACACCGACAATGAATGTAAACCCCTTCAATGGACTGGGTCTAAATTCAATCCCTGTTGTGTTTAATCAGCTGCAGCATCAAAGGTGACATTCCACTTTTACAATTAATAGTCACTTTTCATCACTGCGACTGATAACTGCAGCGTCGGCGGTGTTCGATTCTGCTGCTGAAAGTATTGAAGAGCAGAAACATAAATAAAAAAAGCATCCATCAAACTGCCGCTCACTGACAATCTACCTATTCTGATGCATTTCTTTAGATCAGAGCCGTATGGGATTTGATCTGGTGAAGAAGCATGTTAGTGATGGTGGTATTCTCGGAGTTGCTCCCCTGGTGAGTTTAAAGTGATTATAAAGGATCTCGAGGCAGACTTGACGAGAATCTGCGTGTTTTTGCTTTAGCCGGGACTTATTTGAGCTTCATTCTGCTGCTCTGCTTCCGCCTCTCTGAGCACCGACATGCTGTTTTCACAGTTTTCTGTCACTGATTTCTCAGCCATGTTGAAGACGTTCACACTCAGGAGAATGACGGAAGATAGATAAACCCTTATTATTGACATTCAGTTGATCTAAAACGACCTTCTTATCTGACAACAAGGGATTCCTACTGTACTAAATATAATTCAAATAAAAATACATTACAATATGTGCTGAGGGTTTTTAAGCAGCCTTGTTAATCAAATACAACACGCTCTCATACTTGGAGACCGTAACAATACTTGTGATAAGAGTTCTGATGCAACAAAATATCTCTGTGATAAATATACCTCATTTAAAATGCTCGCTGTTTGCTACTTCAGTTTTCGTGATTTTGATTAAATTGCTGTGCTCTGTGGTGTGCTGGTTATGTTGAAGTGTGTACCAACCTTTTTTATACAGTGCCATCTCATGCAACAATACCACCACAATCTGCAGCCTCAAACCTGACCACAGAGTTTAATCCTCATCTCTCACACAATGTCAACCACAGTTTATCATTTCCATGATAAGAGGAAACATTTTTCAACATTGACATTATGTCAGTGCAACAGGCTGTGTCTTGCACTCCTGTTGGATGTTGGATCACTGTGTTGGATGCTCCATTGCCCTCTCAATTGGCTCTTTGCTAAAGCCACACCCCTTGAATGAAGACTGGCCAATCAGAGCGTAGCATTGGCCAACTCCAACCGGGGTCCGACAACTTCAGGCTCTGCTCCATAGACTCTCATGTTTCAGATTGTCTCCATTATCTGGCTTTGTGTATTTGGAGCTATGATCAAACGTTGTGTAACAGCAGCACAGTATCGTGGCAGATCGAGAAAAAGTCACGAATGACCAAATAGTGTTTGTGTTCATGAAACCAAATTGTTCATTTTACTTTCTGTAGCTCAGCAAGAAAACAATTTCAATGGAAAGTCAATTAGGACCTTTGTTTGTGGTTGACCACACATGAAACACACCCATGTTAGTTGTGTTGCCTAAACTTAACTGTGTGTAGATATTTGAAGTGTTTTTTCCTAAACCTAACTAAAAGGTTTCGTTGCCTTAAACTAACTAACACAAACGAACAATTTGTGTCCCTGAACACAAAACCGATAGATCGCATTCGTGACTATTTCACATACTGCCGTGAGCAGCCATGTAAGCAAATCTCAAAATGTGTTGTGCAATATTTAGAGAATAAATAATAATAAAAACAATTGAAAGACTTATGTCCACATTTCATTTATGATTGACAGCAATAACAGTATTTGTGATAAAAGAAAAGAGTATAAAACATAATGGCATCAAGCTCCCGATGTATTGCAGCTCTACCACGAGCATGAAGAACATCTACAGTGTTCACAGAGACTTTTTAATTGATAAAAAAGCAAAGGCTGTTTTAATTTGTGTTCTCCGTACAGATTGAAAATCCAAGAAGACATTCATGTTTTCTCTGGCAGAGTTCCAAAGCAATTCATCTCCCTGTTAGCTGGAAAGATTATTTTGACTTTCGCCTCACTGTCTAAATTTTCAAGATGATAAATGCGCAGCCTTAGGAATAGCTTCTGGTAACGTGACACTTGTATTCATTTAGCACAGACGACACACAAATGTTTACCCAGGACATTGTTTGGAGGATTTGTTCGAGCCCAGTTCCTATTGTGTAACAGAGGACCAACAACAGCTGACATGTTTTGGTGAGTTCTTACTCTAGTTCTGGCAAACATGCAATGCTCAGACTACTTTATCAAAGTAACAAAGGCGGAACGTGTGTTTAGCCTAATGAGTCTGCAAATGCAATCACATCCGGGTCAAGCAAAAGGCCTGCTGTGAATGGGCACGCTGTGAATGGCACTGCATTACATAAATAAATAAAAATCGAAAGATCAGGGCATCACGCAGTCACGCAGCATTTAATACCACTTGAATTTGAATAAAACCCATATTCTTACCATAACATAGACTTTTGAATTTTGTCATATTTCCCATTTTATTTGTATACCTCAGCAGATATTGACCCCTGTTGACATTCAACAAACCCCATGGACATCCTGTCTCCCCTGACAGTAATGTCAAAGTTGCTCCATACCTCACACTCTCGCTGCTATAAGGACAAAGTCAACTCTCGTGACGATAATTTCTACTTCACTTCATTTCGGTCCGCTGTGGGGCAAACTGATGAACCCCTAAATGTCACAGAGAGTGCTGTCAGGCCCGGAGGGGGAACCATGTTGCAGCGCTTTAACAAAGCGGCTTCACGACCTCAGATTTCTTAACTAAAAAATAAATAACGTTTTTAATGAATCAAATGAGACCCGATCGAGCCTCGGGGAACAAGAATGAAATGTTCTACTTCACCTTCTTAGTGAACCCACTTTCCCTCAACCGGCCTTGGGTACTTCTACTGTAACATGTCCCCTCCTCATAGTACACACCTGAACTTGTTTCATTCCCCAGTTTATCAAAATCTAAACATTAGTGACTACATATGTTGTTGGTAGAATGAATAGTGTTCTGATCCAACACCACTATCAGCAGGATGACATGATTAGCCTGTGCCTTAAAATTGCACAGGACTGAAGGAAGCTCTGTGTTATTCTGCCGGTTGTGTCATTTGTATTTTTGGGTGAACGTCCAAGAGAAATAGCTGTTCTACAAAGTGCTAAGCAACCACTTATTTGCTCATTTGTAGCTCAAAAAGACTTCTCGACGTAAACTTGGGAAGATTTACTTTCAGACGTCTACACATTTTGTAACTAACAAATCACAAAATTGCTGTAAACCTGCTGAAAAATGTTTCACTATTAAAGTCCACTGTAGCTGCTCGACATATTTGGATGTGATGCTACTTATTCTTTGTTCATCCAGAGGTGAAAACAAGGAAAAAAACATGATACAAACAAAAGCATTTCATTAAAACCAGTTTTATTTCAGGAGCTTTTAACGTATCTGTAACTGTGCTTTACTGACGAACAGCCAAATATTTAAATGAATCGTCAGAGCCACAGTGAGGAAACAAGCTCTTGAAATAATGTTTCCCTGTCTGACGATACATCTCCCTAATGGCTTCTGTTGTATCCATCCTTAAAAACAGGGTTTTGACATTTGCGCAGGTTGCAGAAGCAGCGTTTTCCAGACCTATTCCTCTGCCAACAACTGCAGATACATCATCATCTGTGGGAGCATTACAGCACACATTAAACGGGACATTATTACGAAACCATCCTGCAGGTCAAAGAGGAAGGCTATTTTCAGACCAAGGTGCTCGCCCATCAACACGCACTGCCCATACAGTACAGTTATTATGGATATTACCCAACCACCACTTCCAATGACAGTAATGACACATTAGCTTTTTTCTCGAACATGCTGCTGGGTTTCCTCTTCTGTTTCCTGTAGTGCTTGTGGCGTTGTGGTTGGTTAATTTGTGCAGTGCAGCACTGAATGCTGCTTTTTAAAAACTTTAATCAGCGAGTCCAAATGTTGGCCTCTTTGTATTTCCTGTAACTCCAGCCGTCCCTCTCTCCACCAGCGTATTCCAGCTCTATCCGGGGGGACCACGAGGCGTTCAGAAGAGATGTACAATCTCTTCAGCGTGTTCTGGGGTCGACCCCGGAGCCTCTTACCAGCTGGGCATGCCAGGAAATCCTCTAAAAGAAGGCATCCTACCGGACCATCCCAGCTGGCCTCTTTTCAACGCGAAGGAGCAGCGGTTCTACTCGGCTCCCTTCCGTTTTCTAAACTTATCGTATCTCTAAGGCTGAGCCCAGCCACCCTACAAATGAAGCTCATTTCAGTCGCTCCTATCTGCGACCTCATTCCTTTGCTCACTACCCAAAGCTCGTGACTATAGGTGAGGGTTGAAAAGTAGGTGGGCTGGTAAATCAAGAGCTTTGCCTTCCAGCTCAGCTCCCTCTTCACCACAACAGTCCGGTACGACGGCCCCGACATTGCTGACGCCGCATCGAACCGCATGTCCATCTCTTGTTCCATTTACACTCACTCGTGAACAAGATCCTGAGATGCTTGAACTCCCAATCCAGAGAGCGCAATCCATCGTCTTCCATCAGAGACCCGTGACCTCACACTGGGAGGTACTGACTCTCATCCAGACCGCTTCACATTGGGCTGCCCCAGTGCTCGCTGAAGCTCACAGTCTGATTGAACCAACACAACCACATCATCTGCAAAGAGCAGCGGTCGCAAAACTGGACACTCTCCTTCCCTCCATGAAAATCACAAACACAATCGGTGACAATGGACAACCCTGACGGAGGCCAACACCCACTGGCAACATGTTTGACTGAAGATTTAATAAAGTTTAGGGTGATTCATTCTCATATTTCATTTTAGCTGTGGTGGTCATTTTCTCAGTAGTTGCCCAAAACTGCTGAATGGAAAAATTCAAATAATGCTCATACATAAATGCATTGTTTATGATTGTAATAATAAAATGTAACACTTCATCACTTTTGAGTACTTTTACTTTTGACACTTTTTGCTACTAATACATTTGGAGTCATGAATGCATGACTTTTATTGTTTTTGTATTATTATGGTATATTGCTAGGAAGGAAATACTGTTGGAATTAAATACAATTGACTAGAAATAATTAATAAATGGGAAAGGCATCAGTAAATAAAATGCTGTTTTATGTGTCAGTGCACCTGCATGCAACAGTGTGAGTACTGTATGTCAATGGAAAAATATGAATCAGAATCAGAAGCGTTTATTTGTCAAGGTATGTTGCACATACAAGGAATTTGACATGGCATAACATTAAACATGAAACAATCAACAACAATCAACACAGTGCAAATAGAAACATATTCAAATGTACAATAAAATATATAATAAAGTGCACAAACAGATAAGCATGCATATCGCCGTGTTATGTCTGTGTCCATGTGCTGTGTCATGATCTCTGTGTGTGTGTGTGTGTGTGTGTGTGTGTGTTTTCCTCACTAGTCTCTCTCCAGTTTATTTGTACTCTGCCAGGCAGGCAGGCTTTTTAGTGCCCAGAAGTCGATTCCCGGCGTCCAATTTACAACAGCAGGACCACGGCGTAAACAAGAACCAAGATGGCTGCTTGTCTGTCCGTCCTAGCCTTTAAATTTATAAATTTATAAATGTCTCTGAGCCGGCTGACTGGCTGAGCGGCTGCTCGTCTTTTCTATATTTATGCCAAGAAAACAACATGTACCGCTGCAGCCGGGGAAAAACAAGTGTTTAGAGGAAATAGAGAGGAAACACACACACACACACACACACACACACACACACACACACACACACACACACACACACACACACACACACAGGTCCATTAAAGATGATGGGCTGGTGGAAGATAAAAGGCTCAGAGATTTCATACACTGTTGAGAACAAGGCGTGGGTTTAAGTCCGATAAAGACAAACATTACTGCTGTCTGTCTCTCCCGGGAATACATTAAAAATAATAAACTCCAATACTGACAATTACTCGAATCCTAAAAAGTAATTTCTTTCAAGCACTTGGCGATCGTGTAAGTGATGAAGGCGATGCAATGTTGGAGCACATTTTGGAGTAATTTTGACAACAGAGGAAGGTAATCATTTGTGGAGCTACAAATTAAGATTAAGCTAATTGGCCGAAGAGATTTCTCTTTTTGAGAGCTAAATCTGAAACTGGCATTATCTTCAGTGGGAGAATGTGAATGGAATATGTAACGAGGGGAGAGGAAGGAAAAAAAAAAAGAAAAGTTGGCAGACTGAGTTATAAAGAACAAACCCAAGTGTTAATTATCATCCAACCCCCTCCGGGCAGGAGAGACAGGCGGCTGGAATAAAAAGTTTTGCTGTTGCCACAATTAGGGGACGGAATTACAAAATTTGAGCAGCGGTGAGAAGACTACATGTTTTTCTCAGCAGTTTATTAATCATCTTTATATACAGGAGTTGAATACTGATTCAAACTCAACATTGGAAATGGGACACGAATTGTTTCTGGTAAACATTTGGTAGATGGTGCAGCGAAGAACAACAAGCTGAGCAGAGGAAAGAAAAGAAGGAATAGAGGAGAGGCTGACGTACTTTTACCCTCAAAATGCACATAATTAAACTTTCTAGATGTTTAACGATTACCGTGTTTGTGGGTAAATGTGTATTTTAAGGTCTAACCTCATCTCAACAGAGTCCCATCACTCTTGTAGTGCATCTTCTTTGTAATAACACATCGGTCAGTGTAAAAAAGCAAAAGTAGCAAAATACTCTATTACTCCATTGCACGTGTACACACACACACACACACACACACACATCCTTTGATTGTAAAAATACAGAATAAGCATCACGATTTGCTCAAAATATGAAAAGACAAAGTAGCCTACTTATTATGTAAAACAAGCCCTGTCATTGTTCTATTATTATCCTTATGACAAAAACAAAGAAACAAAAAGTGACACACCGTGATCAAACAATAAACTAAAGATAGGAGAGAGAGAGAACGGGTCGCTCTGTGTACTCAACCACAGATCAAAACGTGTCGGGTGCTCTTGGAAAACGAGGTAAAACAAACAGGAAGTCAATCCAGGAAATTCAAAATGTTAATGAGGATAGAAATACTTTAAAAAGCTGTAATTATAGTGGCTAAATCACTAAAAGAGGAAACATGTTTCGACAACTGTAAGTCTTCATCAGGGCATTTAACAAAGAAACAACACGGGTGTAGCCACACTTTTAGTAAATGATGGTCCATTTAGAGTCAAATAGACCATAAAGCAGGGTTTGCTTTAGGGCGGGGCCACCATGTGATTGGTACATTTTAAACTCTAAAATCGTTCGGTTGTACTTAGCTCCGCCCTCTCGTGCCAGTGGGTCAAGATGGCGACGGCCAAGATGCAGAACCCCAAGCTTCAAAACCGCAGTCCCTAAACCAATGGGTGACGTTACGTTGCATTTCTTACAAACAGCCTTTGTGCCCGATCAGTGCTCGGCTACTGGATGCAGTCGGATGAGGTTTCTGTTAAGCCAACACATTCTCACACCAATGCATCACACAACACAGCTAAACTTTGAGGCTCTTCCCACCCCGAGCTGCGTTACTTGACGCCTTGGGAGAGAGAACCAGTTGGTTATATTATACTATATGTTCTGACTGTACTTTGATTTTCACTCTTGCACATTGTACATAACTCATGTTTGATTTTGCATCATAATAATGCAGAAAAACCATACAGAAGAGCTAAAGCGTTCCGTTGCTCACTGAACTGTAGGTTAACGAGCTAACAGAAAACTTTTCTTCACAGTCATTCATGAACACCAAACTAATCTAGCACGTGTTGCATGTGTTGTGTAAAACAAAGAATGAACTGTTTTTGGTGACCACTTACTCGATTAATAGACTTATTGTTTCAACAGGGTGAATGTTTAACATAAGCACAACATATAAGGCATCCTTAGATTAATGTGATCACTTCTATTTTACTCATTTCCTTCACCGGGTGTTGACATGTGCTGCCACATTTGTCACAGAGGACTGGACAAAAAAGGGTGAGAGGAGGAGACATGGGTGAGGGAGAGAAAGAATGGGGGGAGAGGGAGGAAATGAAGTAGCTATATGTGAGGGATGAGAAGAAGAGAGGGTGTAAAAGGAGGGAGGGGAGAGAGAAGGGGGAGAGAGGAAAGATGGAAGGGCGTCCTTGGGGAGGGAAGATGGAAGGATCTCGGTCGAGAATAAAAGAGGACGAGGCGAGTGAGGAGAGATGACTCAAGGAAAGAGGAAAAGAAGAAATAAACATTCAGGGAAATATATATAGAAAGAAATCATCCCAACTTAGTTTAGCATTCAACACGTGTAGCGAGGAAGTGATGAGGAGAGAGAGAGAGAGATATGGAGGGAGGGAGGAAGAGAGAGAGGGAGGTAGAGAGACGTTGCTAGGTGACAGAGCGTACATACTGAATTTTAACAAAATAACGGGAGAGGAGAGAGTGAGCGAGCGGGACAGAGGGAGCAGTCAGCAACATGTAGCCTCGCCGAGTGGAGGAAAAGGTCGAAACTGTGTGTGCGCGTGATTATCAGCTTTTTTGTGTGTGTATGTGTGAGTGGGGAGGGGGGGTGACACGTTTTTTTTCCCGTTTCATCCCGAGGACATTATCCCGCAACATTAGAATTCGACCAGGCTCTATGCCGCAGGACATGTCCAGCGGAGGGATGGACGGATGGATTGTGGTGCACGGAGAGAAGACGCGGAGAGCAAAGAGAGAAGAAGAGTGTCGGGCTGCTGAGAACAGTGAGTAAATGATTTCCATGTCTTGTGTTGGACCCTCTAGTCTCTCCCTCTCGTGTCTCTGATGTTTCCCGCTGAAGGTGAAAATGTCTCAGACAACTGTCTCCGGCTTTGCCCTTCACGTTCCGGCTGTTTGGATGTGAGCTGCTTGCTGCATTTCCTCCGGGGCTTGCTTGTTCACGTATGTGCAAAGCCCGTTGGGGCACTCTCCCCTGTCTCGCGCTCTGACTGGTGGGACGCAGCCGGCCGGTGGTGCGCGAGGCTTTGACCCCTCTGTCATTGATGCGCGTGCATGCCGGTGTGGCTGGTATTTACAGCCAGACGCGCGCGCACACACACACACACACACACACACATGTACGGACCGGTGCGCCATCCCTCCTCTGTCTGTCTTTCTGTCACGCGGGGAAATCAGCGCGCAACTTGCACTCAGTGACAGACAGGTGCGGGCAGCTGTGATTCAGATGTGACATGTCGGAAATCCCGCATACATGCCTCCCCCCGCGCGCCCCGCGATCTCACGGCACAGGCATTTGCATCCTGCAAATTCCCAAACCGGTTGTTGCGCATATGTGCGTTATGCCCTCTCCAGCGGCTGCCTTGGTTGCGCCGAGGGGGCTCACATCTCTCCTACACCCGCTCCTCCTCCTCTTCTCCCAAAACCCCCCTTCCTCTCCCTTTCAGTATTATTAGCTGTAGGGCAACTATCAGATCCAGGATCAATCCTCTCTCTGTGTGTGTGTGTGTGTGTGTGTGTGTGTGTGTGTGTGTGTGTGTGTGTGTGTGTGTGCGCGCGCACATCAGCAGTTGGTGCACCAGCAAGCAGCAGGGCTGTGTGTGTGTGTGTGCAGATCACTCCCCGGGACAGACAGGGGAAATTGGGATTCTGAGCTAGGAGCATGCACCCCCTCCCTCCACCTCCACCTCCACCACAACACACACAAACACAATTCCTCAAAGCATGATGGGGGAAAAATAACCCACTACTTGCATTGATGATGCTGCAGTTTCATAAGAGAGAGAGAGAGTGTGTGTGTGTGTGTGTCTGTGATTCAACAGTTTGAATTGAATTTCAGTCTTAGGGTGTAAACACCGTTCATCCCTCACATTCACAGCCTGTGTGAGTGTTTTTGCTGAGGTGTGGTTGCTGTAATGGAGAATTACATGTAATGTCGGTTACATTCACAGTGAAGATACAGAAGAATGTTCTTGTTCATTTATACCTAAAATGCATCGAACAACTAGTGTGTGAAGATGGTTTCCTCCTCTTCTGAGATTGCTCGCTTCACTAAAAGCATCAAACTGAGTTACCACCTGCTCGGATACCTGACGTCTCACACACAACAAAGCATACACTTAGCTGGCATGTTTTCTTCTTTTGCTTCTCGTGTGACCAGAAACAGCAGCTGTGCAGCGATTCTATGAGAGCTCCACTAAATGCTCACAGTAACCATGCCAACAATCCATCATCCGTGTTGACTGACATGTTTGTGCGACCTTGTGCCCCTCAGTAGTCGTAGCAGAAAAAAGAGGAATCATGTTGGCTGCACTGTTTGTCTGCTTCCACCATTTTGAGGTCAGCAACTGCTGAGGCAGCAGATTTGTTTTCATGGTGCTGTTCCTGAGACCACTGGACTGGACCCAGGCTCTTTGTCTCTTGTTAGTATACTTCAGGATAAAGATGGTGGCTACCCTCGAAGGCAGCGAGGCTTATTACATATTCACTCTCACGTTTTACATTTTTTACACCTATGAAATGTTTTTTTTATATACATTATTATCTGGCTTTTTTATTATGTCAGGCACCTTAAAATTAATCAAGAGGATGAAGATGGCGACCAGAGCAGCTGTCACCATCTCTGTGGCTTTGACTGTGACGGACAAAATGGTCTTGAAGAGTTTATTTTGAATGAAAGCTCACAGATGGCCTTTTAAAGTGTTGATGAGTAATTTGTCATCTCATTCTTTCAAATCGACTGAGCCAGACCACTCTCACACCTAACACGTCAAGTCTTACGCGCCAAACTATAGCGGGAGTACAGGAGGAAGTCAGGTGACGTAGTTTAAAGAGTGATGAAGTCTGCGTAAGGAGGAGGGGGTGGATGGGTGGGTAAAACAAACAGGACTTTCACCCAGGAGAAGGGTGTTTGTGTAAAACCAAAAGTCAATGTTATTTTAAATAATAATATGTAACGTAGGTTACGGTACTGATGTGACGTAGCCTTCAAACTACTTTACGGAGTTCACCTAACTTTACTACATTTACTACGTATTCTACTTGACTACGTTGCATAGTTTATGCACTAAATTGCGTACGTGACACAGCTACGTCCGGACATAACGTAGTAACTACTTAACAAACGTACTTTATTTTAACCAAAACCAAAACCATTTTGTTGCCTTATCTTAACCAAGCCGTTTCCTGTGAACGTGGGAGTTTATTTTGAAAACAAAATGTATGAATGCAGAACTGACGCAGGCCAAGCTGAGGCTCGAGGTCGACTTGGAGCGCCGCAGTGTGAAGAGTAGCCGATGACCAACCGACGAGCTGGAAGTGTTGCTTACCCGACATCTGTTTGGACGTCTGTGGCAGCCCCGATGGAAATACAGAAACATCCAAAAGCAGTTCAGCCGTGTTTCATGCAGACTTTGCTTCCAATCTTTCTTTAATCGTAACCGTATCATCATCCACAGACAATGCAGAAGGGGGGAATTAAACAATGTTGGCGTTGTATGTAAACTGGGTTTTGCACCGTCAATTATCAATATTGACGTTCTTGTCTGCTGGTGGAGTTGCACTGAATGATTGGACAGTTATTTTCTCTGGTGCCACTATTTTAATCGAGGTGCAAAAGTGCTGTTCAGAAACAAGCACGGTTGGTTGATTCCATGTTGTCGATGTCCCGCGTCAGAAACCTTTCGCAACTTCCCCACTTTTTGCCAATGGGGCACATTTGTGTCTTGGACTTTGGGGAGCAGCGCCATGTTATTTTGGGGTACATTTCACAATGACCTCTAGTGTTTAGACGTATTTGTGAACGGGGGGCTTACACTGTTTAATTCGTTAGGTCCCTGATTCGTTTATTCCCTAACCTGAATGAACGTATGTACTGTTCTGAGGGATGTTACTGAGCTAACTTGACTAACTATAAGGACTAAACCTTTCATCTTCTACTTGTTCTGGGTTTTGAAACATACAGTCAGATGTTAGCCTCCACACTGCTTGGATTTACGGTCCTGACAATACTTTTGTTTACCTCTGCAAATGAAGGGGTTATGAATTACATTTCAGCTGCACTCTTCTTAAGATTTACCTCCAGATGAAGTGGTTTTGATTTCTTTGACTGAAAACTTCACATCCAGTCTGATTGCTTGCATTTCCTCCCCATCAAACAGTGTTTTATAGATATTATGGTGTGACTGATAGAAACGGTGGCCGAAAACTACAAAAAACGACCCAAGTTGTTCTAAATCTTAATTATCCTTTAATTAAACTGCCATGAGGCCACTTAGACTTTTGGGTAAACTCTGGCAACAGATTGTAAAATGAGTTTGAGAAAATTCTAAAGCCAACATAGCTTGTTACATGTGATGCTTTCACCTGCATGTCCTACAAACATGTTGGTAGCTGTGTCTCCGCATGTCCAATGAAAGAGAAAAAGAAAGTGGCAAGCAAGGAAATGAAGGAAGGAAGGGAGGAAGGAGTCGTGAGAGAATAAATAAAAGGAGAAGTGGCATGAAACCCTCCGCTTTGTCTGCAGAGATGTCTCCGTGCAACCGGCCACCTGGTCGGCTGTGTCTCTCTGTGTTTGACTATGACAGTAGAAGTTGTCATGTGTCATCACTTCCCACAATCCATCACAGCGTAGTGGTGGCGAAGCAGAGCGACAGGCAGACGACTCAAGGCTGCCGCTGCCCGTTTCTCTCTCTCTGCCTGTTGTCGGTCTTCGTCTCTCGTCCTCCGTCTCGTTGTCTCTGTCTCTTCTCCACAGTCACACACATTTAATTGTGACACTAAGCCGTCTGAATACTTCATCTCATTCACATAATCCCCGTGTGTTGTTGAAGCAGACTCTCTCTTTCATGTGTGTGGGAGTGACATCATATCCATTGAAAGGCTGCACCGAGCTAAATGAGTTCAGCCATTTTGGGGTTGTTTTTTTCTTTTCTTTTTTTCCGGGGATCGGCTGGACTTTATTCTGCTTTCCTTTTGTTCATTTGCTTTGTTTGAGCTTCCTCTCCATTTGGACTCCCTCCAGCCTGTCCTCACTTCTTTCCTCACCACTTCATTCCTTGCTCCCTTTCTTCTGTATTTTAGCTGCTCTGTCCTTTTGGCTTTTTCTCAATTTCTTCCTCTGTTCCTCTTTTTATCTCCTTAAAACCCTGTGCCCTTCTATCTTTCCTTTTTCCCATCCTCCACTCGTTCCTCCTTTTCTTCATTACCTCCATTCCGGTCTCCCTCTACTTCCTGTTGAGACTTTTCACTCCCTTCTTTATTTAGTGTGCCCTTTTTTGTCTTTTCTTCCACACTCCAATCTGCTCTTTATTCATCTTACTGCCTTACTTCCATCCTCCACTTCTCCTTGTTTCCCTTTGTTGCGCCCCTTTGCTGCTTTTCCCTACATTCCTTCTATTCTTCCTTACATTCCTTAATTCATGCGCTTTTTCCTTCAATCCTCCACTACTTCCTGTCCCTCCCTTTCTATATTTCCTGTTCACTATCTTCCTTCCATTTCCTTTTGATTTGCCCGTATGACTTTTCTTCCCTACTTCCTTTCTTACTCTTGTTTACTTCCACTGTCTCCTCATTTCCAGGTGCATTGTTCTTACCTTCCTTTCTTCTTCCTCTTGTTCTCTTTCTTTCATCTGTTTTCTTTCCTTCCCCTTTGATCCTTATTGCCTCCGTTCCCATTTTTCCTCCATATCTCTGTGCCCGCCACCCTCCCTTTCTCCATTTCCTCCTCAACATCCTCTTTTATTTGTACCTCCTCTTCTTCCTCATTCCTCCGTTCCCTCCCTCTCAAAGTCCGACCATTCATATCTCCTCTCCTCTTTATCGCCACGCTCCATCAGCCTCTGTGAATGGATGCCTGAGAACAAGGAGATGAATGGACTTGCATTCATCCCTAGGTGTGTTTCATCACGCTCTCTCTCTCTCTCTCTCTCTCTCTCTCTCTCTCTCTCTCTCTCCTTCACCATATCTGATGCAGGACTCGGGTCAGTGTCAACAGTGTGGAGATGAAACTAAGTGAAACAGCGGCCTGCAGTATCAGATCAGAAGTGATTGGTGTCGGGGCGGAGGAAAGGGTGAGAGAGAAAGAAAGAGGGAAGTAGAAACCAAAGAGGAGGAAGACATGGAAGGAAGAAAAGGGAAAGGATAGGGCAAAGGAAACAGGGAAAGGATAAAACGGAAGGGGGGGGGGGGGACAGAAGGCACAAAAGGGATGAAGAATGCAGGGAGAAGGGCAGTAAAGTAAGAAGGACACAGCAGACGTAGGAGGGAGGGAATGACAGAGAGGAGAGAGATACGACGTCAGAGGTCCGGTAGATGGTGGTGGAAAGGAGCCAGTGGCTGAGAACTGTGAGAGACAAGATGCTGCAGTGTCAAAGTTAATCGACGCACGCCGAGTTAACATATGCCATTTGGTGGAGACATTACAATGTCATTGGCGTGTGTGTTTACAGCAGGCGTGGACTCAGTGGGAGCAGTGGACCAATTAAAAAAAGAAAGAAAAATGGAACAGACGAGAAGACACAAATATTATTTTCTGTTAATGGACATAAGACTGACATGAATACTAACGACAGGTGGATTAAAATAGATATTGATTGAATTTGGTCTTTAATTGGAGCTTGTTTAGACGAAGAGATTAATAACTGGAATGAAGCAGACTTGATCGATTTGTTAAAAGCCTGGATTGGATGAGTGTTTACAACTCTTTACCACTCTGTGTGTTATCGATCAGCAGCACAGGTTTGCACTGGTAGGAGTGTTTATTTATCCCACGGTGACAAAAAAACATCTTGTGTTAAAACTGGAGCAGATTTGGTTGGAAACGATGACTGAGCAATATGGAGAACATCAGATATCTCAATATTGACCAAACTCTTTTTACCAACATTGCGACAACATTGTATTGTTGACCCTCGGTGCTTTCACAACATATGTACACAATGAGAAATACACAACAAAACAATAATCATCAGTGTTGTGGATATAATGATTAGGTGGGTAAAGGCAAACAATAGAATAGCTCGATCACTGTGGTGACTTTATAAAAGTCCTCCATGTGGACGCCTCAGTGAAGGGAATGGATGGTTCTCTGTGAGCAGGGTCATCAGACACCGCTGGAACAAATCAGGGCGGAGCAGACAGTCACGAAAGAAGGGAAAACACACAAAGGCAGGAAATAAAACCAGGTAGATACTCTCACATAAGGTGAGAGTATCAAAGTAAAACAGGAAGTGTATTGTAAGCAAACTCCCTGGACCATGACACAATTGTTAATATAATATATATATGTTTTAAGTTATTAAACCAATAAACATACTCAAATCAATTTGTGGGTTTATTTTCCTATGTATGTGAACGCATTAAATATGTCCTGAGCTGCTCCACTATTTTGCCATGTACCGCTCGGTACGTCCCCCGGAGGACCTGCACATCACAGAATCAGTGACATCTAGGATTGTGCAGCTGGGCATTGTTTCACTCATTCTCTGATACAATAGTCATTTTATTTTGATCAGCCCAGCTGTTATAAATGACAAATGGGCTCCTCTGAGAACACTGCTGCTTTTCTACAAAACATATCGTATTATTTGTTGTCAATTTCTCCTCTGTGGCATATTCTATGGTCGACAGAGAAAGCGATGGATCAGAAGAATGAGAAGTGGATGACATGCAGCAACAATCCTGGGCCAGATTTAAAAACCAGGACATTACATTCGCACGGTGTATTATGCGCCTCAACCAACACAAAAACTGCGTTATATTAACAAAAAACATCAGGAAAGTAATGATTTTTATGCGTAATATCGCACACGATTTAGTGCTGTTGCTTCTCAGCAAACATAAATTCAGCTGCTGCTATGTTACCTACTTTTTGACAGATATTAAAACAGCAAAACAGAATACGTTCCTGGAGAAGTGTCTGGTCTCAGTATGCAGGGTGGAGCTGCTCTTCTTCTTTGGTTTTTCTTACTGTGTGGGTCAGGTGTCAAAGCTAATCCCTCACTTGGGATTTATCCAAGCAGCCGCATCAGGTATTTGAAGAAAACGTGTCAGGGATCGCGTTAAAAAGGCAACAGCTCGAGGGACAGGGGAGAGGCAGCTAGAAAGGAGGAGGAGGAGGAGGAGGAGGAAAATGACGGAGGGGAAAAACAAAACAAAAGGACATTCAGCAGAACATTCTGGAATTGAAGTGATCTAACCAGGGGCTCACCGGGCCGGCCCGTCGCTGTAAATCTATATCAGTGGATTAATGTGGCTCGAGCCTGCTGAGGAGGAAGGGAGGGAGGTGAGGGATTTTCCTTCGGTGCACCTGTAACTCAACCCGGTGTAGCACTCAGAGACAAGGGTGCTGTAGGAGTAACGGAGGGGCGAGTGGTGAGAAAAAAAGATGAAGAGAAATGAAAGAGACAAAGGAGACTGAGGTTACGGGGCGATCTGCACCTGTAGCGTTGCATCACCTGAGGATTGTTTATGGTCTCTTCTCTTCCTCCACCTCCCATATTTCCCTGCCCTTTGCTTGCTCTCTCCTCTCAAAGTTTCCATCCCTCTCTCCTCTTCCTCCTTTCCTTTTCAGCCACCCAGTCAGCTCAGCCTCGGCTGCCTATTACCCCGCAGCCACTGTACATATTTGACTTCGTGGGCTATTAGCCCTCGGGCCTGCCTGAATACCCTTCTCTTCCAAAATCCGAGCTGAACATTGTTAGGGGAGCTTTGGAGAGGGAGGCAATTTTCGGTATTCCGTTGAGAAAATGGCTGTGTGACCCTTCTCACTGTCAGAGGCTCAGGGCTCAGTTTAGACAAGATCCTTACTTCCCGCCGCCTCTCAAGGTTGCAGTACGGCGCAGTGAATGCAATGTAGTCAATTAGGCCGGGGTTCGAATCCCTGCACAGGCCCGGTGGGGGAAGCAGAATGAGTAACACTTTCTCCTCGCTTAAAGACTAGTGCCGAGGTGAAGGCACGCTAGAACTTAGCCCCCAGCTGCTCAGTGGCCGGAGGAGGACGACTGGTTATACTAGGCCAAAATGAGCGCATGCAGCAGAACCTCTACATAACTATCCGTTATGCAGCACCTGATCATGTGATGCCAGATCTGCCCAAATATAGACTTTTGTCTCTCTAATGGCACTCGGAGCATTGATTTCTGTATCAATTTTCAAGTCAAAGCAGTAATTTTGCTCAGGCCAAGCTATACATTTGTGTAATCTCTCTTTCTCCGGACACCGAAGAAGCAAAATAAGAAGCTCCCAGAATTCCAAGATGATCAATAGGCGGAGCTTGCTCTTTCATAAACAGTCATATCATAAAAAATACAGCCCAGAGTACTGAAACATTGAGCGGCACAGACATCATTGCAGCCGCTGTTGGTGACACAAATTATACATTTGTAAAATTATACAGCTCTCTCTTGGCAGAATTACTGAATTGACTTGAAAAATAAATTGACGGTTCCTGTGCTATAAGAGAGACAAATTATACAAAAGGTTAAAATGTCCATCCTGTGCTGAATGTAGATAGAGACAAATATGTGAAAACTCCATTAGCAGAAATAGCTTTGGAGCCTTTACTCCATATTTGAGTCAAGCTAAAGTCATATTCGATAATGACGCATGGGAATTATTCAAAACACCACTTTCTTTTTCAGTCAAAATAATAAATGAGCTGAAAAAAGTGAAAGTGATTATATTTCCTTGTTTTGCCCTCGTAAGCTAATGCAGCTCAGGAATGAGCAGCAGAAGGAAATCTCTGCAGAGGTCGTCTCCAGAGTCATGCTGATGACACCTGATTGTACATTTGTGCAGAGCAAGAGGAGATAGATGCTCTCAAGATATTCACAGGCTGTGGTTTGTGATTATTTGCTCTAAAAAAAAAGACAAAGCCGAAGATAAGACAGAAACACTTTTGTTTAGCCCGGAGGCCAAACGAAATGCGTTACCCGAGGATTTGGGGTCTATAGTTTCCCACAACAAATCGGGCGCTCCAAGGTTTCACAATCAGTGACCAAAACAGCGTTCCTCTATCTCAGGAAAACAAGTGAAATTGCTCAGAAGGAATAAATTATGCTTTGACCAAAGGCATCTTGCTCCCTTTTCTTTTAGAAAGTATTGAAGAATGCAGATTGCATATGAAGCTCTTCATGGTTTAGGACCAGCCTCCATCCCGTCAGAAGCTCCACTGCACGTCTTTAAGAAGATCAGCGACTGTGATTTATTTCTGTGAACAATTTAAAGTCGGGATGAAAGATACAACTGGTCCTGGTACCAATACCTGGGCTTTGATTATTAAACTGTATGCCTCATGGTGTGGACGTGACACGGATCATTACAACAGGCTGGACTTAAACATTGCTTTTGGAAATGTATCAAAAAATACATAGATATGAATATACAGAATTGTGTTGTACTATGAAAATAATAAATAGTACAACAGCAACTTTGTAAAAAATCTTAATTTCATTTCAAAAGCGTAAACCTGTTCAGCGCAGCAGCAAAACTGCCAGGGAGATCCAGCTCTTTGAGTCAGTATTTGCCCGATATGATATCTGGTACCTGCATTGGTGCATCCTTCATTTTACGTGACGTGGGTGGCCTGGGGTTTGATTGTGTAATGAGGCATGTTCAGGGGTGTTGAGTCATGTTTAAAGTCGAGCACATCGGATAGATGTAATGACGTAATGACAGGCGTCGGTGGTATACGTATCATGCAGGTTTTCTCTGACAGTGGCTGAATCCTTTTCTTCCAGAGGGCATCATGCATTACAATGGTAGTGATATATTCTGTGATGAGCTGATTAAATACCCAGACAGACTGATGATGACAGATAATCATGCCATACTGCCGCACGCAAATAATAACTCGCGTTCAAATCAGCAGAATACAAAGTCCCCCTCTCTGCCACACAGCCGGCTTGTGACATTTGTGCCGGCAGAAGTGAAAAATTGCTTTGACATTTACAATGCATAAAGAGCTCGTGTGCAACAGTGAATGTAAACACACAGAAAAACAACAGCACAACAGCATAGTACGCGTCATGTATGTTGGAGATCGTCAGCCTGCCGATGCAGCTGAGGAGCAACATTTAATTTGCTTCTGTGGGGAAAAAAAGGTTCCTTCTGACCCTGTTGGCTGTTACTGTAAATTAATTTCACCTCTTCCTCTGCAGCTCCGGCCTTTTGACCGAAGCACTTTCTGCAGATGCCCCCTCTCTGCCCACAGTCCAGCAGGCTAATAGAATGATAAACACCATTTGCTTTAGAAAATCTCGTTAGTTCTACATAAATCCCTTCTAATTTGCTCATCTTGCCCACTCTAGTACCCTTTGTTCACTCAAGGCAGAGACCAACATGGTGTTGCGTAATCAATCAGTGGTGTACACCATTATAACCAGGTCTCTTGTGCTCTGCACGTTCTCTTACGCTGCATGGAAAATGGATATTCGTTTGTTATCTTTCCCTGCAGCTGATGTGACCCTTGCACTCTTGTATAACTGGCTCCTTGTAAAATTAGTGAATTATATGATTATTATTCTTGCTGCGAGGTGTTTTGGATTAGTGTCGTCTATAGGCTCAATCCTACAAACGAAAAATCCATATTTGCTGCTTGTTCTGCTTGATAGAAGTATTAAAGTCATCTGCTTAAATCCGTTGTTTACACGGAAAAGATTTGCATGTTGGTGTTCAGTGTGTTGCTCAAAGGCAGCAGGCAGTAGTTGTTGAGGAAGCGGTCGCTGGCCGTTAAGCTGGGGTGCCAGTCAGAGTCCTAGTTTAACAAAACATCATTGCAGAAAACCCCTGTGAAAGAACTAGTACAGGTACCAACCCCTTGCATTACCTGTACACAGTATTTTGCTGTGTTGTGTGTGTATGTTCCTCAGTAGTAGGCAGGTGTGGAATGACAGGTCTTCAAAGCTGCCGGCTGGCTGGAACTGCAATTATTTCAGTAATATATGCCACAGGACTTTAACTACAGGTCTGAACAGACCTTTTCACAGTTTGAAAACAATGATGACGTACGTAAGTGGGCGCAGAGTGCAGTAGTTTGACAAGGAACGGCATTAACCACCAAAGATCACGAATGACTTTCCAGGTCTGTGTTGCTTTCAGTGAGTGTGTAGAACACGTCAGCAAGTGGCCCAATATATTACTGTTGGAGAAACCTGGAACTTACGTTTCACCAGCGAGACATTACCAGCATGCAAGTGACTGTATGCTTCCAACAACGTTAGCTGTGGTCACGTACAGAACGTCAAACGCCATGACATACACTCAGAGGTTTGACTTTGACTTTTGAAATGGGCGCAACAAACACCAGCATTTTTGATCAGTCTTGTGCAGGTCAACACGTTTGATTGCCTGCAATCCTTTAAAAAAATGACATACTCCTGTGTGTTAGTCACTACGGACACATTCGGCATGAAGTCACATGTTAACACCAAATACCTCTGACACGGTGGTGATCCTGGTGGAACTCTAGGACTTGAGCCCTGTTGGAGACACACCAGACATTTTGAGGTCAATGTTTTAAGCTTGCTAATTTGTCTGGACGGCAAACGCTCACTGCCGTTGCCAACATGTGCATGAATGTGTTTTTAGTGTTTGAAGCTGTTCTTCTTCTATCCTGTGCAGGGCAAACACACGACCAGAGGCAGCTGCCCACAAAAACTTGAGAAAAGGAAGAAGTCAGGTCTGAAACATTCTGGAAAATATATATACTGGGAACGTGAAAATAAATACACTGAAGAACAAAAAAGACAAAAGATGGTACATTACTCACCATGACGTGGAAACATTCTGCAGCAGTAAATGCTGAAACGTATATCAAAGCTATTGTTTCCTGCGTTCCGTCTGCTCGTAAGTCTCTTTCTTTTAGTGCTTGTCTTCAAGGTTCTTGAGAAGACAGCTCCTATTTTCTGATCTCAGATAAAAATGACCTTGTGAGTTTGCGTGCATTCAGGACGTGTGCTGCGTCCCGATTAGAGAGGATCCAGTGAGATTATCTGGTGTGTGAGGTAAATAATGCACATGTTCTCGGACCGGTTAGCTGAGTGACTGCAGGGCAGCTCCTCAGTGATTATGCATTGCACAGAGGAAAATAGTGCAGCAATGATGTGATGCTTTATTGACCCCTGCAGAGATCATTGTGCATAATTGAATAAAGACAATGTACTGAACCAAACTAGGAAGAAAAAAGGGAGAAAGTCATTGCAATTATTCATGAAATAATTTATACTTGTTTCTTGGTATCGAGAAGCTTCAATGACTTCAAAAGAAGTAAAAACTGTCACAAACATTGTCACAAGCACAAACATTTGAGTAATGTGGCCTCTGATCATTTTAACATCAACAATAGGAACTAGTTTTGACTCACGACTTTGAAACCCTGAGGGATGGGACACACACCACAACTTTTGCAAACTGAAATCCATTGTTGACAATGTAGACACATGGAATTGTTGTTAACGTTGTTAACGTTGCGGACCTTTGGCGGTTAGGTTAAGGCAACACAACTACTTGGTTAGGGTTAGAAAAAAACAATGATTTGGCTTAAAATAAGCACGCTCGTAATGTTACGTCAGCTACGGATGTGAAGTCATGTGAGTCAGTGGGATAGAGTCACGTGTGACATAACCAATGAGCTGATTTGCATTTGCCTTGAACATCAGCATACCGGGTTGGGTTTGAAGTTTCTTCATCTTCGTCTGGACATATTTTATTAATATGGGTTAGTTAGTTATTGTTAGTGGTCATCTACCCCTAACCCTGCTCAAATAAAGATGAACTAAACATTTAGACGCAGTTGCGTGGTTGTTAAAATGACATAAGTATCTTATTGTGTGTTCCAGATGTTGCTTTTTGCCAAATGTGGTTCTGAGCTGGCATTCTATTTTTCTGAGACTTGTTTTTCAAAGCTACACTTCTGCCTCTGTTACTGCTCCCCTTCTTTGGCTCTTTCTTTTGACAGTGAGATCAACTGAATGACAACAACAGACGGCATGAAGGAGATCTCTGTCCCAAAATCACCCACGGCAAATATTCTCCTTATTCTGCCCGTACCTGTCTCCCTGCCTTCTAACTGTGTGTCTCCCTCTTTGTACTTGTCTGAGTTTTTTTCTCTGTCTGTCTTTCAGTGTTTATTGATCCAGGGGAGGGATTCACTGAGCTCACGCGCTTTCTTTTTAAGCACTCTTTTGCATTCTTTTGGTTTAGAGCGTAGTTAGCCGTCCAGCTTCTCTGTGGCTTTAGTCATGCTGAAGGAGAAATGAAGGCTTTTCAGGTGTTGTAAGAATGTGGCAGCCATACGTTACGGTTCTGGAGGCAACAAGCAGCTAGCGTGGTGGTTTCTATAGAGTTACAGACGTTCATATTTTTGACTGGAAACTGATTTCATCACAGATACATCTTTTGTGTCTTAATATCATTGTCTTAACCATCTTCCCAGGTTGGCTTCCTTTCATTGTTTTATTCATTTAGGTGATTTTCAGACTATATAGAGGCTAGCATTAGCATCAGCAAGATATTCTATATTTCCATTGCTTATTAAATGCTGGTTAGTTCGTTAATTGTTAAATTAAGCAACTATCCGCGCTGCTTCCCACCACAGATTCCTGATGTTCTTGATGTCCTAAAACCTGGAAACACCAGCTCAAGAGATTGTAACGCTTTGTTCTATGATGTAAAATACTTCAGTTCAAACCCCTCTCACGAATGTTGAATCTTTTATTTGTCTTAAAAAGGCAGTTGCTAACAAATGTCTAAATGAGACTAGACACTGTCAACACTAAAAACAGAGTAGTTTGTTTCACGCTTTTTAATCCTCACGATTGTATTTAAAATGGGGTTTTCATTTGTGGAGATGATCTCACTGAATATAACTTAAAAACTAAAATCCAACGGACAGATCCACTAGCCTTTTTGTCGATGGAACCAGTGACCATTTTGGGAAACCAAGTTCGGTAAATATAGTAGGTACCAGGTAAGTTTCCTGTCACTAACGGCAGAACCTACATTTACTGTCCTCTTTGAGTATTAACGTGTTTCCTTTCCTTCTGCTGCACTTTAGAGGGAAACATTCTACTTATTCCTCTACAGTTTTCTTACAGCTGACATTTTCAGTTCATTTCTAGTTGTTCCAGGTTTTAATAAAATAAAATAAAATAAAAACCTCGTGAAATATGATGCATTGCTGTATCTAAAACATTTAACAGAGTCTAAGGCAGCTGCTACACCTGGACTGGCTACAGTATTAAAACACAGCCTAGGGTTTAAAGCCTAAATAATGTAACACCATTTGATATTCACTATGAATTCTTTCAAAGCAAGCTGCATTCTTTTCTTCATATGTTGGACTGTGAGTGTATTGACTTCTAATGAAAATGCAATGTAGCTGGATGGATGCATACTGGTTTCACACATATGGAATTTCAATCAGTTTGTGGACACATTGTTGATGCAAAGTGGAGGAGATGCACCCATAAAAGGCCAGTAACATCACCTGGCATCTCGGCCATCACCGGAGTTAATCCATCTGGCATCGCGTAGTCGTACGGGAAGTGGTGGTCAGCGAGCAAAACGCCACAGCTGCAGCTAATTGGCTCCGGTGTTTGAAGGGGAATGGCAGCTTTAGATCACACGAGGGAACCAGGAGTGAGATGCAATTTGAATTTGAAGTACAGGAAAGCAGTAGAAGTATGACATTTGTATGATCTCCTATGGATGTCCCTGCATTAAGCTACTTAATGTCATCTTCAGGTTTCATCTGGACTGAATTCCCTGGAGATGTATAGTGCTACATATGCAACAGGTCGTTATTTCTGGGTCGATTAAGTCTATTTCCTCAGTTGGGTTTAGCTTGACTGTTACTTCTGACACTAATACATCCAAATCTAGTTTTGGGTTGATTCCCCTTAGCAGTAGTTTATAATTTGCAGCTTCAGCATGAATAATCTACTGTGTGTTTCACAAAGTATCAATGTCTTTGGAAACTATTCTTACTATTTTTCATTTCTCCATTCATCCCTGTGCAGTGGGTTTTAAAACTCCCGGGCCAAAGCCTCCATTAGCTGCAAGGAAACATTTGATTGTTTAGCAAACGAAACTCAACAATAATTCAATAACTGTAAAGGCTACATGTGGGGATTGTTTCTTGAACCTGATGTGGTTTTTCTTTCCAGCCTTTCCTTGTCACGCTCACAACAGTAAATCGATTTAACTTTGACAGATAAGGTTGTTAATATTCTCTATTTTTCATATTGTCAATAAATCCCATAAAAAAGGCAAAACCAAAACAATGAATTGATTCTCTGTGTGCATCAGAGGCTGATCTATCTTTTTTTCTCTGTGCCATAGAGCTCCATTGTTCTATCAAAAGCACATCACTGAGCCACACAGTTCCTTCATTAACATGAACATAAAGACTCCCACGTACTCCGTCCTGCTGCCAAAACACTCGCTATAGCACCGAATGTGGATTAAGCCGCTGCTGAAGATAGTCCCCGACAGATGCACTATTTATTCCGTTTTGAGCAACGGTTGTTAGCAGCTGTACACGGTTTTAGAAAATGACTGAATCCTTTCAAAAAATAGATATTTGTGACCTCTTTTTAGATATTTACATCTTCAGGAGGAACCAATGGGCTTGCGGCTGAGAGCCACAGTCGGGGTAGCAAAGCCAGAAATAATTGGAAGACATACGAACACTTTGGTCTTTCCATGGAATTTACTGACAATGAGATACATGCACAAAATGTAATTGCTCATGAGTTACACTTCAGCCAAACCTTTGACCAAATGTTACGATGCTAATCGACCTGTATCCTATAAATAATTCTTATGATTCTCCTCACTTGTTTTAAACGTCTATCCTATTTCCTGCTCACATCCAACTTTCATTAAAGCTGCGTTCCAAATCACATACTTTCTATTTTTATTTTTAGTGCATACTGCAGCTGGATGCAGTATGAATTCAATTGGGAAATACTACTTCCTCATAACATTGCACCCTGAACTTTGTGGGTTTAAAAAGTATGCTATCAGTAGGATGCAGTAGGACATCCTGGTATTTTTGGCGTACTGCATTTGACACACTATGTATTGAGATATAATAAGTATTTTTCTGGTGTATTAAATAGTATGTTAGTATGGGTATGGGAACGCAGAGTTATTCTCAAGAGCCCAGTACATCAAGACCATCTGTGCCTCTTAGTTTCAACTGACAAAGTTAAATTATTGACATTTTAGCCAACGATCAATAAAGGATGTACGCTTCAGAGTGGTCTGCTGAAGAAAAGGGACCAGCTATAACTCCAAATGTCACCTTCGTATATCTCACTATTCCACTTATATTTCGTCTCTGTTTCAGTTTCCATCACCTTTTCCAATCGACTTAACTCCAGTCTCTTGTCTTCTTAACTATTTCTACTCTGTGCAGTCCATGCATGACCATACCTCTCTATTGTTGCTCCTCCACCTCTAAATGAGTAAACGTCTCCTCATCTTCCCCCTTCGGCCTGAAATCCTCCTCTTTCAGCTGTTTCTGACATCATCAAATCTTTCCCCCCCCCCCCCTCTGAGACGCAGGATTATTTTTACAACATTCTCAAAGCATTCAAACCACTTCTGAAGTCCTCGATTCTACTCAACCCTTTCAGCGGCGCATGAACGGAAGCATTGCTTCTTAGACAATCAATACATCCCTGAAACCCATCTTCATGATGAAACCATTGATCAGACGACGCCTGGAAAGTACCAAAGCAGGAGGCTCCCAGTGGACGTCAAAGCTAATCTCGTAAATTTGCACACAAATGGAAAAACAATTCATACTTCAGTGTCTTGAGACTCACTGTAACTTTACACCAACCTGCCCTACACAGTGTGTTAAAGGGACGAGGACTTCTTAAGGGCACTGAAGGTCCTGATACGTTCTGCATACAGCCCAATCTGTTACAACTGCAACACATTCATTTTTTTCCAGTAATGGAAACGCACTTCATCTAGCGGACATACTGGTACTATAGTACTACTACTAGTGCACTTTAAAATGACTCAAATACAGGACTTTTAACAAAAAGGGCACATCTTCTTTTATGTGTTGACCTTTAGGAGACACAGTTTCTTCATGTTTAAAAAATATCTCTGAACTTTCTGGACAAACTAGTTCTTTCTGTCAGATAAAACTTTAAAAAAAATACCATTGAGTTTCGAGAATAGCCTCATAAATGTCATATGATCGGCCTTATTTCAAAATGTTGTCACATGTGAAACTGCATGTACAAATTTAAATATAGGTTCACATTAATAAGTTCATTCTTTTCCTTGCAAATAGTGCTTTGATTACTTAATACTTTGTTCTGAACTTCCAGCCGTACAGCAGCTTCTTCACCATCAGTAGTAGCTGTAAGTTTCAGAAAAACACTAACTAAACACTAAGTGGCCCTTGAATTGCTCTTGAGCTGTCAACAGGTCCGTCTCAATGACTATTGAGCAAACTGCTCATAAAGAATGTGTCTTTTTGACTCTAACGTATTTTAGGCCTTGTGTGAAACCTTGTTTCCAGATTTAATGAATGACAAATAAACAGAGTAAACAACCTGCCAGGAAGGATGCTCCTGCTGCTCTCTGAGACGAGACGCTAGGCAACGAGTACAGCAGCGACTCATCCAAGTCAGCTTCAAACGTCGGTCGAGTTTGGCGGCGTCCAGCTGCAAGGTCACGCTAAGAGACGGCGCTACCTGATTGCCAGAGACAGAGTCAATTGCTTGGCTCTCGTCCTTGCAGCCTTTCCCAGACCTCTGCTTTAACATTCCAAGTAAGTGAGTGAAACAAAAAATGGCTTCTTAAGACTCGTTGATGTATGAAGCTGTATTAGTGCAGAAAAAAAACATTTGCTCTAATTTTTATGCAGCGGGGGTGCTCCAGTTCCTGTCCCACATCTTCCCTTGTTTTGTTCCCAGTTGTGGTTCCAGCGCAGGTTTCAGTGCTAAAAGTCTTTTAATGTTTCGTCATAATGAAAACATTAGTTTCAACCTACTTTTGCTTGAGGGGGACATTAGGCTTAATTATACTGTTAATTCAATGTGCTGGTGCAGCAGTGGGGGGAAACACTCTTTATATATACAGCTGTTCAACGAATAGAGAGGGAAGCTATTATTCTGTAAGAATTCTCTGTTTGAAAATGGTCACGCTACGCTATTGTTCGGCTAATGGTGAGTTGGCTCGACTTAAGGACAAGCTATTGAGATTTATATACAGTGTGTCTCATAAGCAGGTTTGATCCATTTGTCACAAATGAGCATTCGTGAGATTTTTAATCAACAGCGTTTCTCAGAGCAGTCGAAATATGTTTGACGTCAATGACACCGTCTGCAGAGCGCACAAGCTCTTTTACAGCAACTCCCTGCTTTTCCACGGTCCCGTCTCCTGTTGAGCAAAGAGCAGCTCCACATGAGCGGCTGAGGGTTTACCGCATTGCTCAAGGGTACATCGGCTCAGCAGTAGCTGACTGAAGAGTGCTACTCATGCATTTTTTCTCCGCGCTGAGTTAAAGGCCCTAGAATAAACTGTTGTTTTTCTCTTAAGTATAAGGTGATACAAGCAAGTTCTGCATGAACACAATGTTTTCTGCCAAATTATTTCACATGAGCGATTTCTGTTTGTGCTGTTTTTATGGGTTGAATTGGGCTTTCACATATTTTTACCTACCATTTACAATTTAAGAAGCCCTGATGAAGCACATTTGGCTTTTAAACTCTTATTCATTTTGAACAAAGGATTCTAACAAATAATTCTCACTTTAAATTTGTGTTAAATGGAAACTTTGAGCACATTTTTAACTGGCTTGGTATCATTGCAACGTGGATAGTATAGTGTTGCTTTCAGGCGGATACCATCTCCATATTTTGTCCTATTTATTTTTATATTACGTCTGAGTGACCAATGCTATTGGGACCCTTTATGTCAGGGTTTTAACCAAAGAAAGACTTGACTGAATCGTGTAACTTTATTGGATCCTCAAACTGTTGAAAACCCTCGTAGCTCCTCCCTGCCTCCTTCTTGAACGAAGTGCATAGGTCGGTTTGAAAAAGGTGAACCCTTCACCCCTGGACCTCGCTGCTTCCCGGGTCCGTGGACTAAGTGCATGGAGAGAGGGGCCGCTCTGATGTTAATATTGTGATTATAGTTGCAAGTGTTTGCTAAAGAGACTAGCGTAGCTAGCTAGCGATGTGACCTCTGCGGCTGAGCGGCTTATCTAATCACGACATTCTCTTGTCAAAACTTGAGCTTGATGTTGGTCGAAAATTAACAATATGATGACACATGCAAATATCTGAACATATATAAAGACACAATATGATAAAGCCCTGACTGATAACCTTTTAGGTAATGGAGTCACATTAACGTTCATTTGGGGGGACGTATCTGGACAATGCAAGTCCAACAGTCCAGCTGTTAGCTCTGGTTTGGTCTCCACCAACTCCTGAAGGAAATATCTGTCTCTTCAGTGAAGCTCAGTGTCTGGTGAAAATGATCTTGCGTTTATAACTACATTCAAACACGTTCACATTATGCATTCAGCCATTTGACACATTTTTAACTTGGAACAATTGATGAGTGCAGCTGTAACTTACAGTTTTGCTTAATTAGGCACAAAAACAACATGCGTACAATTTCAAACCAAGTTTCTTGGTACTTCAACAGCAGAACAGAGCCACTATTTAAATCGTGTAGGGACATTCACCAATGCTGTGTACTAATCAAGCAGTTTAACACTCTTCAAATTGCTCCCGTCTGAATTTTGCAGGCATGAAGTGAGTGCTTACTTTCATGTCACGGTGCTGTTCATGCCAAGAGGAAGCGTAGTTTGCATTTTGTTTATGGGCACAATAAAAACAAAACAGTTTTTAAGCTGCAACTTGTAATGTCGCTTCTTTATGTGGCCTCAGACCTCTCCATTGATCTTTCTTTGGAGACTATTGCTGCTCTGAGATGATCATTCTTTGGCAGCAGGAATATTGCCGTGTTCCTGTGGCTTTGACCTTTGCCCAGTCCTTCCAACTGGACGCTTGTAATGCTGCTGATGTAAGAGGAGAACCCTCCACTGAAACACTGAACAAGAACGTGTAAGCCCAATGCCTGACATGAAAAGTTAAAGCTGTGCAAGTCTTTGAAGACTAGCTCAGAAAACATTGGAGGCGTTCCCCCCCCCAACTGCTGTTTGGTCACCTTTTTCTTTCAGGTAGTGTGAAGAAAAGGTTTCAAATCCCAAACCTTTGTTTTGTTATTTTGCTGATTGCCTCGGCTCGCGCACAAGTCCCCACCTGTGTTGCCTCTTTATGAACGTCAAGCACAAGTCATCCCAGATTCTGTTTGGTTTCCGAATTAGTATCGAGGCGCTGCAAATCAATGAGTGCTTGTATTACAGGAAAGCAACTTCTGTTCAGGCGGAGATCACGGGGGAATTAAACAAGTGTTATTGAAAATGACTGGGCCGCTATTCAACAAAAGACAATTTGCACTCTGTTTCCCCGTTGCTTACTCCACACTATTCAAGGTGTAAGGAGACCAATAACAATTCGATAATTGTTTTGGGATTGTTTACCCACCTTGTTGTTGCTGCTGATGAGGTTCAGGGATTTTGGATTCAATCGGAAGGTGCAACATTGGTGGTCCGTGGCTCTACTGCAGCTAGTACTTTGATTTCCAGCGTCTTTAAGTTAGCAAGTTATAACACTCTAGTGTTTCCCAAATATGTATGATACAGTGTATATGTTCCACAAAAATAAGTGTTTCAGAGGATGCACATTAAAAGTCCTCTTTTCCTTTAATGCATTGAGATATTTCCCATTAGTCATCCTGCACTCAGGCACGTAAACATACACATTATCCAGCTAACCTCTCCTCTAATATAGAACTAGCTTTGATCTTATTACCTCGTTAATGGGGCTATATCACAGATTAGAGCTGTGTTTAGATCTCAGATGCTATAATATGCATTTATTTCTCCTCCGTCTCCTGATCTACAGTATCATGCAGATGAGGCAGGTGTGGGTGGAGGGCGGTACAGAGCTCCAGTGGCTGCGATTCTTTCGCCCACTTCAGACCGATTAGCTCAGTGCAGCAAACAATAAAAACATACCAATGAAAGTGTGTCATACAGTTTTATTGTCCATTCAAAATGTGTAATATCAAAGCTCTTGACAGTCTTGGCTCTTGTTCAGACCTTTTATAGTTCAGTGATACATGTTGCCTGCTTTGGTTTCAGAGTGTTTTATGCCTCGGTGCCTGACAGAGCAGAGATCCATTCTCGTGAATTTCAGATGGTGATCTTCAGATATTCAAAGATGAACTGATTCGATCGTTGTCAAGGTCTACTGTGACCTCACAAAACACATTTTTCTCCATAACTCGTAAATGAATATATTCATTATGACAATTGGATTAAATGATGAAGTGATGACATTTTGGACAGAGATGGATTTAAACTGCAACTTCGCAGAGGCATACAACCATGAGGCGGTAATTGTAGTTTTGTTCTATCGCCTCCTTTTTTGACATATCGTTAATTGTGTATTCATGTGTTGTTGTCTTTGCTTTCCTGCCTGGAAGCAGCACCTGAACGCCTCTCCATGTCAGACAATCCAGACTGGTTTCACTAAAATAGCGCATGAAAAGCAAGCCAATATCTTAAGTTATTTTGTGTGTTATGGCTATGCATTATGCATTTTTTTGGCTTTTGGCATGTCATTTCCAGCCGTGGCAATAGACATTCAGAGCAAGTGCTCCCGGAGTCGGTTGACGTAGTTTAAAGAGCGAGAAAGTCTGTGTAGAAGGGAAGATGGGGTGGGTCAAACAAATACCGGACTTCCACACAGGAAGTCGGTGTTCGTGTCACGTATGAAACCAAAAATCAACCATCATGTTGACTAATTAGCTTAACCTAAACTAATTTAGCGTCCTTACTTTAACTCAAACCACAATCGGTTCCTGAACATAATCAAGTAGTTTTGCTTGAATTCACAACGTTAACTGCGTGTTTACAACTGCGATCCGGCGTCTGTAAGAGACGAGTTGGGAATGACAACAACGTTAGATGATACGTGAAAAGTTTACATTGTCACATAACATGTGAAATTATCACTTATCCATCCCATGGGATCATGCTGGACAATCAGGATAACTTGGGCATTCACAGCCAACAACATTTTCCTCTCAAATTCTAACTGACTTATGCTTCACCACCTGCGTTTTAACATCTAGCAGATCTGAGAAAACTAGGTTTCAGGTGAACTCATATTAGTGGTCTGAGTTTTAGTTTAAGTTCTACATGCTGTTTGCTTCGGCTCCAACAGCATGAGGGGAGGTGACTTTGCTTTTATTTCATTGTTTGGTTTGTTTAGGTTCACACGGGCAGATTTCAAGGAAAGCTGTGCCAGTAAGCAAAAGTCCCATTCAATCTCTTGTGTACTGGACACAGTTTGGTGACCGGTCAACCTGCCAGGTGAGCTGGCAGAGTGGGAAGTCACAACAAATCAAGACGTGTTCCGTGCTCTCCTCTGCTGAGGAACTCAATATTATTTATTTTATTCGTTTTGCTGGAAGAAAACTGAATATCATGTGAATTAAATGTATGAACACATGTGGGTTAAATGTAGTCAGTATGAATTTGACTATATTCATACTGACACGTCCTAAAGTGATGCTAGAAGGGTTACGTAGAGGATCCTAGTTTGAAGCTTAGTGCCACTGACCAAACCTACAGTATTTGATGTATCAGGGTGAGAACGTGTTAGTTGAATATATGCTGCAGGAACCGCAAACACAGGTTATTTTATTGGTGCCATGTTGAGCTTTAATGACCATGTTCTCACCAGAATGGACCAAACCGAAGCATCAGTCCCTCCAGGATCTACACATGCATCAGTGTGAAGGCCTCCCGAGAGAGCAGCCACATACAGATAAAACAACGGTGGCGCACTGTAAATCATAACTGCTGATATTGTTTCTAATAGTGTGTTGGGATCTGGCCCTAGTCTAGAAGCACCCATGCTCCTTCCTGTCATACAACGTCTGATGGAAAACTCCAAGATGAATGACTACACCTCCCAGCACAGCAGAAACCTGATGCTGGTCCCTCATTGGCCAAGAAAGGGCCCCCCACTGGTTGTGCCACCTGGTTTATAAGCCTGAGCACAGCTAGAATTCTTTCTCTTCCGTCCAGACACCGCTGGTGTAAGGAGATCCACAAGGCTCTCTTCACCCCGGACACGCGCTAGTGTCAGGAGGTCCACAAGGCCTCTTCACTCCGGACTCGTCCAGGGGACAAGAAGATCCATGAGGAACCGCGGCCTCATCAAATCCTATCAGGTCACATGTAACATTCGCTGGTCGAACAGACTGTGTTTTATCTTGAGTTTTGGATCCTGTAGTGCGAGAACGGATAACTTCTATGCCCCGTTCTCCCACCCTTTTTGTGTACACACCGCCGGCAGAAGGGAACAATCTTTCCTCGCCGAAGATTTCCGGGAAGGACGACCCAAACCTCGTCCCTCAGCCGAAGTTAAAAAGCCCCTCTCTGCAGCGAGGAGGCCGAGTCTGCGCCAGCCAGCCCCGAGGCCGCGCCACCGAGAGCCAGCGGCTACTCGAGGACCGAGTGATCCCCACCACGGGAAACGTACCCCACCGAACAAAGCTTCTACAAGTAAGAGTTACTGGTATCTGGGCCTAGCTTAGCTTAGCATAGCATTAGCTTAATTTAGCCTATTCGTTATGTCGTTGTTATTCCTGTATCTTGTTACGTTAAGTTACGGTCGTGTTATAACGTGTTATTGCGCAAGCATCGCGGACCACGGAGTCCCGTTATATTGTGTATTTCCTGCTGTAACTGTTTGCATTAGATCCGTCGCTGCTATTGGATGTGGAGGTTGTGATTTTATCATTTCAAAGACCAAAACCACGGTGGCGGAGCCTCGTCTCGCCGACCGAGTTTCGGGGTGATAAGAGAGCAATACTCGCATCTCACCGCAGTGATAAAGATCTGTTTGTTTTGGGGATTCTTTTATTTTGTTTTTGGTTTTATTCTCTGTTCTTTAAATCGGCTCTGTGAGTGAGATCTAGAACCGCAACTATCACCGTACAAGCGTGACCGGTCGGTTCAGAATCCGACCGCAGAGTTTACGAGTGATCAGCTGTTCCTCACATTCTCACTGCAGCGCCGAGCACCGCACTCGGAGCTCTCGCTCTCTCTCTCTCTCTCTCTCTCTCTCTCTTCCTACTAACCCGCACACACATAGTTAGATTCACTGATTTTGGGTGAACCTCTCAGACACGTGGTCGCGTAATCTATTGTCTCAACCCACATTGTGCGCCGTCCCACGTGGTTACACGTAGCCACCTCTCAGCTATCTTGTCGCGGGTCAATAGACTCCGCCATCTTTGCTTGTAGGCTCACACGCCCCTTTTTAGGTTACGTACCATCACTGTTTGAGTAGCCCCCCCCCCTTTGTTTCCACACACACACACACACTCACACCTGTACATATATCTATATACATATCCTTACCCCACTTTATTCATTTGACTTTAGGTATTAGACATATAATTGTATGATAGTGTTTGTTGATTTTGATATTACTTGATTTGATCATTTATTATTTTATTTAATAAACTCTGTTATATTTTAAAGAGCAGTCGTCTGTGATTACTTGTGCATATGTGTGTAATAATAACTGGATGTAGTGGCCTGTGCTCGAACTTAAACCTTCACTTTCACTCTGAATGTGTAATAGTACTCAGACTATTGACATTATGAGTGAACGCTAATTATGAGACTTAGTTTTATTGTTTGGTTATTGGTCCCTGTTCGCAGGGTGGTGCCCCGTTATTATTAATAATCATTAATAATTGTTACTGATATTAATAATTCTATTGATGTCAAGAATTTAGTTTCTTAGATGCTGATAACCAAACACGCTCCTCTACATTCCCAACAAGTGACAGTAATGAAAACAGGGCGTAGTAGCCTCTGTTAAGAAGATTATCACATCTGCTTGTAATGCTGCTGCTATCTCCATTCAATTACCGGCCGGAGAAATAGATTTTTCACTCGGCTCAACAGGGCCTCCACTATATTACCAAACCTGCACCGAGGCCACGTGTCAGCCCGTATATAGGGCCGCCTATAGGATATATCTGATATCAGATATATCTGTCTCGATATCAGTCCAATCATCTGAGCGGCCGTTGCCAGTCTCAGTCAGCATCGAGCGGCGTGTCCCAGCCTCAGATTAACTCTGCAAATGCATTGAAGTACCCCGAGCTGTTTTTCTGTGTCGTCTTACACTCCCCGTGTCCTTTGACAGGCTCGTAAATAATGCAGGACTTTGCGATGATAACGGGCTTAGAGGCAAAGCACGCGCTCACAAAAATCGCACACTTCTTCTTTTTTTTTATATCTCTCGATGTATCTTTTTTATGCTCCTGGAGTTTGGCTCATTTCAGCAGTGTTTAAATATACCCTCCGAAGCTTCCTCTCCTCGGTCAGGTTGTCCTATTTACAGATCACACCTTGCTGGGTCATAGGCACCGACACATAGGTAGACAGGTGTTCCAGCTTTTCTTCTGCAGTCCTTTAGGGAAAGCTGTTACTTCGATCACACTTCCTGATAATGATACCTTGCAGCTTTTACAGTAGGACTCCGTGTCCATGAATTAATGATGTGTGTTTTTTGCCTTTACTTTCTTGTGGAGTCGATCTGGCCGTCTGACAGTGCACACAGGCCTCCATTCCGTCCTCACCAGGTACAAATAACCTTGCCGCTTATTGATTTTTGCTCTCCTCTTCTAAGTCTTGTGCAAACACCTTGGATTGGAGCTCTTTGAAGTGGGCTGAGAGATGTATTATGCTGAGACTGGAAGGGGTTTCAGGAGTTATGAAGGTTTGACATCTGCTGTGGTTCCTGTAGTGTAAAGAGGAATCATGCCACGGGGGGTTTAATGTCATGGTATTGTCTGTGTAATGTCATTCAAACTGAAAACAAAGTCTCTTCTATATCGGTTTGTCACAATGTTGTGAAAGTCCAAAATTAGAAGGAAGCTCTGGCCCGAAATGACAATGAAAACTATTAAATCCATGTGAAATAATACAAGGGGACAAAAAAAGAGCAGTGTTCATTTATGCATGTCAGTCTTTTAAACTATAGTCAAATATTCAAGTGCGATTGCCACTGCGGCCTCCGATCAGCAAGACATAATATTATAATATTAATATTAATACTATTCTTCTTTCAGTAGGAATCCAATAACAATGTGGTGCAAACCAGGGAAATATGTGGAAAACAGCAACTTTGTCTTCTGTAAGACATTACATGCTTCTGCAACAGTGGAAAATAAATGTTTGTGTATAAAATCAGATCAGAATGGGCAATTATTTTATGAAGAGGAAGTTCAAATGTTACCCTGATGGTTGCTTGTTTGTTGTGGTAATACCCACATGTCTGGTACATTATTTACACAGGGAACAGCTCCATGAAACAGTTAGCAGCCTTTCCTCTATCCAAGGATACAATATTGTTACCCTAGTCCAATAAGTGCTTTCTTTAAACAAGGTCAACATTTCCTCACACTGCTTTGTATCATTTCTTATGAAACATCACTGTTTGTGCTTTTTCCTACCAAAGCCAACAACACGTATCAATTTCCGCTAGTTACATACGTACAGTCTTTGCAAGTTACGAGACGACTAAATCAATTCAATGTTGACTTCTTGTTTCACACGGGGAACTATGGAACTCCTGGTTGAAAGATCCGTGTTTGCTGGACCCATCCACCTCCCCTTCCTCCTGCCCTGTGTGTGTTTTTGTATTCTTTATACTTCCTTGTTCATTATTACGTGGTAAACATATGGCGCGCTATTTTTCGTTGGTATAGCTACGAATAATGGATGAAACCATTTTAACCAAGTTCAAATCTGCTTCACCACCTCGGGTAAAAGCCTTCTTTTCTCCGGTAGGGGTCTGACTCTGGACATGAGGTCGGCACCCCTGTTCTCCAGTCCCACAAAGTGGAGACCCTTCAGACAGGACATGTGCGCTGAGGCCCACAAACAACAGCAACAGGGCAGCAGATCAATCTCTGCTGCTGGAGGACCAAGAACACTCCGTCATAGCCACGCACCACTTAGCGCTCCACCCCAGGCAGATCTGTAACATAGGAGGTCACACATTCCAGCGTCGGTCCCTTCAACAGGGGTTGTGAGGACCCCCAAAAGTGTAGGTCTTTCTCTACCGAGGGGGGAAATGGTGACCAATTGCCACTTGTGCTTCATGGCGTCCAAGCGGAGACTGCATCGGACTGGATCAGACTCTGTCCGATCACTCGTCACGCTCAGATCATGTTTGTCATCGTCAAGTTAATTTATATTCGAAACACATTCAATCAAGTTATTCTCTTGTTCTGAAACGTTAAGACCTTCGGCACTCATTAATATACACAATTAACTCGATAAAATTGAGATTTTTGCTGCCTTGTTTTTATTACTTTACCCTCTGACTTGATTATTGGAACCGAACGAGCAGAGGATGGATGGTTAAGTGTGGTAACTGCCGGTAAATTCGATATATTTACCAGCAGAGCACAGCTGCAGAATATAAGTCTGCTGCTCATCCTCCAGCCTGTCTGCTGAGGGGGATTGAGGCTGTGTTGTACTTGTTTGTGTGCAAATGCAACATCCCCCAAATAAGTGCATTTAGGTCGGCGTTATTTACAGTTTATGTCTGTGTGACTAAATTAAAATGTCCCTCACCACAGGTGGACAGATGGACCACATATGGAATGAACATTATGTGATGGGTACAGCAGGTGTCATATACTGAAGCGAACACAAAACACATTGTGAGAGTAGGCCTCGATCTTCTCCCCTCACACACACACACACACACACACACACAATCCCCTTTACCATCTGGATCAGCTGTGATGGTGAGCCAGCCGTCTGGCGACATGGCGGTTGGACAATCTTCAAGGATGTGGTTGATAGTTTTGCTGCAGCCCTCAGGAACACGTGAGGCTTTAACCTCCCAGTCAATGGAGGCTGTCGGGGCAGCGAGTGCATCCAGCTCCACAGCTGCTCCAAAGGCACACCTACGTACGGTATTTACTGCTTAGGAATTGTCCTGTGCATTACTGAAATCCAGATTGGAGAAATAAGTTTTCCCATTGGGTTCTGACTTTGAGTTCATTATTTTCCCAAATACATTGTTTCATTTCGTAATCTGATTGAATGAGAACATTTCGTTTTTTTTAAATTGTAGAAGCAACAATAGCAGTGTGTTTAAACTCTCATTTATACCACAGACTGTATATAAGAAGTGGATTTAGTTGACCTAACCCATTGGTTTGTGGAATGCCGTTTTGAAGCCTTGAGTTTGCCATCTTGAATTTTGGCCGTTACCATAACATATATGTGCAACCAGTGAACGGAAGTGACCATTTTTGGACTGAGGAGGAGTGACGTTGAGTCGCTGAATATGGCTCTTGCAACCTGTCAATCACCGTGTAGCCCCGCCCTAAAGCATCCCCTGCTTTATGGTCTGTTTGACTCTAAATGGACCATAATGTACTAAATGAACATCATGCTGTATTGAAGAAGACTTGAAACTAGAGATTGAGACCATAAACTCATGTTTACAATGTTTACTGAGGTAATAAATCAAGAGAGAAGTAGAGTCATTTTCTCATAGACTTCTATACAATCAGAGGAGTCGCCCCCTGGTGGACACTAGAGAGAATGCAAGTTTAAGCATTCAGCATTGGCTTCACTTTTCAGAACCGGAGATTCCCGCCTGATTTATACCAAACATGTGGCTTCCTGATTCACATTTATACTTTAAACGATAACTACTTTTAGATACATTTTTTGGAGGGATGCAACCTCTAAGAGCAATTTAACGCCAGTTAAGGTGAAAGTCTTGCTTTTGCTGATCCCCGGTGGTCTAACTCCTCACCTCGGTGCAGTGATGTAGACGTGTACTTCAGGGTCTGTCGGTACACTGTGACATGTTGCTTCATTGATTTCTTTGCCGAGTTTGATCCGGGGATTCAACCCGACGCTGTTTCCGTCGTACGCCCTCGTGTCCTGTGGAACACGAGGGCCCGAAGATAACCACCAACTGCTCTTTTTCAAACAATCAGCCCCAAGTCACTCATCTGTGCCAGAGATTGGCGGCGTATGGCCTCTTAACGGGCTTGTTCTCCGACGCATGTGAACACAAGAGGGCTGGAGAGCGGCGAGCAGATGGCTCCCCTCTTCTGTTTGAACACTGCACTTTAATTTAGGGCCGTAAATTGCTTATCGGAGCCACGGTTTGAACATTTGGCTAAAAGCACAGATCGTAAATACTCCTCCCAGCCTCTCCTCCTCCTGCTCCTCTGTTCCCCAGATGTAAACGGCCTTTTCTGTGGCCCACTTTGGCGTTTATCAGTGCCGGCAGTCGAAGGCGCTAGATGGTGCTCAGATGAGTCCCAGAAAAAAACCACTTTCTGTTGGCAGATGCTCGCGTTTGACTCGACCTTCTGCAAAGCGCAGCCGTCTCATCACTCTTCCTCCCGCCGCTTCCCGGATCAACTGCCTGTTTCCTCAGACATGAAGAGGAGCTGAGGGGGTTTATTGTGGCAAGCCGGCTTTTTCTTTCTCCCCTCTACCGAGTGCCAGGTGGTTTATTGGCTTCCTGTTTTTTTGACTGGCAGCCTTGCGGGCAAATCTGACAGCAGGACGATGAATAGTGTTGAATGATGAATCAGTCCGTTTCAAAAAGCTTTTTAAAAAAAAATTTTAACCAGAATGACGGACGAGCTGGCGAAAGAAAGAAAAAACCCGCTGCATTTCGTAGCGGACACGTCGGAGGAGAAAGACATGCCGACTGTGCCGACTGTAATACAGAAACCCAAATAGCAAAGCTGATGTTTTTCCCTTCAGGATTGTTTTTGGTTTTTCTTCTTCGTTCGTCCTCTCCATCAATATCTACTCACCTCCTTCCATCCTTACTTTGCGTCCTTCCTGTCCTTACTCCTCGTTTTCCTTCCCTCTACACCCTCTTCACTTTTTTTTCTTCATTCCTTTCCTAGGTTCCCTTCCTTTTCTTGCATTGTCCCCTCCGTCCTCCATCCCGTCTTTGCTTCATTCTCATTCCCTCTCCTTGCGCCCTTTCTTCCACCTTTTTCTTTTTCCGTTTCTTTTACAGACCAGACCGGCACATTTGGGTACTTAGCAAAGCGCCAAGGAAGGTGAAGGTTGATTGGTCTGCTGAAATGCCACTTTAGTCTTTTCCTGTCCAAGTGGATCAATGACCCAACACAGGGTCCGAACATCTGTACTATTTTACTGAATCACCAAGTAACAACTTCCTAACTCCTCTTTCATTCCCACTTAATTCTTTTCTGTCCGTCCTTCTTCCTTTCCTCCACCACCCGTTTTTTTTTCACCTCAATCACTTCCTTTCTTGATTTATTTCCACACTTTTCTTTCCTTCTTCACGCTCTCTTCATGCTTCATTTCCTTCCTTCACTATCTCGTCCTCCTGCTCTTCCTTCTGTTCTTCATTCTTACTTTCCTCCCTCTCTCCCTCCTTTCTTTCTTTCATTTTCTAACTTGTTCACTCACTCCTTACTTTCCATTTCTTCCATTATTCTCTCCTCCTCCAGCCTTCTTCTTCTCTTTCCTTTCCTCTGTCTTCCCTACTCCAGCTCTCCTTTCTGTCCATCTTTCTTTCCTCCTATTCTATCCTTGCTTTAATGCACAACGTACTCTTTTACCATCTCTCCTTCTAGTCATTTTCACTTCTTCCATCCCATCTCTCTCCATTTTTGTTTCACTTCCTTCCTCAACTTTGTACTTCGCTGAACCTTTCTTCCTTCTTCCTATCATTTCCCTCATCCTTGAACCCCAAAACCACACCAAAAAGCTTCCTTTCCTCTCCTCTTCCCTCCCTCCCCCGTCTGCAGTGGATGACAGAGATTTACAAATTATTCCATTCTGTCAGTGTGTTTACAGCCCGGTCTGTATTGACCTGCCTCTTCCACTCAGCGCTCCTCGCTGCAGCACAAACACGCCGGCCCTGCGCACGTCGCTTCACCTCTCCATCTGTAATACGAGCTCAGCAGCTATTTGCAATTCATTTTTTCCGCTAAACACGAACATGGCTATTTTTAAATCACAGAGGAGCAGATAAGAGCGGGCTGAGGCGGTGTTGCCGGCACAGCATGGTGCCATTGTTCGCCTCACTCAGATTCATTGTGATTCAACAGGTGTTTAATAATCTGCTGTGGTGGAATGAAGCAATGTGATGGCAGTGAGGAGTTGTGTTTTCAGTGCTCTGAAAGAAAATGTGCTACAACAAATATTTCCTAGGATTTTCTTATGGATTTATTCAAACATAGTTAACCTCGTGCAGCAGCTGCATACTCGCAATGCCTAAGAGATCATGCGAGAATCGCAGGGTCTCATATCACATGAAAATCCATCTGGTCAGGCTTCAAGTAAAGTGTTTGTGTCCAGCAGACGGACCGGTCAGCATCATGCGAGGAGCTACTGGCAGCAAGGGGCGTGGCTTAGGTGTGTGTGACGTCACGGAGAGGCGACTGTTCGTTCTAAAGAACAATGGTTAGTGTCATGTGTTATGTCAGAACTGGAGAGTAGTTCTTTAGTCTTTCTCCATGGAAAAGACGTTTTCGCTCTTCTCCCGACTGGCTTCGGCTAGTTTGATTGAGAATTGGTTGATCCAATCACCTAACAAGTGTTTTTTGAAAGTGCCTGCCCTTTTCCAAACAGTTTCTAATGACGGCTTCTTAGATGTTTCTGAGTAACAAACCCTCTGGCGGGTCAGCTTACATGTATCTCTTAACACTAATTTTGGACCCAGCCTAATTTGAATTACTTTCATGCTAAATTAAAATATAACGGATTTAGTCTGTAAAACAATACGAGTGGACTCCTGGTGCTGCTGGGATACAAGGTAATACATTCAATCTATTTATTTTTGTTATCTAATGTATAAAAAAAAGCATATTGCAGCTTAAACAGCAGCACAGTGGGACCATAATACATAATTGTGAAATAATGTGTGATATCTGTAGTTACTGTACAAACACTCCAGTAGAGTTCATTAACACTCTGCCCTCCGGAGAAAGTGGACTGTCAAAGTCATTTAAACCCTGAACGCAAACAAACACACACACACACACACACACACACACACACACACACACACACACACACACACACACACACACACAGAGGGGCGGGTGTTCCTTGAGACCTGTAATCTCGGCTCCCCTGAGGTTAAAGTTTAGCATCCTGAGCCGCATAAACACCAAGTCATTAGGAGAACACAGACAAAGTCAGAGACATGCTAGGAGAGATCTCTCTCTCTCTCTCTCTCTCTCTCTCTCTCTCTCTCTCTCTCTCTCTCTCTCTCTCTCTCTCTCTCTCTCTCTCTCTCTCTCTCTCTCTCCATGCCTCTGACTGTCCTTTCATCCAATAAATGAAGCAGTGTTATATTTACTCACCTTGACTTTGCTCTCAACCCCGTCCTCTCCCGCCTCACCCATCCACAGCGCTGTCTCTTAAATTACAATTAAGGTAATGACCACTGGAAAAGACACCTGTAAGGTCGGCTAAGAGCCTTTGTTAATTACTTTGAAGACGCTGCAGGAGACACAAGCGCTCCGAGCGTCTCATTAATCTCATCTCACTCTCCCCGTGCACTCTGTTGGATTTCCGTGCACTTTTTTGCCGTAGCTTTTTGTTCCTCTAGCTTGATTACGAGCCGTTTGACCGGTGGAGTTCAGAAGAAATGTGCCGGTGCAGAGGTGTGAATAAGTGAAAACAGCAGTGTGGGCGAGCACACGGTATTAATTAGGAGCATGCGTTGGCTTTAACAGAGGTCAGGGAATCTTTGTTTTCATCTCAAAAGGAAACATAAACTCCTGAACAGAGATACAAAGAACAGTATTGTACTCTTCTCAAACAATCACAGGACTTTCAACCAGGCGACCGGTGTTCGTATCCCAAAGTCTTGTTGGGTTTTAAAAGTAATCAATATAATCTTAAATTGAATTCTGTAATGAAGTGTGTGTGGGGGGGGGGACTAAAGTATTCCCTACGTGTGTTTGTGAGAAATCACTCTGCACCAACAGTAGACGGCCAACTGCTGAATCGTAAAGTAAGACATGAGCGACAGTAGTCTATGTGGGAGGAAACGAGGGTCTGGATGAGTTGTTCAGCTATGATTTCGGGGAACATACTGTTTGGCAGTATTTCTCATTAGTAGATAGCAGGATTGGTCGAGACTTCGACTGTGCTGTTTGAAGTTGAAGCACATTCAGACCAGAAAGATATTAGAAAGAAAATGATCCTTGCTTATTTGAATCAATTTCATTCCTCATGGAGCATCTTTTGAATGTGCTGTTTGAATGCCTGACACAATCTGCAACATTTAAATATGACATTTGTTTCGCACACCCAACAGTGAGGTCACGGTGTACTGACACGCCCTGCAGTACACTTCTACATCAATGCGGCATGGTGAGAAGTGACATCACCAGGGGTCAGCAGTAACAGGACTTTCAGCTGCTAATGAGACAAACAGTTGGCAATGACACCCAAATAAAGCGCTTCATGTGTGTGAATGTGTTTATTCAAAACATATATTTTCCATTGTTTCTATTTTTTGCATTTTAAGAGAGATTTTTGAGTCATATTTTTCCTTTTATAACAATGTTTATTACCCATTAATCCAAACAAAGCATATTTGAACTTGAACTATTCATTGAATTGCAGCATACATTTAATCAAACGTGTGAAAACCTCTTTAACGTAATCACAAACACAAGGCGTCTGTTTTAGCAAAGCTAGGTTCGGCCACTTAGCTGCTGATCTTTGCTTGTCCCGCTATATAAAAACAATCAACAATTCTCGCTCCCAACCTGTCAAACACAACGTGAGGGGCACCTAGTGCGTCGATCTGCGATACCAAGAGGCACTGACCAAGCGTCGATATTTGAGTTGGGGGTGGAAATGTGTCTGTTGCAGCAGATATTCACGACACTTTCTTTGTGTCGGTCTCTTTATGCATGTACATGTCCTCTTGTCCTCTTTGGAGGGCTGCAGACTTTTATGATTTGCGGTTATGCATGCATGAGCGTACACCCAACTCCATTTCTAAGATCGATTTAGTTTCAATCAGCCGGGCAGCCTGGTGGTCCGCAAACCAGAAAATAAATAATTTCACCGGTGACCCTCAGTGTCAGCCGTGTATTGGGAGTTGGCCAATTACTTATCTGGATAGATGCATACACGCCACTCTCTCGGGAGCTCCTCTGCACCATTTTCAGTGCCAAAATTGCTTTCATGCAAGGATGGTGAAAACACAAATAGGTGGATGCATATATTTCAAGAAAAATAGGAAAACCTGCGTTTCTTTTAGGGAAAAATCAGCAGTGAAATGAAAGTAGAAGGAGGAAGCAGAGGTATTTAAGTCTCAGGGTGAATCATGCCTGCAGGGATTTTCAGCCCGTGAACCAATGATTGCCTGTCATCAAGATGAATTTAGATGGCATTCATGTTTAAATGGCTTAAAGTATCCCTCCTCATTGCAGCTCTTGTTGATAGAGGATCACAAATCATTCAAGCTCATGAATGAACAACAGATATTGTCTTTTCATCTCAGTTCACCTGCTTTCTGTTGTTTATGACTCTTCAACTCCCATCGTTCTCTGAGTGTCCAGCATCCATGTTTGTCAGGTCATAAAATATTTGAGTGAGAATCCCAAAACCACAAACATTGACTTATTCATTTCTCTATGGAGACCTTTGCTGTGAATCCTTTTCTTTCAAGGAACAATAAGCAGCTGCTAAAGAGTTCGTAATTTGTGCATATTTCTCCCAATTCACGTCCCATACAGATATTTCCTGCAGCTATGCTTTCGGTTTAATAGTGTTTAACAACTCTACACGTCATGTCTCGTTATCCATCCTTCAAAGAGCAATTGCATATTTGAAACTGCTATCTTGCAGCATCATTCAACATGCATACACAGAACAATGAAACGTAGACGAGGCAGTGAGACAACCGTCTACACCTACATGAGCAGAAGAGAAGCCAGGGCGCAATGGAGAGCAACTCTCCATTTCATCTCCAGTGCAAATGGAATATATTATAACTTACAGCAAATCTAACTGTATGCAGTTCAAGCTTTTATGTTCTAAACAAAAACTAAATATCGATAGAATACTTAAATTGCATAAGTAGCAAACTGCATCATTCAAGCTGGAAGGTGAACAGATATTTGTAAAATAAGTCTCAGTTAGTTCAGAAGCCTGCACCTCGACAAAGGTAACACGGGCATCGTGTTAAATATTAAATATTCACCACATATTTAATAATGAAAGCTCCTGTCGGCAACAGCAAATGAACTCGTGTTTTATAATCAGTTGTATTTGCCGGGAGATGTTGTCCTTCGGCTGCATGTTTATTTTAGACAGTAGGAGTTAGTTGTTGGTCAAAATATTCTGCTGCTCACTGCATACAATTAACTCTAGTTAATAATCACATACTATAATGTGGGCTCAGAGAATAATGAGCTGTAGTCTTAGACATCATGTCAAAAACAACTTTCTCTTTGATCTTTTCGACCACTTTAGTTTAGTTTTGAATTTGAATGCATCTGTTTTGGTGGCCGTTGCTTTTGAATATTTATTTTGAAGCTTAACATTTTTATGAGTATAGCTTTCGCTTGCATCCCAAAGTGAATTAAACCTTAGTTGTTAAAGAAAACTTTGATAAATAAAGCCCTCTGTAATAAACAGATACAGCTGAGTGAGAATAGAAATGATGGAACAAAGAAAGGGACAGTCGACCACTTGAAATAAAACTAGATCAGATCTTTTCTAAATGTATTATTAAACAGCATCCCTTAATGTCTCATGAACAACCATCGGCTCTGTTCTGTGTGACGACTTATAACACAGACTCAGCATCACTTTGAGTAATTGAGGATGTTGCACCAACGTCAGGCTTGTTCCCGTCTTCATATAGCTGTCACACTGCTCTCTGTCATGTTTCATGGTTTCCCCTCCGGACTGCTTTTGATGCGTTCAGTAACAGACCAGTCAGATGGGAAAACAGGGCTTTGCGGGGGAAATGAGAGCTCTACGGTTTTGAAACTGAGCCAGAAGTAAGAAAGAGACAGACCAATGAAGCTACATTCCCTCTTTGCCAAACAGAATATCCGTCATATGTTTGGTAGGTTAGCATATTTTACTGTCATATATTTAGGAGAACCTCTCGTGCTTATTTTTAATTAAAGCCAAATATTCATGTTCAAGCAGACCTGATGTAATAGAAGTTGGCTCATTGTAAGCCATGCCTTTCCTCCAAACAGGACTGTGACTTGGTACAGTGGCAGCTATCGTAGAGAAGTCCCCTAACGTTTCTCTTCTCTATGCATCAGCTACTTTCCATTTGTCACTGTAGTGGCCACTGTAGCAAGTCATTTATCAGATTTATGACATAAAAACTGCATCTCAAACTGCTGTTTGCCACAACATTTTGGTCAATTGTGTTTATTTTTTTTACTTGCAGAGCACCTGAACAGAATGTATTATTTCATCCAGTAGATACAGAAACAACAGTACAACAGGAAAGTTTCAGAGCAGCAGAGGTGAAGTCGTAGGCAGTATATCATTCTGTGTTGAAAGGCGTGATCTGCTACTGAAAGCATCTTGTGGCAACAAAACAAAAACTGCATGAATCAGCAAAGCAGCCAGGAGTCCGAGTGGACCTTGATGAGGAGGTGATATGTATTTTAACTGTCCTGCTCGGCTAAAAGCTTTTTTATTCCTTCAGGGCACAAAGCTCTATGGCCCAGTCAGCACTTTGAATACAAGAGGTATAAAAGGATGAGAGATCCATGGGTTGGTTTGAATGAAAGACCGATGGTTGTACAAATGGTGCTGAAGTGCCCAGCTCTGCTGCTTCTGTGTCTTTATTGGCACTTCAGCACAGCTGCCCCACTTAGAACAGAAACAGAAAAAAGTAGTTCACACAATATGTTGTCCAACCACGACTAAAGGCAGAAGAAATGTTAATACCTGTTCCTAATTGCTACTAGAAGGCGGCGCAAAAAGCTTCCTTCTGGCTGCATCCCACTGATCATTCCCCAAGACCTCTGTGTCTCTTTCTTGTGTCTCTAGTCTGGATGCAATAAATAGTAAGGATCAGGGTGCTCACGATTAGACACTTTGAAAAGTGGGTTGGCATCGGGCATACTGCTCCAGACTGGTTTAATCTCATCCATCATACAGAACTGTTTCAGTTGTGGTCGGTGATGATGTTGATTCTGTGGCCTGTCTGACTTGTAGTGTTCCCCAAGGCTCCATACCTGGCCCCCTGTAGTTCTGTATATGCTGTCACTATACATCGAACTACAAAGCAAGGAATCTCTTTCTGTGTGAGTGTGCATATATATGTGTGTGTGTGTGTGTGTGTGTGTGTGTGTGTGTGTCTGTGTGTGTGTGTGTGTGTGTCCTACGCATATCTCAAGAACCATTCATCTGATCCACTTCACACTTGGCGGGTCTATTACTGGGGACCCAAGGACGTACAGTGTTGAACTTGGTGCAAAATATATAAAAAATGACGTGTCTGCAGCAGCGGGGGTGAAGTTGCAGGGCTCTGTGGACTAAGTCTAGCAGGTCTTCTGCAGCAGGTCTTTATAGGCCGCGGCTCATTGACTAGTTCACTTTGGTTTCTGGATTCTGGATATATTAATGTTAAGCTACATCACAACTCTTCTTCATTTCCCTGGATTCAAAGAGCAATGAGCAGTTCTTGACAATGCATGTAATCCGAGCAGGTGCTCCGAATGGCCTCACAAAATTCAGTACCACTATTATGCAGAAAGCCTGCACATTTATATCCCTTTAAAACCATCATTTTGTCCGTCTGAATATAGAGTGCTGGATGTCCGAAAACTTTCTCCAGCAAAATGAAAATCATTCTTTTTGGTCATTTAGAGTCCATTCCAATATTCTAAGAATATATTGGCTCCCGGTCTACAAATGTCAAACAGACACAAACCTGGGTATAATATGTGACCTTTCACTTGAAAAACAAGTTACAAAAGTCGATCAAACATGTTTTTATCAATTTAGGAGCATCTCACAAATCCGGTTCTCTCTCTGCTTGCTGGTCATAATACTTGAATATTTTCTTGGTGGGATTATTTGAATTCACTGTATTCAGAGTTAAAGCAAATACATATCTAGTGCCATGCTATACTGATTAAAGTGTACAATATTACAATAAAATGAAATACAATAAAACTTTGTGCTATTTAGCAAATGCTTAATACCATCCGCCAAGTTCTCGACTGCCGCTGCAGAGACCAGAGGTCCAGTTCCCCAAAGAATACAGAACATTCTGCTTTGGTTGTGTGTTCCATCAAACACAATTGGGAAAACACACTTTCCTTTTCACTACCATGCACCCTCATGTGAAGCTCTGGCAGGTGGAAAGAAGTCAATGGAATGAATTCAATTACATTTAAAAGAAACATGCTTAGCATGAAAGACGTAATGAGAGAACCGGATGGTGTTTGTGCCGTGCTCAACCTTTTGAGCACGGTACCAACACATGAGATCACAACTGAACTAAATCTGTTTGGTTTGCACAAGAACTCAACGTGTTAGAGATGCAATGAAAGCATTTATAAAGCAGTGTCTGCCTCAAGTTTAGAGATGATGGAGGATGCACTTGAGACGAAGCTGCATGTTGATGTTAACTGTGCTCTTCTGGTGAAAACAAGAAATGAATGCAACGAAACTAAAGTGGACTTTTTCATGATTTAGCAGCTTTCAGTGACTTTCTCACCACATACAGTTCCGTGTTAATATTGCTATCAAGCAAAAAATAACACACATTTGCAGATTTCCGCATTAATATTGACTTGCATACAAGACGACAGAATCTAAAGAGAAAAGACTGAGATCAGTGGACCCCCTGCAGGCGCTTAGTGGTTTTGGGTGGTCGAAAGATTATTTAATGATCGAAATTCAATTTCTAATATACGCTCACATCCTTTGTGAAAAAAAACTGTTTTATTTTTGAAGTGTAGGAGTAACTTACAACAGTCGCTCTTAAAGGATTGGATGATTAATCACATGCATGCTCAGAGCAGGAATAACCAGTAAGACACCATTGCCCCAGTAAGAACCTTTATTTAATCCACAATATGTGAAAAGTTATCTTGCTAAACATTATGAAAACCTATTATTATACGTGTGATATATTATTTGAAGTAGCAATTATTAAAATGATTGGACAATAACTCAAACTGAAACACTTTCTTCTTTCTCTTAAAAAAATGACTTAAGAGAGAGACTTTAAGAGACGTGCTGCAGTTTGATAGATTTGGGTCAAGAAAACAATGAGGAAGTGATCATTTAGTAACTTCAGCTGGAGAATAAAAGAGAAGAAGAATGGGCGCTCAAAGACGGGATGATTGGAGGCCGATCAATATTCATGGCGCCGGGGTCAAGAGGGCTTGGAAACGGTTTCAGGAAGCTGTGCTTGAATGTTTTCACTCAACGATCTGAAGAGTAAAAAAAGAGCAACTTCTGACCTTGCGCCATAGATGTCCGCATACTGATTGATCTCAAGCGGAAGTAAAACAAGTCAGTTTCAGGATGGATTTCATCTGGTCTCACTGTCGGTACATTGTAATTATCCCGCGGGCACAGATCAGCAGTGAGCAGAGCGGCTCTGACGGGCTCATTAGCTGCTTCTTTAGGACACTTTGGTGCAGGAAGCAATCAAACACAGGAAGCTTTGACTGATTGAAGACAGAAACCGCCGTGTTAATGATGGCAGACGAAGGGAGAGATGTGTAAGCGGAGCTTCACAGTGGTGCCAGGACACTGTGTCTCCATGCTTGTGATGTAGGTAATCTGTCATTTTTATTTTCTTCTCTTTTCATACTTTTATACATACCTAAAAACTAAGGCTTTCACTTTCATTAATAATCGATCCAGCTGTTGCCATAAACGAGTGGTTTGGTTGTAACTTGGTCCCCCTCGTGTCTGTGTCTTCTAACGAACGATGTGCATCACGTTTTCTTTTACAGTTACATTCCTGCCACTTGTCTCACCAGCTGTATCAACTAATTAAGGACTCTTAAAGGGACATGGCACTTAAAGATAAGTGCTAACATCAGACCAACACTGTCATCCAATAGCTACAAATGTTACTCATAAAACAAAAATAAAGATAAGGGACGTGGCTCGATCTCATTACCGGTGACTCGTCTTATTAGTTTGAAATATAGCCTTATCAGTTTCTTAATGTTACTGAATAGATTTGATACTAATGAGAAGTATTAACGAGGCGCTTCAGTCATTCACATCTCTCCTTGACTGCTTGTCTTATCATCTTGTATCAAGCCTTCGTAATGTGGAGTCACAGAATTCTAATGAATACATTTTAATTAGATTTGTCTTCGGTTTTATTGGATGCAACGATTGTTCTTTTATTTTGACACATCCAATGTCTTCACGTCTTCACAGTGTCTTCATTCAAGTTAGAAACACGAAGAAATCAAAACGGGGGAAAGACTACACTTTTTGGCCTGAGACTCAAATGTCTCGACGGAATCATTTGAAAAGCTCTGATCTGTGTTTTTGTTTCTGTGAAATCTCAAATTATGTTCAGCAATTCCTTTCAAACTTCAGGCATCGCTAGAAGAATAAAGACGCTGGCATGTCCATAGTCACAGAACCGCCTGCTGGGCTCAGGAGTTTGGTCATAAACAACATAACAACATCATAACAGCGTGGTTAAAGCTGCCGATGTGCCATTGAGCGAGGCATTAAACCCGTGTATGCTACAGTGTTCGGTGACTGCTCCCTGTCAACCTTCTAGGATAAATGACGGTTTAGAGAAAAGTGTGCGATGGGTCAGAAACGTCATTAAGTGTCTGATTGAAACCAGAGGAAGACTTCTTCAACTGCATGAAATTTCCATTTGCGGTGGAGACGCGGGACGGTGAATCTCCGTGAAAAGCAGTTTGCCGTGACGAAATTGAATTCCATCTGTCAGTGTGTGTGTGTGTGTGTGTGTGTGTGTGTGCATGTGTGTGTGTGTTTTAAACAGTATGAGAGGCTGGATGTTTAAATCACTGTGTGACCTTCCATGTGTGATATTATGTGTGATGGTGTGTCTGGGGGGGGGGCCCGGTTTGGAGTTTATTATTAAGGAGGGCCTGGAGGAGAGTGTTGGCGTTTGGGGGTCAGGGAACTAGATGATGGATTATGGGATGTTTTTCAGTGACGGCTGTCATTCTCTGCGCTATTATCGGCTGTATGAGTGTGCATGCTACTGTGCACTGTGAGTGTGTGTTATTACAGCACTTTATATATTTATGTGTGCGTTTCCACGCTTTCTTGAGTAAAAAACACTCATTGTAGCTTGAGGGTCTGTGAAACTGCAGCTCTGTGATGATTCCACATCTTATTAAATACTAAAGAGTTTTTTCATGAACATAATCAGATTACATCTAAAACCTCATATCTTCGTTTTGATCATATGATGTAGTTTTTGTTGAAGGGTGGTCACATATTGAGTCTCATTGCCTTGACTGGTTTACTGCTCATAAATGTTCCTTTATAATATAAAGAATTGCGTAAATATCAGCAGTGCAACTGATGCAGCTGCACAGAGGCCCAACAAACACGTAGGAGCCCACGTAGGGCGACACATTATTTGCAGCTTTATTGTTGCAGCTGAACCCTCTTGCTCATAAACCGTTTCACGGAGTCTCCTGGGTAACTTTCATTTGACGATAATGCTGAAAGTACTTGCAAATGTGATGAAAATAGCTAAATATACCACCTTCCTGCCTTGTGCATACTAAATATGGTTTCTGTCCGTGGTGCTGATCAGAGGCTGGTGTGTGTGTTTGTGTGAGTGCGTGTGTGTGTGTGTACGATTGGTGCTTTGGCTGCTGTCCGTGGTGCTGATCAGAGGCTGATGTGTGTGTTTGTGTGTGTTTGTGTGTGTGCGCTATGGCTGCTGTCCATGGTGCTGATCAAAGACTGGTTTGCATGGTGACACAGCGATTGTCTGCTTTGCAATTGTCTGGAGTGGCGTGTGTGTGTACGATCACAAGCGTGTGCTTATTTTTCGGGGCTGAGGGCGATAGTGTTTTCAACTAAACACTATCACTAGAAAAGCCATTGAAATACTTTTCCAAATGTATGGTTTGACTTTCAATGGACTTTTTATGAAATGGCAACTGCACAGGTGGTCAAATTATAAGTAGAGTTAATGTGTATTTTGTAATAACATTACATAACATCATAACAGAGAGAGTCAAGCAGTTTTATCAAAATAATACCCCTCGGCCAATCACAAGTCAGTATTCTCTGTTACCGTGGCATTAACATAACACTGATGTGTCACACTCTTGGCCTTTCATAGTCTTTACACACACATGTTTGTATCTGGATATTCACGTTTTAGACATGCATTTCTATGTATGTGTGCGCACATTTTTACATCTTTACACCGACATCCATGTCTGCCTGAGTGTATGCACGCATGTCTCTGTGTGTGTGTGTGTGTGTCAGCAGTCAGGCAGGCAGTGAGACAGGGCAGACAGCTCCTATTGCTCTTTTGGATGAGAGCGGAGCGTCTGCCAGCGCGTCGACAGGCTCACTAGGAGAAATACTGAGGTATAATCACGGCGTCTGGGTGCATCGGTTCGTGCCTCGGCGTCATGCGTCTCTCGGTCTGTCTGTCTAACTGCCTGGTCAGGGCAGCAGGCAGCAGCTTCAGGATGGCCAAATCCTGGCCTTTTTATTTCTTCGTGCCATCCTTCAACTATCTTTATCAACTGTCCTCGGGCAGGAAATTGAAATGTTGCATCTGGGTTATTTTTTTCTCTCCTGTGAACAGCAAGAGCTTGACACATATTATGCATTACGTGTGTGTGTGTGTGTGTGTGTGTCCGTCCATGAAACCATTTGACAGCTGTTTGTGGAACACTCCTAACGGCGCTCTGTGTATATGTTCTTGTGTTTGCATATCACGAATGCCTGCGAGCGTGCGTCCATGTGTGCGTACGTGGGCTCTAGCGGTGTAGCGCTCCTGACTGCTGCCCGTCTGAGCTCGGCAGTGACGTGGCTGCTGGCGGAGACAGAGATGGACAGTCGTGCAGCAGTGGAGGGTCAAGGATACAGCTGGCTCAGCCATAAGGCCGGTGCACCGGCAGCACAAAACACCCCGAAGTCAAAGGACAATCTTATTCCTTGTGAGAACATAAACAAACTGAGAAGCAGACGGATGTAAAAGTTTTGACAAGAGATGATTGTCCAAGAATTCTGCTGAGTTTGGGTTGATGTGAGTTTCCTACTAGAAAAAGCGACAGCATTGGTATATGTTTCCTCCTGAGATATAACCTGTTGAGGTTGTGACAGTAAAGCTCTCTGTCAGCCTTGATCAGCTAGAGCACATTCAAGCATCTCGGGTTGGCTCTTTGTAATCGTTTCTAATGAGAGTGAAGCGTTTTGCTTGTTGCTTTAGAGTTTCTGAGCTCCTCAGGAATGCCCGGAATGCCTCGAATTGAGTGATTTATTCTCAAGTGGTTGCTGGATACCTGCCGCTGTGTGACTTTACCAACAGTAGTTAGGATGATCTGAACAGAAAACAGTAACAGGCAAATGAGTTCACTACTTGAGATTTCAGGTACATCGTTTCCTTTAATTCTAACTCTACTAGCGCAGTCTATGCTTTGTGGTACGCTAACGTTAGCAATCAATCTGTTATTGCCTAATAAAGATTAAAAAAAGATCCAGTAAACTGCAAAAACACTGATCACAAAAAAACTAAAAACAAATACAGACAGTGCACCTCCCGTTTCAACCTGCAGAATGCCTTATCTGCTTCATTCTGCTGCAGCAGGTTGAGATGGTCGTTAGGAGACTGTGGTTTAAGTTCCATATCGATGGAGAAGACAGTGGATTTCAACCTAATCTCATTAGTTTGAGTGAATTTAACCGTAGAGGCGGCAGATCAGATGATACTGAAATCAGTCATTTTGGAAGGCAGTGTCTTTTCTGACTTGTTGATGTTTTGGGTATCCTACTCATCAGTCATGCGCTGAGTTCAGAAGGTCCTCGAAGATGGAAGCACGGAGAAGGATGCTGTGTTTACACCAGCAGAGTGTGACATATGATATCTGACCGGAGTGCTGTTGGCTGTGGATCAGATTTATCGACGTTGAAACGTTCAAATCAACCCCGCCATGTTTATTGATTCATTTATTTGATACAGCCAGGTTGTACATTTAGTTCCTCGCTTATCTTTATTGCTGCCCAAGAGCCGAGGACCTCCAACATGGCCGCCAGAGTCATTACCACACCTGAAAGCCCCCTATTATCTAAAAGATAAGAGGATCACTGACACAGAGGCAGGGGTGCTTCATTTATTCTCGCACTGAAACAAGAGAAGCAGCAGGACGAGCGTATTAAGTTAAGGGATATTCATAGAAGTCTATTTGCATTTAGAGGGGAGCAACTTTGCTTTAACAGACTTTTGTGAATTGATAGTTTTATTGTATATTAGTAGTAATATTGACATATTTGAAGACAAGGTTTTTTCTTTTACTTTATACAATATATTGTCATATATATATATAATAACCCTTTATGAACATGTTTGAACAACTCTGCTCTGCAACAGCAGACAATAGGATCATTAAGATCACACATGTCATCTTTAGAGACTTTGGAGAGGAGCATCCGATTAGTCCCTGAGGGTTCAGTGTACTCACCCTCTCGGGGTGCCTTTAGCCCTCATGCAGTCAAATCTCTTGTGTTATTGTTTTGGCAACTTTCGATTAAAAAAAACAATTCAACCATAAAAATAATGCGTCTCTCAGAGGATTTAATATTGAACCGTCACGCAAGATCAACTTCCCAAATAACAGCAGATCCCTTGTTCCCTTGCCAATAAACAAATGCAGAGATTGATGAATCTGTTGGCGGCCTGGAGGCTGGTTTCCAACAGACTTTGGCTGCAATTCAGATGAGACTACACAGGAAGTGATTTGGATAATAATGAGGGCAAATTATTCAAGAATCAGCTTTGTTCTTCATGTTCTCTTTCTTTTTGTTCTTCTCAGTTGTCCTCCATGTTTGCGCTGTTTAGCTATCAAACTGTCGATAAGAATCGATTGCGAAGATGGAAATTGATTTTGCCAAGGGTGTCCACATTTCATTGAACCAGCATTTAATAGTTAATAGGGGTCGAGGGTGCAGTTATCAATTCCCGTACGACGGCTGCAAACGGGAGCAGCTTCCTCCTAATGCCCCTAGACATTTACACACACACACACACACACACACACACACACACACACACACACACACACACACACACACACACACACACACACACACACACACACACACACACACACACACACACACACACACACACACACACATTTTATTGTTATGTCAATAGCTTCAAGCCTCACTAATAGTTTTTTTCACCGTGATATATCTCCACACACTCCCATGCATGCAGATCCAGAAACAGCTGCCTCAGCATACGGTGCTTGGATGGGCCGGGCTGCTTGCTGAGCCGTAATGCATTCTGGTGCTGAGGTGTGTGTTTGCTTTATAGCTGGGGAGTGGTCCTCCTGGAGAACTTGATCACATTTGTGTTATTGAGTGACCCAGAAGAATATATATATATATATATATATATATATATATATATAGAATATATATATAGAATATATATATATATATATATATATATATATATATATATATAGAATATATATATATATATATATATATATATATATATATATAGAATATATATATATATATATATATATATATATATATATATATATATAGAATATATATATATATATATATATATATATTCTATATATATATATATATTCTATATATATATATATATATATATATATATTCTATATATATATATATATATTCTATATATATATATATATATATATATATATTCTATATATATATATATATATATATATATATATATATATATATATATATAATATATATATATATATAGAATATATATATATATATATACTATATATATATATATATATATATATAGAGAATATATATATATATATATATATTCTATATATATATATATATATATATATATAGAATATATATATATATATATACTATATATATATAATGTCGACGTTTCCGTACCAGAAACGTCTTCATGAAAACATGTCATACAGCCTCAAATCATCGTTGGAGAAACACACAGCGACATGTGGTTAACATTGAGTAACATTTGCTTTGGTTTGAGCAACAAAACCACTTGGTTAAAGTTAGAAACAATATCATGGTTTGTGTTCAAATAATAGCACAACAACTGTAAAGTCAGTGTTTACTTTTGTTTTAACACAGGACTCAAAGAGCTGTCTCCTGGGTGAAAGTCCTGTGTTTGTTCAACACATCCATCCTTCCCTCCTCCTCCTGGGGATTGGCTGGAATGAGAGTGTGTGTGAATGTTTAAACAATGGAGTAACTGTCAGAAGTGTGAGCACGTGTGGCGGCTTGTTAAAGTGAAATGCAGCTGCGCAGCGAGTCTACGATTGTGTGTTTCAGGGTCGTGTTAAGGGTTCCCTACTCTCTGTCTTGCATGTCTTTGCGTGTTACACCGTTTTGTTAACTTAGTCATTGTCGCTGCCAGGCTGTTGAAGCTCATAAGCAAACTGCAGGCTGATGTCGAGCAGATTAACTCAGGCCACACAACACTCATGAGCAAATCTGTGTAGCAGTCAATATTTGGGGAGCAGTGGTCCGGTAGTCCGAGAGACAGCCCTGTAACCAGAGCAGCATGGGGTTGATCCCCATAGCAGCTAGTGAGGACTGCAGTGAGGAATTTGGGAATTTTCCTATTATAGAGTCATCTGTTGATTATCTTTTTGATTTATTGATTAATCGTTTGTATCTGAAGACAGAGAGAAATTCACATTTGGTCCCAAAAGTTACATCTCCTAAAAGATTCAACCATATAATAAAGATTTAAAACAAAACCAAAGAAAAAGGAAAACGTGTCAAATTTTGTATTTTGAGAACTTGAAACCCACAAATATTTAGAATTTTTCCTTAATGAATAAACCTAAAACAATGTGATTGTTGTAATTGACGGTGTCTAGTTTTCTGGGAAACAACAAATGGATTGATTCATTGTTTCAACCCAAAATAAAACTTGAACTTTCAAAGTTTTAACCCAAATCTGAACCTTACCATTGTCCTCTAGCTGAACTACGAGAGCAACAGCTAGAGGACAATATCTTACTCCTAGAAGACTGAGTAGTTTTGGCCAGTCTGCTTTCTTTTCTGTCAGAGCCGGTCAGGATTGAAACAACATATAAGAATCCGTGCCAGCTACCAGTCCTTCTCTCCTCAGAGCCTGTTAGACATCTAACTTGTGAACACGAGGAGAGGGACGTGTTTGTTGTCCTATTTGTCAGTATAACGTATAGGAGCTGCTCCTGCTTAGTTGTTGTACATAATATCAACACTCTATCAGGCCTAACACTGTAGAGTAAGAAGGGGATAGGTAGTTGGCTCGTTAGTATCTGAACCTCTATGACTTGGCTTTTAACACTTCTTGCTGAAAAGTCGATAAAGTGACCGCACAGATGTGAAACGACCAAGATAGGAGCCAAACTACCATAAAAGAGACTCAAAATGACCACAAATGGGGCACTTCATTCATTTCTTGTCTCTTTTGGTCTGTCTGTCTTTGTCCCACTGTGGCAGGGATGGGGGGGGGTTAACACATGTCTGTGTTAAACGGGCTAAATGACTGTCGACTAAGTTAAGTTTCAGTTTAAGACTCATTTGACTTTCAAAAAAGAGCTATTTGTTAATATAATTTCATACCAAAATGTTAAGTATTTTCTTTTATTTGGCATTCATTTATGACACTGAATAAATAGTCTAACTATACAGTTTATTATTACCAGCAACCAAGGCTTTCAATTTTAAAACATTCCCCAAATTTGCCCACTTCTTTGAATCTGTTTTCACACCACCCCAGTTACACCAAATCACAACTGCAAAGAACTAAATGTTGGGTAGCAGTTGAGAATTTGTCTTCTGGGATTTGAACCCACAACCTGCCAGACACAGACCCGATGGCAATCACCCAACCCCACCGTATCTGCAGATGTAATTAAAGCCTTTTTTTTAAATTTTCACACAAATCAGCGCTGCAGGAAACAGCTGATTAATGGCTACAGAACCTCAAGCTGCACAGATACAGCTAAACTGAACAAACTGGGATCATCGCAGTATTAACTGTGATCATTCATCGCAGCTAATTAGCCAAAATTAGTCAACGTGGTTTTCAACCACGGCAGCTGCGAGTCAAGTGTAATAACATTTCGTATTCCTACGGAGGCAGAATTCTGCAATTACCAATTATGCAAACTAAATTTACACTTTGCATTCCCACAAATCAAGTGTGCAGGTCGGCGACGAATGGAAGGCATAGTGTTGGTATTCATCGGACCAGAATGTATTCATGAACTGGGAGAGCAGGTTGCCAGAGCGACGGAGCCAGACAGCTGGCAAGATATTGGCGAGATATCTCAGCTGTCATTGGCAGCCTGGCAAGAGCCGGGGAGATGGTGAGTGTCGTAACCAGAAGGGTAATTGTAATGTCTGAAACTGTGGGTGAGTGATTATTTACATCATAATGACAATCAGTTTGGGTTTTGGAGTGTCAGGGTATAGTACACATCTACAGCTGCACATGTAGGCATTATGTCATATCCGTAAAGCTCCCATATGGATTACTTTTTTCTTTTTTTTTTTGTTCTCAACAATTATCCTCTGGCTGCCTGTGACTCCTTCACTGAGCCCTGAACATTGTAATTGCTCGTTATACTGCTCTATTAATGGCCCTGTCTGTTCCTGTTTTGTTTCTCGGTGTGACTGTTAACAGTCTGTTGCCGTAGTGCTAACAACGTCTTGTTTGCCTGGGTGTGACTCTCCAATAAAGTCTCAGGAACTTTGGTATCAACACATTGATCCCTTAGTCTGAAACCAGATGTGGAAATTCTTCAGTGAAACTTATATATTATACTGTTATGTTGATGGTCACAAATTGCACAATTGGATCAAACCTGCAGAAAACATGCCTAACAGAAGATCATTGACAACTAAGTGTTGTGGAAATTGTTGGTAAAAGAGATGCTGTAGTTGTAGAGGATGTAGAGTCTGCAACACCTCAACATAAAGGCGTCCAGACGGCACTCTGAACATCCGCCTCGGGCTTCTTTGAACACATAATCTAGGGCCAGACTTTTCCCTCAACCCATCTTTAAGAGGATAGAGCCACCGTATCACGCTGGAGAGGTTTACATGCCTTTTTGACCCTGAGAGCACGTGGCCTCAAGCAGAAGCTGCTCCCGGGACGGATTGATCCGAGCAGAGGGGCAGACAAAGAGAGATTCACAGACATCCTGTGGGAAGAGAGTCACCTGAACTTGAACAGGGACACTCAAGCTAGGTGGTGGTGGTGGGGGGGGACAAAAGGTGGATTCCTCCTCGGCAGAGTGTTGAGGGCTTCACAGGGCATCAAATCTCCGTCTTGGTCAGTGGCCCTTCGGCGTCTGGATATCGACACACAAGACACGTCTGCATGAGACGCACCCGGATTTTAAACTAACTCCGATGTAAACCCGTCCATGTCTGATGTAGTAAAGAGTGCTGCAGGAATGAGTCCCCAAACATGGCAATGAGTCAGCGTTTTTGCACATCTGGCTTCATCTCAAAGTCGATGGATTTTTGAATGGTTATAGATTTTAGCGCTTTTTTCATGAATTCTGTTTTAAAAAAGGCGATTGCTTACAAGTGACTAAATGAGACTACAAAACTCCAACTAGTCCACCATTGCAGCCTCGTTGTGTAAACTCTCATGTGACCGTGGTGTAGTTTGTTAATCGTCGTAGCTTTTTACTTCTGCTGATTGCATTCCCGCTTAAAAAGAACATTAAAGCCGTGTTCATTTGTGAAGATCATCTTGCTAAACACAACGTGTTCGTATCCTTAACTTGCCACGAGAGCTTATTTTCTGCAAATATTACAAAATCTCAAATAAATACATCATCCCTCCTGCAAAGGGCGGGAGGGAGGTGTGGTGGATGGTTTGAACCAAAAGTTGAGAGTTTTTTACTGAAGATGTTTCTTCACTGAGTCACATGACATTAGTAGCTTAACTTACGTTACAAGCTCATTTATTTGAAGCCAAACCGTGATCGTAGTTTTGATGCCTAAACCTAACCGCCACGGTTTCCCTTCATGGAAAGATTATATCTTACACTTTTATTTGATAACTGATAATATAGACATATACTTTGTCTATTTGCATCTGTAGATTTCTCCTAAAATCACCAAAAGTTACTATTAGATAATGACTCATTTGCATATTTGAACAGAACATTTTGGAAAACTTGTAATTCAAAAAAAAGGTGTAAATGTAATGAAGTGGTGAAGTTTCATGGTGATATCTATGAGTTCATGTGTTCACCTGTAGAGTCTCTAAATGTCTGTAATGTAACTAAACGTCTCTTTAAAGGACGTTTCCTCTAAATGAGTTTGTTCTCAGACTCTGATGATAAATCTCCACTTCAGCAGCTCTTACATTCACCAAACTTCACTCTTTCATTCCTCTCTGTGTGCTGAAGGTTCACACAGACGGGTTTGTTCACGTCATTCGTAATCTGATTTTTGCAAAGTTTTATTCTTTTTTTTAATGCATGTTGAGTGTTTTTAGATTCATGGAGAGATGAAAATAGATATACAAAATTCCCTCTGTAAAAAACTTTGACTCTGTTATGTCAACAAAATGAAACATGAATTTTGAACCTGGCGTTATCCAATGTTCAGATCTTTGTACTTGAAATGTATGCAATTTAGCATATTTCATTTGCATGTTTAAACGTGGATTTTCCAAAAACTTATGTAAGAATTGTTGTATTAGAATCAGAACCATTGACTTGGTGATTAATGTAAGTTATCAACTTCATAAATGCAATAATATTCTGTGTGTGTTTGCGGTACATCTCCTGACCTGTGTGTAGCCGCACTTCGGGGGTCGGCAGTCAGCTCCCTGGCTGGCATCATGCGCACAGGATTCACTGCAGGCAAAGACCTCAACTCTCACGGAGATACACAACCCACGGCCTAATGCAGAGACTCACTCAGTCACGCACTCACACTTTCACAAACACCAGCCTGGAAGCAAGGATGCACTTTCTCACAAACGAACGCACACACTCGCGATGTCTCATCACGCCAGCTAGTCAGGGGGAAACCTCACAGTAAAGGCGCGATGGATAGCAGTTGACAGCCAGCAGGAGACGAGTAACTGTCGGCTGTGTTTTGGAGGGTTTTATGGAGCACTGCAGAGCGGCAGAGAAGGTGGAGCGGTGGAGTGAATCAGCATGTGTGGTAGGATGGTAAATTGGAGAGGAAGGTCAAAGATTCACAGTTGATTTCCATCACTGACATTGCTTTGAAAAGGACGCATTGAATGCATTCCAGGAGCAGTGGAGTGATAAAGTGTTTTCTTTGGTTCCCACAGCCGGCCTCGTCCTGTTCTGCTTGAGTTTGTTGTTTCCTACATTTGAGTCTTTTTGACTGAAGTGTGGATCTGAAATGTTGTATTACGCTTCTTCATTTCCACTTGCGAAGGCAAACATGTTTCTATCAGGTGCGTGGAAGTTACAAATAGCTCTAAATGTTTTTGAATTAAACTTGGTAGTAAATGTTTGGAAACGTGTTTATTGCAGTTAAATTATTATTTTATTTTTGAAAAAATGCTCTCATAACCAGAGAGCACTCCCTTCCAATCTCTTTCAAATTACAACACCAAGGGAGAGTTATATATATATATATATATATATATATATATATATATATAACTACTTCTTTATGACTTCTTGATGACCGCCAGACGGTGTGTAATGCTTAAATTTAAACAGTTTTTGGTGGTCAGGACAAATAAAAAAACACCACGACACTGACAGTTAAAATATTTTTTTTAAAGTCTAAGAGGGGTTATTTTCCTAAATTGAGGGGAATAGGGCACGAGACACATCAAGGAGTTTCACATTTATTCATGTCTAGAGGACAGAATTTCCCTTTTATCTGTTGTCTAAAAAAGGCAAAGAAGTGGCATTGCAATGCATTCTGGGACAATAATCAATTGCTAGAGTGAGTACATTTAACAAAGTCAAAAACATTGCAGTGTCCGCACCACCTCTCTGCAACAGAGTTATCGCATTAGGATTTGTTTTTATGGCTTCTTCTGTCTTTCAGCACTTTTAAACAAGAAGTAAAATCCTCCAGCTGAGCTGACAATCTGTTTTGGTGGGAGAAGTTAGCAGTGAGCAGTGAGCAACTCTGTTAAATGTTGAGTTTACATTAACAGACGATAAGATCGATGTCAGATATTACAGTCATGCTTCGTCAAAGATCACAATATTAGAATATTAGAGTTCTGTTTTATGGAATTTGACGTTTCTTGTGGGAGACTTTTTCCCGGGAGCAGCTGAGACACAAAACACCGTGTTTAATGCAAAGAGAAAGGTACTTTTTCCAATTGGAAATATGAAACGAACAAACAGACCTCTCTGGAGGAGTCAAAGAATAGATACAACTCCATAACTGTAATTTCAAAAAGACTTCATCAACAGAACACATTTCAAACAGCCAATTTCGTCTTTAACTGCCTGCGAGTGCGCAATCAATAAAAGGGTATTTTTATACGGACATGTCATGTTTAATTCAGCGTTGTGTGTGATATCTCAGGTTCCCTGTGGAGAAGTAAAGCCTCCTCGCTCAGCTTTGAAGGCAAACGCCAGAGAGCGACTTGATGTCATCTGTCAGGACTCACTGAAGCCATCTGGGGGGCTCGTGTTCGCCCAGTGTCCTATTAAAACCCTTTATGTTGGGATTTTCAGCATTTTGGCAGGTACATCTGTCACGCTTTCATTGGCCTAAGGGATGCTGCCGTATTGATTAGCTGACCTATTTCCTGTTTCCCCAGGATAACCCAGAAAATTTCAAACAGCCACTGACACGCTGGAGATGGACATCAGCCGAGGGCAGGGGAAAGATTTATGATATACCACATAAAGCACAGTAACTAAACTTGGATGAGAGATATTTTTATGTTGTTATGACCAAATGTTATGAGTACTCACAGCCTGTGAACCCTTTTGGGGATAATTTTCTGAAGCCACACACAAACCTGCACAGGTTGTTTTATAACAACATCATCATTACTTCCACCACCCTGATTGGTTGACAGTATTGCTTTTGTGTTGTGACTTTGTATTTTGCTTTTCCACAAATGATCAAATAACGAGGGCTGTGCAGATTTATATTTGATTAAAAACCATATGATCGACAGCTATTCTCTCCTCAAGAGAGTCCATTATTGTGACCGTTATCAAATGTTTAAACCGTAGACTGTATATAAGAAGTTAACGTTGTCACCACAATGTTAGACATTTGTTTTTGGACTACCGTTTGGAAGACTTGAGTCGGCATTTTTCCTTTTTTGGAGCCAGAAGTGGCCGTATTTGGATGATTTGGTCGAGCTGGGGAACAGCGTGGCCAAGTGGGGCCAGGTACCGTTAGCATAGCAAACACTAAGATATCAGCTAGCACTAGCTGGTGAGCTCGGTTAGCAGGGTGCATCCGTACATTATGTGGACTGTGATATATATATATATATAATAATACACAATCAGACTTCGTTTTACAAGCAGAGGAGTCGCCCCCTGATGGCCATTAGTAATAATGCAAGTTTAAAGCACGCAGAGGTTGCCATTTGTTTAAATATTTAAGGTCAGTTTCTCCAGCTGATTTGCAGCAGTATTGTTGCTATGGTTGCCTTCAGTTTCATGGCAGAAAACAAGTATTCTCTTTGGCCCCGGTGTAAACAAAGATTACAAAGATGCTCCGTGTTTTTCCATTATTTACAGCGTCTCCCCAGCAGACAAGGTCAACAGAATACTGCGCAGTAAAAATGACCAAAGAGTGAAATATTTACTGCGTGAGATGTCTGCCGGTCCTGTGTGGCTGCAGCGTGATGGAGGAAATAGCAGGGATGATGGGAACTGCTAGTGGAATGTATTTATACAGAAATGGAAAATAGCTGAACATAATAAAAGGTCAGGTTCAGCAGTTGTTGGAGCCTGCATTGGTAATCCATTAATCATTGTGGTTGTGCCTAATTAACTAGCTTTTGTAATGGCGCTTGACCGCACACTGCTGGCAGAACGGATAGGTATCTTGGCAGCACAAGATGCTGTATAAGCATTTTTTTTCCATCATCCATTGTGTAGCTTATGAGCTGAAACGTGAAGGGAGAAGTGCTCTACTGTACAACAAAGATTGGGAAGCAAACGGTGTATAAGGAAAAAGAAAAGAAAGCAGCGTAGACTCTTCTATAAGCGAGTGTCTCCAAATCTGTCTCTGCACTTGTTCGCGGCCTAATGTTCAACGAGAGTCGCTGTTTCTGCAGAATAATCACGAGGCAACATGCTGACAACAAGTGATGCTTCACCATTGTGGAGTAGGTGGGTAAAAATTGTTTTTAAATTGCTTCTTTTTAGCAAAATAGTCAATATTGTCTTTGCTTTTTCCTCCCCAGCCAGGGAATGGCACACAGTCAAACGCACACACTCACTCTCTCCTGTGCCATCTCCCATCATGGCCGACGGCTGTGTGAGCCCTTTAATATCGGCCTGAATAATGCAGCAGCGAGTCACAAGGCAGGAGTCAGTCCTCGGCTCGTTACAGGCCTGCTGCAGCCTGAGTGAGAGATATCAGGACTACCCCCCCGTCACCTTAATATCTCTCTTTTCTACCCTTCTTCCCTTCCTACCCTCCATTTCCCATCTCTCACCCTTCTCCCCCTGCTGCTCTGCTCATTATAGGCTGCACTTTCTCCAGTTCACTACTCCGATGTCTCTCCTTCTTGCTGGCTCTTGCTCACTCCTTTCTACAAAAAGGCGTGAATAAAGATGTCATGTGAACATGCTGGCCATCACTCTCGTTTCCTCTCTCCTAATCACCCTCTCTCTCAGGCTCGGGATATATTAACCTTTTTTTTAATATTTATATTTCCACCAAAGCTACAGAATATTTTTCCTCATCTGTTGAAGCGGTCTTCATTCCCACAATGAGAGTTTTCATCATCGTGATAACCCCTCCCCCTGTCAGCTTCCTCACTCTTGAGACGCCGAGTAAGAAACAAGGGCAAAGGGATGTGGAAATGAAATTAGAGGGGGAAAGAAGAAGGGAGAGTCAGAGAGGAGAAAGAGAAATATGGGAGAGGGGGAGGGAGAAAGGGGGAGCATTACGTCAGAAAGCCTTCTGGTTCAAAGCAATGGCATTAGCAACTGATGTTCGGGAAAAAAGGAGCCAATCTGGGAAGAGGGTCAGTCATTGATGGTGTGTGTGTGTGTGTGTGTGTGTGTGTGTGTGTTTGTGTGTGTGTGTGTGTGTGAGAGAGAGTGTGCAGGCATGTGAGTTTGCAAACGGTTGAGCGTTTGAGTGTACACACCCTTCATTGTACTGTTTGTGTTAAATAGTGGATGTACTGTATATGCACCTGCAACAGGAACTCAACTTCAGAAAATCCCTTATTGTGCAAAATTCTAATTAATTGATTTTTTTTTTACATTTTTTCCAGGAATATTTTCTTGATTCTAGTGCAGGAATCTGCAACATTTTGTCCTTTTGTCAAAATACTGCAACATAAAAACTCACAACATAGACTGAAACCTGATTGGACCCTAAAGGTCCTCCACACATCCTGTGCTGTAAAATAGAAACATAAAAGGGTAGATGAGGTGGTTTTGGCACCGGGAAACATTATAAAGTGATGTTAAAGAACCAGGTTGATAAGCAAGAGTAGTGCATTCATCAACAAAAAGTTTATCTAAAATGAAACCTGGGAATTTCAATGACACCAAATTAAACTGAAGAACAGCAAACAAAAGAAAGCTGCAGATTCACAGCAAGCTGCAACTCTTCTCCTCCCCGACTCCAATGAAGGTATTTTAACTTGTCAGCCTCAGCTAACTGGAATCTACCACCTGCCCAGGTAAGAACAGGGGGGGGGGGAAACAGAGCAGATATTCAAATCACACAGAATAATGAAATTACCATAAATACAAGGTTTCTAAGTTACTGCTGACGCCACAATCTATCTATGGGAACTCTTTACATACTAATGAGCACAACATCTTTGTTAGGATGCCATTTACTGCAGAACTATCTTACCTGTCCTCCTACATCTTAACAGAGTCCACCCCCCCTCTGCTAACAGGACAGGATGAGACAAACCTGTTCACACTCTCCTTGATTGAGCCGCTGAGCAGCTGATCCACCAAAACATCCAGGCAGAACAAGAACCCGTCAAACAAACACTCCAAGCTTGAGTCATTTACACAATTGAATGTATCACATAAACTGAAATTAAGGATAAAGCAGACACAAAACCACTGCTGATGTCGGGGGACAGGGCCTAATGAAAAGGGAGACAGGCTACAGAAAGTCAACCTTTTCACAAAGCAACAGGTGTTTTCTTGTTTTGCCTGATTAGAGCTATTTTTAGAACTTTGAGAACATGATTTTCACATGTGCATGCACATTTACAGTAAAATGAAAACACTGGAAAGCAGTTTAGGTGGTTAAGCTGCAGCCATGTCACCTAAAACATTCCCATAAAAGTAAACTGTGAAATATCTATCAAGCAAACATATTTTGTCGTGGATTACGTTTTCTTTTTACAAAGATACATAAATTTGAAATGAGTCCGAGGACGGTGGTGTGTGGGTCAGAACACAGAGGGCTTCCACCCCGGAGACTGTTGGTGTCCGGTGGGAACAAAGTACTTTTGTTGCATTTTTGTTTGGTTTAAATTTCACAGTAATTTTAAGTGAAACCATGACCTCTTTGACCAAACCTAAGAGAGTAGTTTTGTTGCGTAAAACCTAATAAAGCAGCTTTGTAGCATTTTTTGTTTTGCTCTGTGTATTTAACCCCGTGTTCGTTTAAAACTACGACAGTTCAGTCTCCAGAGAAATACGTTTCCCTCGAACCGCAATTGAAACAGCAGTTTAGTTTAATGGGAAGGTCATTTTGTTGGAGACAGGGTTGAAAAGTCGGTGTACTGGTAAAACCAAAATGTGACAATAAAAACATTCTTAGAGAATAAATCATGAAGTACATGAAGCATCAAACTATAACGTCACTCAAGCTTCCTCAAAAGAACGAGATAAAAACATCAGATCTGTGTGGAGCGATGATACATCACATTAATACATGAAACAAACAGAAATGTCATATTTACATCGCGTTTGTCACATGGGTTTTGTTATTTTAAGTCATATTCCTGTTGCACCCTATTCTTCTATTCTAAATGGTGACACCCGACTGATCACTTGTTTATCTCGATGAACCAACTCCCATTGTTCACATAACAGGAGAATGGAAATGCACATTTATTCACATTCTCTGCAGCTGATTTTCTGGAAATGTATTTTAAATTTGCACTTCATTTGGATGTAAACCTGGCTACACAGACAGACTCTGGCTCTTATTGCACCGATCGAGGCAGGTGAAAGTTAATCAGTATTCATTGGTATCGGTACACTGATTTTACGTAGATCCATCCTAGCTCTGCCTGAACTTCACTCAATAAAAGAAACCTCAGAAATCCTTAAAAGTGGATCATTTGTGTTTTAATTCATCTCACTTTGTGTGATGTTACCTGATGAACATTATCAATGCAGCTGTGACACAGAGATGTTCATCTTGAGTCCCTCACCCTCATCTTATGCATTGCGGATGGGAGTCAGCAGTGCAGAGTCTGCTGCAGCAGGCAATTAAACCTCTGTAGTGGAGGCCGTGTGTTTTGCCCCTGCACCACTAAAACATTTAGTCCCTCCTAAAATAAGGCTCGCTCAACTTGTCTCAAGAATTTTGTCGAAATAATTGTAATTTTTCTTAATATGAGTGCAGTGATCTGTTCACCGTCCAATTACAGTTAATTGGATAATAAATGTATCCAGCTTTTTGCAGTGGACGCTGTGTACGTGTACCAATTCAACAGAACGATTAGCCACATTGTTACCAGAATAGCATCGCAACCGTGCAAGACCCAGTCACAAAAATGTACAGGTGTGTCGTTGAGATTAAAAAAATGAAGGCGTAGTTTGAAGATGGGTGTGTTCAGAGCAATGGCTCCGGATGTAGGTGCGTAGCAATGGGGGGGAGGAGCCATCAGCATCATTTGTGGCTATTATCTTGCTGAACAAATCATTTAAGTATCATAAACCATGAATCACTGTGTTTGCCACAGAGCTTTCATTCCTCCAATAATCCAAAATCGGAAAAATCTGTTTTTTGTCGAGGGAGCCATCGCGATGATAACTTCTGGGGTTGGCCTACAAAAATACGTCATCCGAGGAGTAAGCAGCAAGCACCAAAGGTAAAGGGGGGCTTTTATTGTGCAGAATGCACAGGAAGTCCACTGTTTTACAGCCGCTCTTTTGACCATGAAATATATATACAGTATAAATACAGCTGAGTTCCCATCTGGCACATCCGATCACTAAAGTAGCATCGACAAGACAAGTGTAACCACGGCCTGAGAGACATCAGGACCTATTAGCTTGAAACAAGCTGAACGATGTAATGGAAGGAGTGCTTGACAGATTTGAATCTTGGAATTGCCCTTTTTGCAGTGTGACGATTTTGCAATGTAGTGTGTGTGTGTGTGTGTGTGTATTTAGTAAGGGAAATGTGTGTTTCGGTGCCTTGGCCTGCATTTTGTGCAAGCCTGAGGGGAGAAGTGGGGAGGAGGAGGAGGAGGAGGAGGGGGGGTAATTAAAGAGAGTGAATGGAGGAGGGAGTGTGTAACGGAGGGTAGTGACAGCGAGAGGAAGGAAATATGGAGTGTGTGTGTAGGTAGTGTTTAAGACGTGTGTGTGTGTGTGTGTGTGTGTGTGTGTGTGTGTGTGTGTGTGTGTGTGTGTGTGTGTGTGTGTGTGTGTGTGTGTGTTTCTCAATGTGTTTGTGTGTGGCTGACATTTGGCAAGCTCGCTGACTTGAGGATGATACACTGACTCGCACTGTTTACATCTCCTTACGTTCATGGACGCCCAGTCAAGGCCCCGGTTGGCTCACTTCCTGGCACGTATTTCATTCACACCCCGAGATTATTGTTCAAAAAACACAAACACACACACACACACACACACACACACACACACACACACACACCATCCCAAAACAGAAGCACACAGTACCTAAATGCACAACATCCTTGTAACTTATCTGTTAGGAACTAAAAAATGTATTCGCTTCCAAGCCTGATACTCGGCACACATGGCTTTGAGTAACACTGTCCATTATCCAGTGGTAGATGTCGGGCCTTTAAGGGATAAATGGCTGCTGGTCAAAGAGACTGTAGGCTCATAATGTCATCTCAATGGTCTGTTCCCATGGCAGACATTTTGACTTGCAGGAAAAGCACAGGTGGAACTAATGAAATGAACGATGGTTCAGTTCCATTGAAGCGTTCCAGTAAGTTGTGACGGTGAGCAGGAAAGGCCTGCTGTAGAACTGGGACATGTTAATTCATGCAGCCTTGATTAATCCCATCATTTACACCTGCGCCCGTCCTCCTGCTCGTGCCAATTTAACATTATACGCGGTGAGAGTTCTCACTTGGTAAAGTAACCAGAAAGCCCTCCTGTTCACTTCATGTTCATTAAATCTGTGTTCCTGGTCCAGAGTAAACACTACCATTAGAGCTGATTATCAATCCATACAAATACATATGATTGTGGTTGTATATGTATTATTGCAGTTGAAATATGCAGTTCAGATTTGTTTGGGTTTAATGAGGGACCGTGTTAACTGGTGCTTCTTAGCCGAGTGCATCCGAGGTTGCTTGACGGCAGCTGTTGAAAACACCAACAGAACCTGTAGGTGTTCTCTAAAAAGCACTAATATCCCAAATCAATTGTCCATTGTCATTGTTCTTTATGCTAATATACATTATTCAATATATATTAATATTGAACATGGTAGTTAAATGTTTATGCTTAGTTTCTCTGTTCTACTTTGTTGTCTTAAATATCCTTGTTTTTATATTGGTCTTGTTTATTTGTATATTCCATGTATGTACGTTGAGAGTATTGTGGAAACCGGAGTCTATGTGTGTACGCATACATGGCCAATAAAGCTGATTCTGATTCTGATTCTGATTCAACCTCGGACGCATTTGGCTGAAAGTCACCGGTTAACACGGTCACTCTGTAAACTCAAACACCTGTTGCTCTGAAAAATTTGCGATCCTGTCGAAACTTGAGTTCGCTGTCGAAATACCAATCCTGACACCTGAACATGCAACATTTTGATGCTGGTAACAGTTTTAACTCAATGCTTAAAGCTTGCTAACTCGTCGGGACGTCCGTTGCCAACATTTGTGATGTCGCGCGCTGGTCAAAGGGTCTATTAGTATTAGAACGGTTATAGACGCTGCCTTGTACTTGCATAAACAGATTGGACGTTACTCATCAGCAGCTGATGAATGAGACCCTGACGGTGAAGGAATGAAGCAACTGATTTCTTAAAAGATACGGAAAAATCATCAGTGGTGTGTCCGCTTGTTATGAAGCCAGGAGGCGAAGCATAGCTACAAAGGACGCACAGCAGGTCGCTGCCTGTAATAATGGTTTGCTGGCTGGACTGCTGATGGATTTCTACATGTGTCCGTGTGATGTGTGGGTGTAATTGCATGTTGTGTGTGTGTGTGTGTGTCCACAGTCACGCTCTGCTTTATGCCCTATGTTCAGTTACCAATGCCTTTGATATACCGATATGTATGCCTGCAGTGTATTTTTTGCTGTGTGTGTGTGTTCGTGTTTGTATGTATGTGTGTGTGTGTGAGCGTGTAGCCGCAGATTTATAGCCATGCCTCCATGCTCTCCGAATGATGTGGGACTGAGCCATGAATCAGCTCAGCCGGTAATGAATTCTGATGGCCAACAGGAGAGGAAGAGGAGGAGAGGGTATGAAGATGGAGGAGGGGAGGCATGGCAAGAGAAGATGAGAGAGCACAGGGGAAGATGAGAGGAGGCAGGAGAGTGAAGTCGAGGAGAAAGAAGAGAGGAGGTCATTAGGAAGAAAAGGTAAAGACGGGATGGAAAGAAAGAAGTAGAGACGGAGAGAGATGAGGAGAGGAAGGAAGCACGTTGTGGAGCTGCGGGTTCCTTGATTTATCACGAAAAAACACAATTCAGCCCTCACACTCGGGGTTCCATAAAGGAAGAAAATACCACAGCTCACTCTCTGCCTTCTACAAATTGCACTGTTGCCAGAGAAACCGCCATCCTTTAACTTACTTCCCCACATCTAAACACCAGAGATGGTAAAGTAAGCCTCGTATCTTAAATGGATCAGCTGCAGCTTCGTATTTGCTAGACTTGAGACGGCATTCAAAAACCTGAATGAGAAGTGTAGCTACACCAGCGCACAGAGTTGAATGAATGATTTTATCTACACATTGGTTTTCATTTCATTTCTATCTTGAATCAAAATGCATCGACAATCTGGTCAAAGCGAACTTGATTCATTGTAATGAATTGTCTCTTTATACTGTATCATGACTTTTGTCAACACACGGTACTGAATGGCTCAGTTAACCGATCTTGTATCTTATTATACATTATTTAATGTTGGTCCAAATCTGGTCTAACGTTGCCTGTTCTATGAAAACTGAAGTCACTAAACACTGAAGGCTGCAGCGCTTCTTTTTCACACTGACTGGCAGTTGTATCTAAATCCCTTTACCTGTAGAGGCTCCTCTAGCAGGAGTGTTTAAAGTAAAGCCCCCCGATCCAGTGAGATACCACCACATGCTACGCCACGTTTTGTTGAGTCTCTCACACAGAAATGTAGTTCATGAACGGCAAAATTGATTTGTAACAGCAGGAAAAGCCATGCCGTTAAATTTTACCATCGACATAAGGAACAAACATTTGTTATCTCTGCCAGGGGATCGTGTTTGGATTTGTGTGTGTGTTTGTGTGTGAGAGAGAGAGAGTGGGTCTGTTTGTCTGTCCACAGCAGATCTCACACACTGCTGGACCCATCTGCCTTCGTTTTTTGAGGACCTCTTGTTGTTGCGGTGATTCACAGTTTTTAATAAACTACTTTTATTGACTGTTTTGAGTGAATAGAGACTCCTAACTCCTCTTTACCGGCCGCCAGGGGCCTCAAGTGATCAGTTCAGTTTGGGATCTTGTGTCAGCTGTGGATGAAGATTTGTTCCTGTCCAGATGTGCACCTTTAGTTAGGCCTAGTAATCATTGAGAGAGCCAATGTCTGCCTTCAATGCAGTTGTGTAGTGGCAATACATGTACAGTGCTGGTTGAAGTTTACCCATGAAAACCCCAGCAGTGCATTGCTTCCCAGCTGCTGGCAGGAAGCAAAGGCAAAGTCTGTGGGATCTCAAACCGGAGAGATTTATTGATGCTGTGCCTTTTTCCATCATCAACCTCGCATTTACACGGTTATTGTCAAAAAACGCTTCAGGACGAAGTCACGCAGCTGAGACACGGGCCTGCACGGAGCTGATGCTGACCGTTCCATAGATTCATATGTGTGAGTTTATCTGTGGTGTGAGACGTGCCAGTGAAAGAAATGTTATGTCAAAAACGTAATTTGGGAATTGACAATGTAATTTAGTTGTATGGGAACATCATTTTCTGGAGACCAAGCTGGCAGTTCAGTTCCACTAGAAAGAGAAACTCTACACGGGAAATAATCCAGGCAGCCCTCGAAACATAACTGGAAAACAAATTGCTACAGTTGTGCATTTACAGCCCTTTTTATTTATGCATGTGATGAAGAAAATAGCAGCATCATATACCATCTGTGAAGTCCCCCACTACCACAGGTTACCAGAGACCAACCAAGAAATGTAAACCAAATAAAAAGGTGTAATGTCACAATGAATAAGAGAGCTTCACTTTCTCTCGAACTTTAGAAGCCGTTCTGACTAAAGGAGGCGGAGCGCAGTGAAGCTCATCCACATGGTTGCAGCACTCAGTGGGAGGAGGGAGCCGGGCTGTAGTGCCAGCAGGGGAGCAGCAAGTTACATGAAATAATATATATTAAAAAAGAAAAACCTACAGTAATATGAAACTCCTGGGTACCATAAGTAGAGGTAATTAATACGCAGGGGAGCGGCCACGCTCGCTCTGCCCTCGGAGCAGGAGGCTCTAAGCTCTCGAGGATGTGTACTGTACTCGCCTTTGTGGGAAAGCTGACCTAAATTGATGTTGATTGATCGTAGTGTCGACTCCCTACTGCTCCCTCCTCCCCCCCGCATCATCTACCGCCCGTCTAGAGAAATATCCCTGCCACTGCATTTCTACGTGTCTTCATCACATTGTGCTCTCTGGTTTCCTTCCATCCGGTTCCTCTTTTCCTTCCTATTTCTCCCTCTCTTTCTCTTCCCTTTACATCCATAAACCTCGTCCTTTCTGCCGAGGGGACTGTTGATGGTGGCCATTACTTATTTTTACCCCCACAAATCACAGTACGCACATGAGCTCGCACACACCACAACACATTACAGGAAACAGCAGAAAAGTATGGACCATGTGTTCCATGTTCCAGGCCGTGTTGGTGTTTTGAAAGCATTTAAATGTACGTGTGTTAGCAGTCTATTTACTTTCCCACTCGCAGATGTTTCAAACGCTCCAGGTCGAGTGCTTCCCCCTGCGTCTCAGACAGCAGAATACTGATTGATGATCAATCATGCATTAGCAGCCTTCACACAAGCACAGAAAAAAAGAAGAAGAAAAAATCCATCTCAGCAGCACTGCAACGTGCTAAATTCACAATATGCTCCAACATCTACCCCACAAGCAGCCGTGTGTCAGTGTTTCCTCTTCTCATCCGTCCGGAGGGTGTTTTTTCGACACACGACAACTTAATTTGAATGTAGATTCACTGCCACCACAGCTGCTGATCTCAGATTCTACATGCTGGTTTTGATGAAGGCCTATTAAGCATCCAGTCCAACAGTCCAAAATCCAACCAATACTCCAATTTTGAACTCCATCACCCCCCCCCGCCCACCCACCCACACACAAAGTGACTGCTGTTTGAAGTTATAGCATTTTAGAAATGAGGTCACACCAGCTTTGGAAACAGCACATTGCAGAGCCAAATTAATACATTTGCATAGAAATTGCAGAGATCAATCTGCTTGCCGTGGTAAATATGTAAAAACATTTCCCATCGAGTTCAGCTTTAGTGAGCTTTGGCAGGCTAATTTGCGGCGTTGAACATTAGCAAACCATGTTGACAGTGTCAGACTGTTCTAAACAAAATAAGCTATCATTGACTATTAGGGGTGTTACAACATCCACCGAACTCTGCTCTGCTGGAAACATAGTTTGCAGACAGTTATGAGAGTTATAAATACTTCCTTTGAATACATTTTGTGATTGAATATCACGAGTATGTTCCTGGCTAGCCTTGTCTCCAACACAATTATGTTTCCATGCAATTAAACTGCACTTAAATAACTTTTGAGGGAAACGGATATTCTCCCGGATAACAGTTGCAGTTTTAATGTAATTTAAAATCAAACAAAAATATTTTACGGCAGCACAACTAGGCTACGTGGTTAGGGTTAGTAAAACATTATGGTTTGGCTTAAAATAAGTATGTTTGTAACGGTATTTAGGTAACAAATGCAAGTTAAAGGAAGTCAGCGAAGACTTTTGGTATCACACGGGACTCTAACACCCGTCTGATGGGTGAATTCCACATTTAGTTGTTTCCTGTTGTGTACTTTCATCCAGTAGTTCTGTTTGCAGCAGCTCATCCAAGGCCTCATATTTCTGTACATCCTCTCTTTGCGAGATAGAAGAAAGGAAAACATCCACGTTGAGGTCAGTGGGCGATTACCGCCACCTCACTGTAAAGACAGATTCGGGCCGGTGGAAATCAGCATCTCTGCTGCACAAACAGGCTGCTGGGAGGAGGAAACTCTGTTCAATAGTTCTGCTCTTGTCACCACACGGACGGACACAAACGCTCTGCGGCACACGTGTTGACTTTAATCGATACAGAGAAGATAATCTTGTCCTCTGAAAAGATAAGACGACATAAAACAAGATGAGATTTTAATGATGCTGGTGGGAAAGTGGGTCACTGCAGCAGCACAATGTTGACGAAAGTATGACTTGGAACATTAATTAAGATTGGAGAAAAAGATAACAATCTTTATCATGCCAAAAATAGATTTTATTTAGAGAAAAAAGATTTCCTTTGACTCGCAGACCCATATGGAACAAATCAGTTTATTAATGATGAGGACAAGTTTACATTGTATAAAAACATACAAACATAACTATAGTTGAGTTTGCTGCATCCATGACCGGTAAGCGAACTAAAAGGCATTTCAAAACCAGGCTGACACACTTTTAATAAATGTTATCTGGACGATCTTAGTTGCAGCATTTACCATTTCTTCCGAATGAACATCCAACCACTGAAGGCTGAGGCTGTGCCAGCACCTTATCAGCTGCCTGGTTCTGTTTGGCAGCCTTAAAGCCTCAGCCTGCTTTACTCTCTCTCTGTATCTGAGGCTGATGTACTAACCGTACAGCCAAGGCCAACAGCATGACTAATGGCTGTTATTAAGGCATAACATGTATGATTCACAAGCAAGCTTTAGCTGTGCACCATTCCTCCTTTATTGCTTTTTCATCCACAGTGACTCAGACGCTGGAGATACAAAATCATCGGTGGAAACTTCATTTTTCTTTAAAATAATTTTACTTTCATTCATGTTTTCTACATTCGGCTTTCTGGGGTTTAATATTAAATATGAAATACTTGTGTTGTTTATATTCATCATAGTAACCTAAAATTGGCATTTGAGGAAGAAAATGTGGAGATTTGGGGCGCTGTTGGGCGCTATAATAAAATCAAGGCAGTGATTCAGCACATTAAACCCTCTATAGCTGTCATGTAGTAACTTACAGTCATCAGGGCCGCCAAGTGTACCTCTCCATTCAAGCTTTAGACATTTTCAATTGTGCAGTCGCAGGAATACACATATTCAAGTCATGTCTGTAATATTTGCAATATATTTATGCATATATATTCAAAAAAAGATGTTCAAACTGGACTCCTGGATGACAGCCCTGTGTTTTTTGACCCGTCCACCACCCTGACCTCTACCCTACGCCGACTTCCACAGACTCATTTAAAACCAGTTTATGATAATTCAAAATCAAACGTAATCTATGACAAAATTAGTTTCCCTCAAAACCTAATTGACAGTGCAGTTTCGCTGGATGGGAATGCATATTTTTGACAGGACTGGGGGGCTACAGCTTACCTTTCACTGTGAAACGCTGTGTTGTGAAATGAAAAACCAATAAATCTTGAAGAGCTTCCACTCGTCTTGGTAGGTTTTGCACAAGATGTTGATCCCTGGCAGAAGGGACTTTCTCCATCTCAGCTACGACAGCATCAGTGAGATTGGCCACTGATGTTGGGCAGTAAAGCCTGGCCCACTGTCATCCTTAAGGTGTTGGATGGGGTGTGTTGGTTGGGGCCAGTGAAGTTCATCTTCACCAAACAGGGGAAATAATTGATCTATGGAGCTCACTTGTACACAGGAGCGGAATCGGGTTGAAACTGGAACGCCGTCTCCACACTGTTGCTAAAACACACATACAAATAATACGTTCGAGTTCACGTAATTGGAGCTGGGGGAGCCTGGTCCAAACCATGAAACAGCGCCACACATTGTGTGTTTTATTAATGGACCTTGTTGTTACATTGCTTTCTTAATTGAGCCTGTAGGGTAACAGATATATGTTCAACCCGTTGGGGTGTTAATGTTTCACCAAAGAGCACCAGGGCTTGCATGCCTTCAGCCAGTAATGCAGAGTGATGTTTTTGACCACCAGTCTGTTTCTTCAGTGATACTCAGGTATGTTGTGCTGAATGAGAGAAGAATCCATAAAGTGCATATTGTGCTGCACTTGATGCAATACCCAACCTCCTGACAACCCAAAACCAAACTCTTTAAACAGTCTGCCTCAATCTAAGAATGAATTCAGCAACCTCAAGGCGTGTGCTGAAGAAATCCATTCATCCATTTTCCTCAGCAGCAGTAAACTGACCAGCAAAGAACTTCTGGCAATTGCTGCAGTTCATGTTTTCTTTTTGTCCTCTCTACCCCGATGTGCAATCAAATGCTTCAGTTGCACCAATGCATTGCATGAAGTGTGAGCTAGAGGCCTGCAACTACTTAGCTTCTGTGGAAACTTGGACCAGTTTTGAGTGGTTATGTACTTATATGATATATGCTATATATATATGATATATACACATGTTTGTTATACATGGATCTCTGCTTACAGAGCAAACATATTTACTCCAATAACAGTATTGTATTGAGCATGCTTTTTATTATTATGTATGAATACAACTATACTATAAATATTATTATTATTAAAAACAATAATTATAATAACTATTTTATATATATATTTTGTTTTGTTTTTAATTCACTAGTATTTGATGAGTACTCTGGATCGGCTGATACGCAACTTCAGGTTTTGGAAACTGTATCAGGAAGGAAAAATGGTGCTGCAACATGTCAAACACATGTTCTTTGTCTCCACGGAGCCATTAATGAGTTCATGATATTCTAATTCACTTCCTCCTCTACAGGGAGAAAGCGAAGCCAATGTAATGCTTGAATGGAGTATTTCTTAATGGCCACCGAGAAGGAAGTGCACTGCACACCTTTCTTGACCACATTCTCTTTCTGCATTAGAGGCTTTTACATCCTTCAAACAGGTCAAGCCTGCACGATGGAAAATGATATTTCCTCCTTTTTTCTGTGCACTGGTTCAATTATTCTCAAAGGAAATGTTCCTTTGTACCGGCTTGTTTTGGTGTATTTCTAAATCTGGAAACGTGAAACAGAATCAGAATAAAAGAAGATCATGTGGAGTGAAAACGTTTTTCTTTTATTAACAAAAGTACAATTATTATAAAAGAGGTCATCATAATAGAAAATAACTGAAGCACAGAGCAAACGAGAACTGAGCAGCACAAACCGACCTGCCAACGTCAGCCATGGGGGAGATGGCTGATGAGGACATTCAGACACACACGGGGACGGATCAAGAACCCAATACAATATAATAACAAAACAACAGTATCAAAAACACTGCTTTTCAATAAATGATGATGAAATTCTAACTGCAAGCCTCTGCCCCCCCCCCCCCCCCCCCCTCCCCTGTGATACACATGGAACGTGATGTTCCCAGGAACACCATGTCCTGTGGTTCAGTGTGTGGCCACCACGGTGCCTAAAACAACTTGCAATAAACTGAGTTCCTTGTTTCGGTGCTTCTAATCACTGCAGCTTCTTTAGAACACCACGGGATCGCCACAGGGAGGATTGAGATAAAAGACTGCACCGCCATTATTACTGTATAACCCAACCTGTGCTGCAGGTGAATGTCTTCGATTTTCACCTTCTATATATTACACATTAGCAATGAGCACTCCTGCTTCTGTTATTCCGTCCATTTGTTAATGTCACATGGCTCTTTCTGAAGCTGTCATTTATTTCCACGATCCCTTGCAATTCCTTTTCCCTGCCAGAATTGCACAGGAGTCAGGTTTTTCTGTTGCTGCAGGGATCCCAACCTCCCTCTCAACTGCTTTAATAGACCGTAATGCTGTCTGGCTCTAACTGTGTTATCATCTCTATATTACTCCCATATAACACAACAGACAAACGCTGAAAACAATAATAGTAAAAAGAAAAAGTTCACACTTTTTATGGAGGCTGATGAAGAGTGTTCCAGGAAACTCATCGATCACTAACTGAGAAGAGCTTATTGAGGAGAGTACACACACAAAGGAATTTAGGCTACAACGCTCAACACATGGAAAGCATTGAACATATAACACTAATGGTATGTGAAAGTGTCATTTTATTTTCTGTTAAAGATGCAACTGGGACTATTCTGCACTCATTAACTAATAATGCAAAACGATCAGGGCAACATGTGAACAATCACATGACAAAACATTCAAACTCGTAACTAAATACTTTCTTTTCTCATGGCGCTAACCTTCTTCCATATCAAGTCATATCGTCCTGTTGAACACTGAGATTGGCGCGTTAATATTTGGTTAAACTTCTTGTCGATGTGCAACCATTCTAATGTTTTGACACTCACTACTCGGTTCTTGGTACATTGAGCAATTTCTGTCAAAGTCGAGTGTTTTCTTTCAACTGTGCAAAAGGTTTAAGAGCCAAACGATTTCACACAGTGGAAAAAACACGACACAAGATAAGGGATTCAGAGACAAAGAGCTTCTTTGAGGCCGCTGTCGGACAAGCTGTTCAGAAGAAATATCTCGCAATGAACTCGACAGCTCTGTCATGCGTCTGTAAATATTGCATTTGGATGGTGTTGCTTGTTAGTGTGGTTTTCCAGCCACTGATTTGTTCCTGACACTTAACGTGCCATGTGCTGTCATTACATGAGCCTTGTGCTGTCATAGTCTGTGTACGGATGAAGTAGGTTTTTACCAACCATGAGGCCACATTGTGTGCATGTAATATGCACATAAGTAACATTGTTTAACCATTTGCTATTCATTTTCAATTCCTTGACTCAGATCGTCAGTCCTACATTGGCACTTTCAGCTTTAATATATAATATATACTGTATATAATATTTGATACACTGTCTGCTCCTTCAATGTTGATTCATGTTCTCTATTGTTAGGTTAGATTAGATAACTACAGTCCTGATCAAACCTCCAGTCTGAATTTTTCCAATTTCTTTTGTAAATCAGCCAGTTAATCCCCCAAGTAACACCCGTCAAACAGTGAGTGGGAAGGAAAGCGCTTTGATGCCTTTATCAGAGACATTATCAGAATACCTGCTGCAGGACGGTATCTGTATCCTCTTCAGTTACTTACACATACACAGGAATCCTCTCTAGAGCTTAACATCATGTACACAATGTTATCCAACTGCTGTGATATTCAATCTGACTGTGAACGAAAACCCAAAACAGCTCTTCATTCTCTCCACAACTTCGGTCGAGGTGCCCTCAAGCGAGATGTGCAACTCAGAGCTTGTTATAGTGAATAGGTGCTTGTGCCTCCTTTGGGCTACTGTAGCTGCTGATATGATATGTTCTGGTGAGGTATCCCACTTAAAGTAACCCAACAACAGCCGGAGTTCTTGTTTTTGCCGACCTCCATTGATTGAAGTTCCTACCTTGCTAAAGGGATGCACACGTGCGGCCAAAATCAGATTTCCACATCATGTCCGCTGTAAAATCCAACTACTTAAAAGAAAAACATTCTTATTTTTCCTCATCTGTACACAAGCAACAAGGCACAACAGTTTAAAACTTTAAATAGTAACTTAATGAGATAACGTATTGTCTAAATAAAGATTTAAAAAATCTTATAAACTTTAACATTTTAAGTGTGTGAGATATTCAATTGTATATTCATTTGACATCTAGAGCTACGCATCCCAGAGATCATCCAGAAATCAAACAGCATTGTTGGCACTGGGTCATCGTAGAGATTGATTTAAAGCTAGGGTGGCAGCTGTGAGTACTAACAACAGCAATGTTCGTTGAGTATTTGAATAGTGAACATGCTCGGGGAGTAGCAGGGTACGGGTCAGTGTTTGGAGCTCGTGCTGCTAGCTACTGTCATTGGAAGACAGCTGGTAACCCTGGGCTGGGTTATTGGTTTGGATACCTCGATATCTAGCTTACTCTGGCTGGTTTTATCCAATGTAGCCGACCCCAGCGTTATGTAGCATTGCAGCAACTGATGATACAGTTGCAAACATTGATATATATTTGAAAAGTGACAGATTGCACTTAAATATGAAGAATGCTCATACTGCAATTATCAAAATGTAATTAATACTGCTGACGGACAAAAGGTAACAGCTGTGCAATCAGCAGTTAATGTTCACTGACTCTTTGTTATATTGTACATTTTTAATTCAAATATTCAAAAAGAGGCAAAGCTTTTAACATTTACATTCTAGTGTAATGGCCTGAAAGCATGTGCAGTTGTGTCTTCATTATAAGCAACCAGCAGAGGAAAGTATCAAGATAAGAATCATAATTTCCCGACAAGAGCAGAACAGCGGCTAATGTGTCGCTAAAATGTCTTCACTGTGATGTTATTAACCGTGCATCTGAAACTCAGTCAGAATATTTGGACTTGGCCATTATGTCAAATTATGCACAGATTGCTTTCCATTGCCAGGAACCATTATATACCGTCGCACGCAGAGTCTCCGTGTTCAGATTCAGAACTACTGCTTGTCCTTTTTGGTCTCTGTTGCACACAAACACACTTCCTCACACGCTCTCCTCTCTCTCCGTCTCACTCTCATACATATGCAGGTCTCATTCTGTACCCTGTTGCTCTCCCTTACAAACACACTCTGCAGCTGCCCTCCCACTGCAGCAGGATCTACCATCCTCTATCTAATCCTCTCCTTCTCTCTCGTTCCCTTGCTTCATCTATCCCTTCTGTCACCTGCAGGTCTTTCTCTGCTTCTTTATTCTGCTTGAACTCACCGTTTATCCTCGGTGGTCCTGCTCATGCCTGTTCCTCTGGGTCCATCCACACGCTGGCATGGAATGACTGAGACCTCAGTCTGTGCTGGACTGTGGAAAAAAGCTAAATTTGTTCGAGATGAAAACCACTCTTCTGGACTTCCTGTCTCGAAGGAAATGACCTGACCTGCATACTGTGCCCACCCCCCCCCCCCCCCCCCCCCCCTTCTACTTTTTTAGCCTGAAACACTTGCTGTGTTGGAATTCTTTTCCACACACTATTACTGTATATTGGTTAAAAGTAAAACAAAAATCAAAGTATGCTTTGTGCAGTATATTCAAATTCAAATCAAACCTTGACCCAAATTCTACCAGATTAGACTTGTATTTCCTACACTATTACATAACATTCAGTAGAGATGCACCGATCGAACGCAACCAATCAACGTTTTCCAGCTGATTGGCTATGACCGGTGACGGGCCGGTTACTCACATATTATTTTTTGAGTCACATTTACAGACCCGTGTCGCAGTTGGAACACAGCGGCAGACGTGTAACACACACGCACACTAAATACGTCAAAGGAATGTACGTTTGTTAATTTGCAATTTGTTACAACTGCAAGTCAAGAATAAGCCGTGGAGAAACAACCTAAAGACATTTAGAGGAACTAACTGAATCAAAGACTTTTCGTATTGTAACTGACCGGCTTGTCTGCCCACAACAAAGAGCTAACCAGCTTACATTATGACGTATTCAAGCTCTACTCAGTAAAAACATAAAATAGAAAAATAAACGGTGATAATTTCCTCTCTAATAGCTAACACTAGCGTTAGCTCTAAGCAGCTTGTAATATATAATTACCTACTAACGCCACAATTTCTTTTTTTTAATCAAAGCAAGTATTTGAATAGAAATGCAACAATTTATGAATTTGAATTGTGTATTTACTTGAAAATAACAACATAAGAAGATAACATTTAGAAGTTTACACTGACTGTGATGGTTGAAACTATTTTCCGGGTAGACTCCACGACGTTGTTGGTAAAACAGTAAGTCTAGATCTTTGCTGTCAATTATAGCTTCTAGGAAGAAAATTGGCTTTTGTTACTATTCAAACATGTTATTAATATTTAAATACTGAGCACAAACAAATCGTGTCAAATAAAAGCAGCTATGCTCCTCTTCAGGCTTCAAACCCATCTGGTATTTACAATATCATCAATGTATGTATTAATCCGCAAGATCCTCATTTAGATTTAGACGACATCTTCATTGATAAACAGTCATCGCTCCGGAGCTTTTGCTCTGCACTGACTAATCCTTATCTGTTAACTCTTGTTGTCGTCCTTTTTAATCCTAAATGTCAGCAGGATTTAATCATTAGGAATCTAAATGGTACTAAGTTTGAAAACTAACAGGAAGTGTGAGTCAGGAACAATACATACAGGGACGAGTAGGTGCATTGTTTGTCATCTATTTACATTGTTTGCTGGAGAACAAGTGCTTCATAGCTTGAGATAACACTTACAGAAAAGAGAAATAGGTGTGCCTGTTTGAAACTTGTTTTTTGGTTACAGAAGAAGTTTGACAGTAGAATGATGACACAATTTTTCATAATCATCTCTCTCTCTCCTCTCCAGGGTCTCCTGTCCTTATCAGGTGAAGCACTGTGAGCCACCGACCTCCCCTTCTCTCCTCCCTCCCTTCTGCCCCAAAGACGTCACCCACTACCCCAAAACCCCACCTGGCCTCACCTGCCGAACCCCATCGGACAGCTGCCACTGGCCCTCCCCTTACCCCATGGTGGCCCCAAGGCCCGCCCTCTCACTGCTGTTGGCTGTCCTGGCCTGCACGGGGCCCGTGCGCCCCTCGCCCCCCCTACTGCTGCGGCCCCGGGAGAGAGAGAGGGACTCGGGTGGGGTCAACATCGCTGTGGTCCACTCGGGCTCCTCCCTGCTCCCGGAGACGGCGGTGGTGGGAGGCACGGGGGTCGGCGAGCCGGGGAAGGGGCAGGGGCAGGGGCCCGGTCCGGGAAACGGTCCAGGAGGAGGAAGGGGAGTAACGGATACAGCCTCGTTCGAAGGAGTAGCTGCGATGGCCTCGTTTTCCTCCTCCTTCTCATCATCCCTGTCCCTGGCGGCACTCGTAGGGGAGACGGTGATGACGCCGTCGGGTCAGGCCAACGTCATCTACCTGGCTGTGAATGAGAGCAGCCCGGGCACGCTGCTGCTGCAGCTGTGTGAGCTGCTGGCCACCACACCACTTCAGGTAAACACGGCATACAATTCACCTGGCACACAAGTCTTCCACGACTTTCTAGCTGACAAATACATTTAGGCTATCAGCTTATTGCTGCCATGGTTTACTTGCTTGTTGCAAACCCTCCCTTCATTCAGTCATGTTCATGTTCATTGTGCATGTTCATCTTTTCACCGATTCACTCATTCATTCATAGTATAACACTTGTGGATGGGAGTCTGCACCTCAACTCTTGAGAGCTGCTTGTGATCATACTGATGGAGGTAATAAAACGCACCACATGCGATACTCTTGAGTCGCTCATTCATATATTCATTCATTCTTCTGTGGAAATGTATCTATGTATCTAATCTGTGTCTATCTGTCAGTTTGTTTTCATGTCAGAACAGCGGAAAGGTGTTGTTATGAACATCCTCGATCAAGTATTTGCTTATCAGATGCTACCCTGTTAGAATGGAGCTGTCAGCTACACTTACATTCAATTTGTTCCCCTGAATCGCGACTAGAAAACAAGCGTTAAGTCATCAAGCCAGCCTCAAATCACTATTGCTCCTCATATCATTACGGAAAGTAATGGCAATTTCCTGACCCTCATGCGTTTATCCTGAATTCATTACCGCTTTCTTGAACGGTAATCACAACAAAACCCCGGTTACCAGAAGATTCATCCAAACATGGCTTGTTTGCCACATCTGTTAGTAGGCCCTGTAGGAGCGGGGGTGTCCTATGAGCCATCAGCTTATCTGTGTTTTTTGTGGTGTGAAGCAGCTTAAGTTGTGCAGGTGCAACACACGCTGCCCTCCTGACAGGACGCCAGTCCACTGCGGGGACATATACGTCTGATCTTATCTCTGTGAACATTGATTGCCAATCAGAGCAGCACAGACGTCCCATTGTTTAAAAGCCTAAAACAGTTTCATTACTTCAATAAACCTGTTAAAGAAATAATCTGTTTCAGTCTAGATCTGTGTTAGCAGGGTAACGTCTTAGTATAGCGGAGTATCAGATGTTGAATCCTGTGGAAAGTTGGTGAAGGTAAACATTTTTCTAATTCTTTCACCCTCTAATTTCTTCTCAAAGCTTGCTGCATAAGAATAAAAGAAGTGCCAGCTGTGTGACGAGAAGCTCAGGAGATTCTTCTCAATGAGGCTGATGTAATGCCTTTTGTTTGATGTGCTTTGTTTCATTGTCAAACCTTTTTTCTCACTTTCAGGGTTTGGTGTTTGAGGAAGAGAGACCGCCGCCTCCGAACCGCGCCCCTCTGGCCCCCATGCTGGAGTTCGTCTCCGCCCAGACTGGGGTTCCTGTGGTTGCCGTAGGGGGAGGGGCCAGCCTGGGACGAGAGCCACAGGTATAAATGGATCACTTAACGTTGCATCATCGACCTTGTTAATTGGGACTAAAGCTGGGTCTGTGGCTTAAAAGATGAAACAAGAAATAGGAAATAATGAGCGAAGTGACTGAAGAACCACCTCTTAACCTCCACTGATCTTTCTGAGGTGATAAATCTTTATTTCAAAGATAGAATTATGATTATTGCTTCAGTGGAGTCGAAGGATGAGTTTACACGTCTCCCTTGAAGTTGGGGTCAAAAATAATTGTAAAATACAACCATGGATAAAAAATTTAACTTATTATTATTATTATTATTATTATGATTGCTGTCGAGAATTTCAACAAAAATAACAGCAAACAAAGCTTTAATTATGTTATATCGGTAAATTATTGTCAACACAATCTGTTGAAGTGGGTGGAAGCCGTGAGTTCTGCCGTTGTTCCGTGGATGAAGCGTTTCTTAATGGACCTCATGGGGATTACATTATTGACATAGCAAGTCATTTTTTAATTTGTGATTAATATTTAATTTTAATTATAAATAATTCAGCAAAACACATCAGATATTTTTGGCACCTTGGGAGCGGCAGAACAAGATGTAAACCAAACTTTAATATATTATGACCTTATCTAGTTATAGATATTGGAAACTTGTTTGCCACCAGTTACTTATTTAAACATTCATTTCTAGTTGCACTTTTGGCCTCCTATTGAATCCAAATATTGACTCTCCTTTTAACTCTCTTTTGGTCTCAACTAACTCCTGGATGCTCCACTGTGTTCGCCTACTAGTCGCCTACTTTGACTCTCTGCTGTTTGGTGCAGGTCAGGAAGCAAACGATAGGATTATTAGAGCTTTATCTCAGAAAACATCTGCCTGCTGCAGCTGTAAACGGGTTTAATGAAAGTGTCGACACTCAACCAGGACGTTGTAGCTGTAAAACCAAGACTATGAGGTTTAAGATGCTACAACGCTGATTGGAGCTCCAGGGTTGGCTGATAATCTCTGTGGGTTCATCACTATGAGCAACTCCTTTCACACTACAGATAGTCATTTGTTTAATTTTCAATATACAGCGGAATAGAGCAACTTTAAGAGCAGCGTGGGACCTGAGGTGCTAGCATTAGAAAACATGCAGAAGTTATTGCCTCACTTCTTTACACCTCATTAGGTTCTCATCATAGCAAGAGCTGGCACAGACTTGAAGCAAGACTACTTTATTTCTTCACAGAAATAAACATTTCAGCTCTGGATGTGACAATTGCTTCAGGCCTGTGAGAAATATTGATGTGTAACCGTCACCATCACTAACAGACGGCAGTGCCTCATAGCGTAGTTCCACTCAGACTGACGTCCCTGGGAGGACACAGTTATTTTGTAAATGCTAAACATTTTAGAAAACCTGCTGCTCCGGCCTCATCGCTAAGCACTAATGTGGGAGATGAAAATGTAATGTTTGTCAAAATTGCTCTAGTTCTGCTGCTACCGCTCTGCATTACTGAGCAGAAGACATTCGTTGGTAATTTCACATTTTATTGTGTACACTGCAGTAGTCCAGTGTACAACTGAGACAACTTGTATTAGCAATTGCAATACATATATATTCCTTCTTTTTGTAAGTTTCAAAATTCACGATCCAGTTATGATGAATGCTGAGTCACCTTGTTTCAAATGAAGCTTTCTTATCCGTCGGTACAGACTAATGAACGTCAGCTCTCCAGCTGGCTAATCTGTGTGGGAATATTGTGCTCACAGACATTAGCAAGAAGTAGATCAAGCTAACAAAGAGGTTCAACATGACAGATGTGCTACCTAATAAATAGGCCAATTTGTTTCAAGTGGATCTTTTTGACAGCATGATGTGGTTATTGTGATTCCTACATAACTGCAACTTCAGCTACTGTGACATCTGATGTAAGACGCTGAGCTCGATACTGAACCGTCAGCATCTGAAAATAATCATTATCAAAAGCAGCTGCCATTAAGGCGCGAGGTGAGTGCGCTTTGAAGTCGCGCGAGGCGCAGATCTACTTTTGCTCCTGTTAGACTCAATCAAGTCCCTTTGATTAGCTTTATACATCTCTGCAGGCTCCTGCCGCTGCATGTTAACACTAATGCTAGACTTTTACTGAGCCTAATATCTTATTTACCTTTAATATCTTGCTTCAAGAGTTTACCAGCAAACTTTTGGTTCCATAATGCTGTAAAAACACTGGAACCTCCATATCCAACAATTCCAAGTGTTCACAAGTGCTACTAGAAAAAGCAAACAAGGCTCCATGTGCTTTTGTTAAATATGTACATATATTGTGTCATCGCTGACCAGCATAGGCTGTGTTTTAGAAGTGGACATAGTCAATGTGGCCTCACCCATTGGTCTGTGGACTGCTTCTTTGAAGCCTCAAATTCGGCATTTTGGCCGTCTCCGTCTTGGTTTTTTGCAACCAGAAGTGGCACAAGAAGTGCAACCGAACAACATTTTAAGCACGTACACATTTTACAACTAACTTCCATGAAGTGAAAACACACAGTGAAAGGGTGAAAGTTATAAGACAAAAACACAGACAACTTCCAGACCAGACAACGCCAGGGTAGCAACCTGTCAATCAGCGTGTAGCCCCGCCCTAAAGCATCCCCTGCTTTATGGTCTGTTTGACTCTAAATGGACCATAATGTACTAAATGAACATCATGCTGTATTGAAGAAGACTTGAAACTAGAGATTGAGACCATAAACTCATGTTTACAATGTTTACTGAGGTAATAAATCAAGAGAGAAGTAGAGTCATTTTCTCTGATTGCCGTTAGAAAGAATGCAGGTTTAAGGCACTTCAGCGTTGGCTTCACTCTTCAGAACTCTTGCAGCCTGCTTCCCAATTGAGCTGAGGAGCATAATTGAATGTTTTACTCCAAGATCTGGTTACTGCAAACCATTTATTTTGGGTGACATTTGAAAAGAGATGTACAAATAAAGTGATTTTGATGACACAACAATTTAAATACACATTATGTGTTCAAGGCCTGCCGGAGATTTGAAAATATGTTGATATCAGTTTTTACAAAGTCTTGCTAAGAACTATGATGTCATGCATTTCAATCCACTGGTGGGTTTTGGGGTTTGGATGATGTTACAAACGGAATGTGCTCGTAAGCTACTTGCCAGCTTGACAAAAAGAAAGTCAGAAAGAATACGGACGACATTTTTCATTCATTCAGTCATGATGGCAGTTATGCTCCTTGAAGTCTACCTAACCGGCTCATATACAAAGCTGCAGGCTAGTTTGAACTAGGAAGCACAGCTAGGCTAACTTAGGTTGCCAGTTGCAAGCAAAATACATGGATCTAGCTCCTCTCTTTCCTCGTGCACTGTGTTCAACCCAAATGCTGCTTAGCTGGAAAAGCCACGGTTCGGTGACCCTGCCTATTGGGCTTCAAAACAACAAACGCGCAGCTTTGCCCCCAGAGTAGCGCTGCATTTGAGAAATGTTTGTCTAACTGAACTCTAATCAGTTCTTAATTGCCTTAGGGACGCTGAGTCAGGCATTTTTTCCCCCTCGATACACGCCAAGAATCAATCAACCTTGTGTCAACAGTGCTCTGGAAAACTGTGACTTGGGACACAACGTCAGTCATTCATTGTTTCTGGTGAGTGCTCACATGACAAGTGTGCAAGTAGAGTATTTAAGCTCCGGCGTCTGCACCAACATGTTTTATATTTCACACTATACACCCTCGCCACTCACTCCCAGCACGCTCCCTGTGCTCTCCCCTCTGAGCTGGGTCCAGACAAGCACACAAGCTTACAACATGAATCAAGCTGACACTGGTTTGATATTTGACCGAGTTCAGAGCAGCGTAACCCCGAGGTGAGCCCTGTCGACACGGGGAGGCGCTGAGACTCCCTGACGTCTCCCCTTTGATCATCTACATGTACACAAAGACGCACAAAGAGACTGATTCATTTAAACACATGCTCGACTGCCTCTTTGTTTTGTGTTCAGGAAGAGCAAAAATAAAGTTGTTACCAACACGGCTGTAAACTTTGGACCATCCAACTCCTAACCTATACGGATTCTACCTTTGTTCTAGTTTCAAGGATAATACAAAAGAGAAAAGAAAGACTAAATGAATCCGTCTCTCGACCAGTGAGTGGCTCATCTGTCCACATCAAATGTGACTGGAGCAAGAGGAAGGCTATCACTGTCTCTTTCATTGGCACTGAAAGCCTTATTCAGAAGTCAAGGACTTTTCTTTTGACAGACAGGCAGAGTTATTCCTCCTGGTGTTTAGTCAGTCAGCCAGCCACCAGGCAAAGAACGGAGCGGAGCTGGATGAGAACGGCTAGACTGCTACTGTATGCACACACACTCTTACATAACTGGGAGTATGAGAGACTGCATTATGTTCATGACAGTTTGGCACTGTGCATTTTGCAGTGAATGCCGATGTCAGTGGGCTACATTTTGATAGAATTGGTAGCGTGTCTGCTTGTACGTGAGGTAAAACACTGAAGTAGCAGCCTGTCGCCCTTTATTACAACGTTGTCACAGAGACTTCACCCAGTGAAACACTTCCAACAGCTCTACTCAAAATATTAGGCCTGAAAGGCCGATGTCAGTGTAGTGAAAATATATGCATCATTTTAAATCATCCCTCAGTCGTGAAATGTGACCATTGTCACATTAAATATAAATTCATAAAAACGTTGTTAAAGCCACTATCAGTGTGAGCTATGAGGTCACACTGCAATATTAGCTCACACAGCTCAAGATCATATTACTGCATTGCATAATCCTCACCTCGAATGTTTTCAGAAACATATTTTAGCTACTGTCACCGGATCACAAACGTTCTCATTTTAAAGCCAAATGTTCTCATGGATTCATCAGGTCTCTCTCTCTCTCTCACTGCCTTCAGGAAAGTGGCTCCATCTACCTCCAGTTCACCTGCTCCACCTCCCTCCAGCTCGAGGTGATCTTCGAGGTGCTCGAGGAGTACGACTGGACCTCCTTCTCTGTAGTGACCACCCGTCACCACGGCTATGAGGACTTCCTGGCCATGGTGGAGGGTATGACGGACGGTTCATTCATCGGCTGGGAAAAGAAGAGTGTGGTGATTCTCAACGTGACGGATGACCCCGGAGGGGCCCGAGCCAAACGGATGCTCAAAGACTACGAAGCCCAGGTGAGTCAGACCTTAACGTTCCCCTAATATATATATATATATATATATATATATATATATATACATATATACATATATACATATATATATATATATATACATATATATACATATATATACATATATATACACAATATTAACCTGAGGAATTTACAACACCCGTCTCATCATGTTGAGCTGTCTAACTTCTTCTTGTGTACCCCGGGGCTCAGCTAACCAACGTCAGTAAAGACTCCACACGCATTAAAGACGCAGCAAATGTCTCCTTTAAAAAAAGACCATTTCCTCCATTTCCTCCGTTACTGTGACATCCTGTTATCAGCTGCTACATCTGAAATTCACTACCTGTTCACTATTGGCCGTGCCCATAAAAGCGGAGGCTTTCTTTTTGTTTGTTTGTTCTGTTTGTCTCTGCCCTGTAAAGCGTCTTTGGGTATTTTGAAAAGCGCTATATAAATTTGATGTATTATTATCATTATTATTATTATTATTATTATTATTATTATTATTATTATAGAGAACCTAAAAGTGCAAGGTTCCTAGTATTTGGGGGTTTGTTATGTACTCAGAGGATTACAGATGGGCTCTGGTTTATTTGCAATAAAGCAAATGTTGAAAACATACTTTTATTAGAGTTTGAGATGTTTATAATGGAATTACTCCATTCTGGAGAATGTCTTCTTCAGGGAACTTAAAAAAAAGAATGAACAAATAAATAAAAATACAAAATATTATAATAGGTAATGTGTTGTCAAACAAAGTGGCAAGATCATAACGCAAGTCCATTATTAAATACATGTATGAGAATATATGGGCATAGAACAGGAAGAAGTAAAGTCCCATAGGAGAACATTAGAATAATTAGTAAATAAATACTTCAAGTTCAAATTAAATGGCATCACATTTCTTTTTGTGTGTCAAACATCACTAGTCCTCCGAGACAGGGTCGCCATCAGCTAATGACAGAACATTTACAGTCAATGCAATTTTAAAAATGCTTTGATAGTTTAGATATAAACAGCAGCTTTCTGATGCACAGATCGGGGGAACCAACAATTAAAACGTCTCTCTTCTGACTGCTCCTCTGTATGCTGGAGCAGAAAACAAACAAAACCGCTGATTCAATTTCAGCAGGACTCCAAAGAGTCAATAGCAGGTTAATCGACTTTGTCAGATCAATATATTTGCAGTGCTCTCTCTGCACCTGCAGTTTTGACAATAAAAGCTACGTCTTCAGGCTTTTTTAACAAGAGGAAAGATTCTGAGGAAAGCTATAACGTCTCACCATTAAATGAATTGGCTTCCGGTAAAAGCCTTATTTAGGAGAGGTTGACTGAGGACACACTATTCATTCACGCTGACATCCTGGGGGACCACTTACACACACAATCTATCACACACACACACACACACACACACACATGGGAGCTTTATAGCGCGACTGCAACGTTTAACTGTTGCAGCTCCGCTCTGCAGCTGCTCTGCTGAACCACTGAGCATTCAGGCTTCTTCTGCAGCTTCATCCTGTATCGTGCATCCTCTTTGGTGAGCGGTTCTCAGTGCAGACTTGCAAACAAATCGCACGTCTTACAAACGTGTTGTTTTTTTGGATGACTTGATCATCCTCTTTCTTTTTCTTTTTAAGTGCGTCAGACTTTTTGTCTTTCACACATTGAAGCATTTTCTGAGCGGTTGAGACTCGTCAGCGGCGAGTCACCGGTTATTGATGTCATCGTCTACAGTGAAAGAAAGGAAATCAACACAAGAGAGACACTTGTTTCGTGTGTTTCCCCCGTGTCCCTGTGTTAGCCTGCTTCTACACAACCACTTCAGGACTTACTTCCCACAGTGCCCCTTGTGGATCAACGTATCCTCAAACAATGATTCGTATGATATCCAACAAAAAGTTACTCCACATTTTTCGTGCTTTTTCCCACGATGACCTGCAACACGTGTCCACTCGTTACAGGCATACGGTCTTTTCCAAATAAACTTCCGTCTTCCCAGGAAACTCAGTTTTTTGGGTTTAGGCAACACAATCATTTCGTTAGCTTTAGGAATAGATCATCCTTTGGGTGAATGAACAAATACATGGAAGTGCACAAGTTATGTGACAAAAACACTGACTTCTCGTTTCACATTGGGAACGAACAGCGGGCTCCTGGCAGAAAGATGGCTGTTTGTTGGACCCATCTGCATGAGCAGTATCTCCCCCTTCTCTCTTATTCCTCTGTATCCTTCTTATTCGTGTTCTTTCCTTGCTGTCATCATTTTACCGTTGTGAGCATAAGATGACCTTTGTCAAAATGAAGTCAATGAAAGGGAGAAAGAGAAGACCAGAGAGAGCATGATTTAATGTCATGAAAGTGATATGAAATGTTGAATAGGGACGGGGGGAATGAACTCTGTGCTTTAGATGTGGTTCTTTTCTAAGAAGAGTCCAAACAGGTGCAGGTTATTTTAGGAGACGGTTAATGCGTTTAAAGCATGATGGCTTCATTGCATTTAGCCGAATCAGTTCCAGGGTTGTGGTATTGTTCCTGCTCACTTACTGACACTTAAAAAAATCGTTCTAGCGCTGAGGACATTTCTATCAGCATTAACTGTATTTCGAATTTTGTGCTAATTAGCAAGTTGTAAGCATTATGATGCAGTAAACTAAGATGGCAATCACTGTACAGACAACACCCTCGTACCAAGAGCATGTTGGATTTGTCATAGGGAGCATATTTGGGTCATGCACATGATTCTTAAAACTTGATACCTCTGCCTTTGGATTTAAAGGTTGTTTTATATCTTAAGCCCGCTGCTTATTTCACATTTTTTCAAAGTTTCAAACACATTGATTTTTTTAAAGGTCCAGCATGAAGTGCAAATGTCAGGGGTTACTTCAAACTATCTTGAAGGAGAGTGATTATACTCACATCACGTATGTTCGAGGTTACCAGTGAACAGCGTCAATGGAGAACATTTAGTCAATGTCGAAAAGGTTTTACATAAATCGACATGCTGGTCGACTGAAAAGTGCTGCGGCTGCTGAACTATTCTGAAATGTCCCGCACCAAAATGTCCACCTCCACACAAACAAAAGTAGACAATGGGCAGTCAAGCACAGCGCGAGCTTTTGGACATTCTCCAAGGATGTTTTGTTCTGTTAGTTCTTTCACTGACATGTTGACATCGGGCCATTGTGTTCCTCATGTTCCTGGGTCAGTATCTTCCATCAACATTTGCTATTTTTAACAATATAGGCGTACAAGTCCTTGAAATAAATGCTTATTGCATCTGTGTTGGCATCCCTGCCTAAAGGAAGAATGTGCTGTGGAAGCAGCCTTCGTCAGTATACGGATATGTCTCCTTTGCCTTATTTCACGTCTCCTCAATCGACTCTTGGGTGATCTGGAAATCGATCTGCTCTGCTACTATGTCACGAGGTACATTTAAATGCTTCTCAATATGCTTTGGAGGAGCAAAGATCAATGAACGCGAAGGCTTGAGTGATGAAATACCAGAGCATCGTAAGCAAAAGTGTGTTGATGAACTCGCCCCTCTACTGGAACTCTGGGGGTGATGGACACACCGGCTGATTGGCTGCTGTGAAACTGAATCACCACAGCAGAGCAGTTTCAAACCTGTGTGGACAGTCAATTAGTATTCCTCTTTTCTTTACTGGTGAGTAAATTATTTCCACACTTCTAATTATAATGTGGTAAATAAATAATGAACATAAATAACTAAAAAGTAGACTTACTTGTGCAAAGTCTACATAAACGATGTTGTGCATCTGCAGGTACTCAAACTGTTTCATCATCAGGAGCAACATTCTTCTTGATTATTATCAGGACAGCTCGTTACCTTGTCTGTACAAACACACCAGTGTGACACCTGCCACGTGCATTCTGATCTAATGGCTCTGGAACAGTGACTAAGTGGAGCTTGTGGTTAAAGTATTTTTGTATTTATTCAACATTGACTTCACTTTTCAGACCCGCATCTCATGTGATGGGTTCCAAATTGAAACATTAATGTTGTACCCAAAATCTGAACACGTGTAAGTGAGAGGGAATGACTGAAATGTGGTGACAAATGTCGTGTTAGCACGCTGTTTTTGTTGCCAAGATAAGTCGGACCTCTTTGGGTTGAGTTGGTCCCTCAGGTCACAGAAGTGCAAATTCACCATTCTACTACGGTACTGCTGCTTTTTCTGCTGTTGTCATTATTACACCTTGTCACTGCTCCATTTTGAAATGCTGCTAGCGGGGTTGGATGGCAATATCTGCATAATCCCCCACATGATGCTGAGGCCTTCGATGAAGTGCTCTCTCCATCCCTCTCATCCTCTCTTTCTTGTGCTCCCGTTCCCCCTCTCCCGCTCTCGTCGGACATTAAAATGACTCACAAGCGATATCTGCAACGTGAACGATCTGTATTTCATTTACACCTGGAATTAAAATAAGCCTCCAGTGCACCAAAATCCTTTATTTTCAAAAGATAAATACTGCATGCCTCGCCGGCCTGACAACTTTATTATTAATACAAGTATTACTCTTATGTGTCTTTTATGCATAATGTTGGAGGCATTGGCGAGGCTCCAGTGCTGCACGGGCCACTTATTTTACTTCAAAGCTTGCCTCCGCCAACTAGCATAACGCAAGCATCAGCTGATGATTCGCATCTCGCTGTTGTGACGGGTCAGCGAGGTAGCAGGCGTGTTGTTTGTCCTCTTCATGTCTCTATTGTTACAGGAGAGCATGACATACTAAGCAGTGCAGCAACACTGACTGCTGGTGTAAGGCTCGATTTCTTTCACTTTTTCAGACTTTGATATCAAAGTGTCAGAGTGCAGCTCTGACCATCTTTTGAGGTGGTTTCAGCGATTAACCACCAGCTTCACAGTTAGTTGGTTCAGGTATATTGGTGTATTATTCAAAACAACACTAGCGCCTCCTAAAGCGGTCGGCATAGATGCTGGAATAGCAACAGTTATATCAGAACTGGAGAGCATTTGTTCATTGAAAGAAGAGCAATGAACGGCACTGAAGTACGGAAGAACGTCCAGGCATACAATTAGTACCCTTTTCATCCAGTCAATGACTTTCTCATCTCAAGAAATAAAGCTTTGTTATATCAAAGACGAGGAGATCAGGAGTGGCATGCCGGCATGCCAGCATGCCGGCATGCTTAGATGGCATCTTGACAATCGCACCAACTGATGTCAGATACAGATCAATGCATCAGACTGTGCTTCAATCAGAAACGGCATTGTCTCTTTCCGGTAGAGAGAACATTCAGATCACTCCTCGTCATTTCAGGAGAAGAATATTGATATTATTTAATTTCAGAGTTATAGTATTTAACCCTGCTAGCCTGAGGCGGAGCTGTCCGGGCCGCTGTGGTGCTGAACAGGCTACTGTTCACACACACAGCAGCGTGTTTTCCTTTCTCTCCGTCAACTATGATGACTTATCTTATCTAGAGAAATTGGCCTTTTTGTTTTCTTGAGAATAGAGATATATAAATCATTCATCGTGAGAAAATATGCTTTGTTATCTTGAAATGACAAAATAATTGTTATTTCGGCAATAAGATAAAATATCGTAAGCAAAGCCGTTGTTGGCTTCCGCACTGAAGGGTTTTCATTTTCTTCAGACCAGCTTTGGCAAGAGTTTGATTGACAGATGGTTCATCCAATCACCTGCCAAGTGTTTTTTTTTTTTAAAGTGCCCGCCCTTTTAAAAATAGTTTCCAATAACAGCTTCTCAGATGGTTCTGTGTAACAACCCATCTGGCGCTTCAGGTTAATATTGCTAGGTGATAAAAATGGAAGTGTTCCATCGTGATAATACAATATCTGCCTTTTGAAAAACAACATGCAATACAGTGCATGAAAAACAGTGGCACTAAATTAAATTAGTTCTCTATCAAAAGGTGTTTTGTGCAAATATTCACTCATTTTGAAAAGAGACTTTTAATTTAAACCTCGATGTTCGTGCGATAAAACTGTCATGTTAAAATATGAACAAGCCACGGGGATCTAAATGAAATGTTTTCCTCCGAAATGAGATAAAAATGAGAAAAATGAGACACCTGTGCTAACAAAGTGATTGATGGCAGAGAATCATAAGAAATGACGCCTCATTGGATGGCAGAAGACAGAGAACTCGGCTCCCTTCTTGTGGAGAGGAGCACTTTGACAGACTTGATCCTCTCTATTTCACACGAACACATGACGAACTTACAGCTCAAGAAAACGCCAGCGCCATATGTGAAGACATCTAAACACACTGACATCTCAGAGGATGTGATTGACGGGGACTGAGCGTCGCCTTGGACCTCGTGCCGAAACAGACTCCGTTTGCTGTCGGCCGAGCGGAAGGGATCGGCGTCATCTCGGTGAATGTGCAGCGTGTGACGGGATCCATGCTGGAGTGTGTCAGTGAAGCATTTCGATCTCGACTAATTTCAGTTTTATAACCGCTCCAATGGTCTTACAAAACTGTGGAGCAAATTTTTACTCTGGTGCTTCCTCTGAGTAATCATCTGAAGTACCCTCAGCATCAACCACACACACACACACACTCTTTCCCTCACCCTCTTCTAGTTTCAAGTTTTATACTCTTGTTTTGTCTTTTTAATCTCGCTACCCCCCCATCCAATTCCCGCCTTGAATAATGTATGAGAGGGAAATGCGTGCCGACCAGGAGGCCCCGTTTATCAAGTGCAGCTCCCTGTGTTGAAAAAATCAAAATAATAATAAACAGGACAGGCAATAATGTATAAGTGCACCTAGTGTACTGATGTGTAAATGAGTATAATCCATAATTCTTAAGGAAACATGAAAGGGCATTATGGGACCAGCGAAGATGAGAAATGGGACGGAATCTCACTTTTGTACTCCACACTCGATTCTTCCTCTCACCCTTTCTCTCTCACTATTCTTGCTTTTCTTTCTTTCGTTTCTTATTCCTCTGTTTCCTCATCTTCCTCCTTAGTCTTGGTCTTTTGCGTGTTATTTTAATTTAATTTCCTTCATAACATCCCTCTCTTTGTAATCTTATCTTCCCCTCTGCCCTCCTTTTATAATTTTGCTTCATTTCCTGTTCACTACACCCCGTCTCTCCTTTTGAAATTACATCTTTCTCTATTACCTCTTAATCATTTGTTGATTTACTTCCTTCCTGTCTCTTTCATTTTATTGATTTCCTCCCTACCTTCCTTTCTTTTAATGATTCATCTCTTACTCTGCCACTTTTTAAACCTACTCCTCATTATATTCTCTCCATAATAATTACCCCTCCTTTTATCCCTGTATTCTCCCTCCAACTTGCCTCCACTAACTTCTCCCACCTTCTCCTCCATCTCCAGGTCCGTCTGCTGTACTGCTCCCTGGAGGAGGCTGAGCTGGTTTTCCGGGCGGCCTTGGCGGCGGGTCAGGCCGGGCCCAGTCACATGTGGTTCGCCGTGGGACCGGCCCTGTCCGGTTTGGGCCTGGAGGGGCTGCCCAAGGCATTGTTTGCTATTCGGCCGCAGGGCTGGAGGGACGAGCCTCGAAGGTATGAGCAGAGCAGGAGGGCTTCAGGGGTTCACTGGCGGTGGTGCTTCCTCAGGTAGAGAGGAAGTCATTTCAAAACCTGTTCAGGTATTATATATAGTGACTTTTCTTTACTTTGCAATGATGGACGTTTGGGGCTAGATATATGCAAAACAGATGTGGACCACATCTGCTTTTCTTAAACACAACATGTATTTACCTTCTGTATTTGAGATGAAAACTCTAAACTCAAGGTTCACTTGGCTATTCCTGAAGCTTCAAGGCGTACTGCACAGCCTTCAGGAAAACCTAAGGTAGCGAACCCTGACTCTACAATGTGTATAACAGATGTGTTCCCAAGGTCAAGAATGAAACGTATGCTCAATATTTATTTTGCTGTAGTTTGTAGGACAACAAAATCCTAAATGCAGTGAATTGAACAAGGGTGTGTGGAAGATTGTAGATGTTGTTTATGCAAAAGTAACATCACTTTGCTTTTTAAAGTGCAATGTTTGAGATCCGAACAAATCGGCAGCATCTCACTCTTACTACTGGCTCCATACAATCTCATCGGGTAAAGAAAAGGAAAACAACTTAACCGACAGCAGGGCAAGAATACGCAGAATTCAACCAAACTCTGAGAGCAAAATAACACCATTTTGTAATCTTCACGTGGTGTCGGCCTATCGTTTACATCCGTCGTGGAGGCTGTACAGTTTGTGTAGGATTTGGTTTCTTTATTGGATTATTAAATCCAGAGTGACACAAGCGAGAAAATGAAGTTTCGTTTTGTCCTCCTTACTGCAAGGAGACTACTTTTCCAAAGAACTGGCCTCCTGGTGGCAATAAAGATCCAATCGCAAAACTATCAAAACGTACCGGAACCAACCTTCCACATGATTAGCAAGCGCCCGGAACAGCTCTACGTCTTCACTCTATCGAGGACAGACTGGACACTACAGCATCTCTCTATCGCCCTTCAAGGAACCAGACCGGCCGGGGCTAACTAGTTAGCATGCTACTCTCAGTAGATATCTCTGCAGCACAACACATAGACTGTAACCTCTTCACATGCTGCTCAGAATGTGAGTTCATTTTGTAAATGTTTTAAAATTATGACCAGATCTTCCATATTGCACCTTTAAAAGTGAATGTCCTTTACACTTTTAAATAACACCAACCATGCTCATAACATAGCTATGTTCAATGGTTTATCTCTCTAAAACCTGCCCCTACCCCTCAGGGAACCCCTAAATACAACCTGAAATGTCAAATAATAACTAGAACACTCTGAACCTTTAATGCTCATAATATTGTGCATGTTCTTAAATTATGTTTTACAGCACGAGAAGCCTTTTACAGTATTCACCGTTGTTTTAGTGTATGTGTACAGTATGTTGTGCGTTTATTACTGTGACGGAAAATCCAGCTCCGACATTGTTTCTTTTCTCTCAGCTGAATTGGGAATTTATATGTATGAAGTGAGTTCTGCGATGCCGAGCCTCAAAGCTGCTGAAAACCGAACCTCATGATCTTAAAAATATATGAGGATCAGTGCGGAAATACACATTCTCTTCTTCAACCTCTGAGAAATACACTTTGTGCACCTCCTTGTTTTTCCTGCAGCAACACACAGAAGCGGTGCACCGTAACATTTTACGAGCGCCTGCTCCATTCATGATGTATTCTCTGCTGCTGGGATGACCTGATTTCACCACCGGGATCAGTACATCTTCATCTAATCTAATCTCAATAGACTGACCAGGTGAAAGGTGGAATACCTTATTGATTTAAAGCATTAAATCCACCTCAGTCATGACAGGAAGCACAGGGAGAGGAAGGTTAGAAAGGATTTCTAGCCAACTCAACGATGGAGGGCAAAGATGACCGATTGTGTTTTATTGCATCAGAAATCCAAACCGGGTTATTAAGGATTCCAAACTGTTAAATAAGTTTTATATCTTTCCATAAAACAAGTCAAAATAAAAACAGATTCCTAAACGTGGAATGCATGAAACACTGAGCTCAAGGATATGACTCTTCTTTTAGCATCATCCCACACATCATCTCGGGTGTTGCCCCGTCGCTCTCTGTGCTTTAATAAACACCCTCTGACTGTCGGCCATCTTGAAGGAATGGGTCTCTCTGAAGACCTGAATTCACCCGCAACTCAACCATAAACTCAGACTAGAATTTATGATGCATTCAGGCACTCCTCTCCGTTCACTATTTTATCACCAGCAAATAAGTTCAGTTCTTGCACACCAGAAAGTCTTAGAACACAGACAGGTGATCTCATGAGTCCGAAAGAATCAAAACTCCTGCGTGTACTCACATTTACTTTAACGTATTTACAATGAGTTGGTCCTCTGACAAACAATGTACCAGGTTAACAGTAGTAATACATGCTCTCAAAGGACTGGGTGGAGGACAGAGAGAAAAGCAGTCGGGCAGAAATCAAAGCTTAAAAGTCAGCAGTGTTGTTATTAAACCTGATCTAAAGTCTCACCAACAAACAGGAAATCTAGCACTACGATGGAAAACCAAAAGCTTCCCCGGCCGAGCTGCTGTAGCCGACTTAGCCGTTCAAATTACAAGACAAGTTTGACTGAGGGCTTCTCACGCCAGGCCACATAAAAATGAACTGTGATTGTCTTTTGCTCTTTCATGATGGGGAGATGAGCTCCAGGTGAGTGGCTTCCCACACCTGCCCTTAATACTGTCATATGGGAGTGGGTGGAGCCACATGGCAGGAATGTAGATGCCTCCAATCACCCTGCTCCTTACCCCCGTCACACCTTCATGTCTGGCTTCCATTATTAGCACCCTGTCAGCGGTGGAACATAACAAAGTGCATGTACTCAAGCACCGTAGGCCCAGGTTTAAGATACTTTACTTCGGTATTTCATACACATCTTGACATTTCACTACACTTTTCATTGCTCTGTTTGAATTGAGATATTCACCAGTGACTGAAGGCAAATACGTGGTAATAATTACTTGGTCATGTGATATTTCCCGACTTAATGAGTTAATTAGAATCGCCTGAATGCAGCGTTGAACAATTGACCAGTGGACGATGGTTTATTGGATACTAAGGGGTGCAAATGATACACCAGCTGTGTGCTCCAAATCCCAACAATTAAACATTTCAGATGAATGTGACAGAGTAATCCCCGCCTCCCTTCAGTGGTATGTTACAGCAAGTCGGCTATCTGCTGCAGTGTTTATGACTGCCGCTGCTGATGGATCCCCTAGAGAGCATTTCTAGACACTAAAGAAATGATGCTCATGATGTGGTCCAGTAGTTTTTGTGAAGACATTAAAGAAACGGCACCCTTGCTGCGATGGGAGCAGAGTCTCCCCCCCACCGCACCACTAACAGCTCCTTCAAGTGTGAAATAAAATGCAACCTTGTTGACAGATTCAACATATCGTAAGACACAAGAGAAGATTTTCTTAACATAACATGTGGGGAAGAGTTGCCATAACTGTTTTTTCTTTGTGATATATTTTCAGGCACACGACTCACACGCGTCCGCTATCACAAACCACTTGAAGGTTTTTTTCAAGACGTCAAATATTAAAGCGTGGGCAGTGGCACCTTGACACTGCTGCTGAAACAGCAAAATATGACGAGTACGGATGAGATCATGTTGGAAAGTGGATGCTGTCCGATGTTACAATTGCAGCGCATGGGAGCCTCAATTAACAGCGTGAGTTACGCTAGTAACATGGCTAAACAATAATTTCATCGAAAATCAACAATATTTCAGTCAAGCAAATGTTTTTACGTTGATTTCGTATCAAGTTTGTAATGAGATAATGTGCAACACATAATGAGATTAATATTAAGACTCACCAGATGTACCAGCTGGCACGTTTGTGTGTACAAATTTAGCCAATTTGATTGATGGAAGTTGTAAAAATTCTTTACAACCATAATCTCATTAAGAATATAAGCGAGTGACATCTGACTAGACGTACTGGCCAATATGGCTCATGCTTTTTGGAGAGGCCCGTTCCCACAGATAGACCCTCTCTGATGTCTTCTTCCTCTGGCTTCCTCTCCCTACAACCAAACAAAGGCAGAGAATTGACCAAGCTGTGCTCGCAAATCTTACAAATGTATCGTGTGTTAGAGATGAGCAGCTGGTCGCGCTCATGCTTTGGCGTTCATTAGAGAACAGAATTAGTATGCATGACATGTGTAAACTATGTTAACTAACGAAGGACAGCTACATGCAGACACATACAAACAAACAAATATACTCACCGTCACTTTGAACGTTTCAGGGACGGCGTGTTACATTCATTGTGTCTTCTCAAAATACACTTCTGTGTTTACAGAAAACGTACAGTTTTCACTGGTTGTATGCATTAAGTGTCTTTTTCAAAATAAACTCATTTCAAAATAAACTTCCAATGTAGTTAGGTAGTTGTACTTAGGTTAGGTTTAGGGCAAAATTGTGGTATGGGTTAAAATAAGCACATTTGTTAAATAAAACAAGTCGGATTCTTACGTAACTGGCATACGTTTGGTGCGTAAGTTACATAACAAAACTATGGTAAAATAAGTCAACCACTGTGTTCAACGTATCAGCATACAACGGTTCGCAAATCTTACGACTTCTCATTTTTTTGTGCGTTTTCCTACAAAAGCCAGCAACATGTTTCAATTTGTGTTCCTCACATGATACAGTCTTTTCTAAATAGACTTCAGTCTTCACAGGAAACAACTTACGTCGCATTGTTCTTCGTAGGCATAGCTGAGAATGCGGGATGAGACCAGCCAGGTTTTGTTTGACCAGTCTTTCGTTCTCTATACTGTGTTGGTTGCTCTGAGCGTCTAATAATGTCCTGGATGGGTTTACATTGGAGCTAAAGGGTTCTTCGGTGCATCTGCATCAGACGCTGAGGGACTGTCACCATGCGTCGGTATTAAACAAGTTGGCAGTGAGAATGAGGAGGAGATCCTGGTCATACTTCTCAGCGATATTTCGTTCTGCACTGACCGACGTGATGTGGCATTTACGCAGCAAGAGAAAAAGTGCGTCACACGTTTTCCTCTACCGTACCAGCGATGTCACAACCGTTAAAGTGACAGGAGCGACATAGTACAGCTGTGAACGCCCTTCTTCCTCCCCTGAAGACACCATGACTGTGAATTAATTCCCTGGGTAGAGGACATGATTTGTGACATCCCAAATTTATGCGCAGAGCACTTTTGAACTCTCTTCAGCAGTCCTTCCCCACTTCATGTCCACCCCGCCAGCTTGTTTGAAGTGGTAATGCTCTGAATTAGGGAAGCATTGAAATGCTTTGTACATGTGGGGTCATTAGATTTGGGGTTTCCTGCCTGGCTGGAGCAGGACTCTAGCCAGAACTTATTGTTGGTCTTAAATGTTTATTTTACATAATGAATGCTTTTCATGTCTAATAAGATGTAAGAATTAAGAGCCTGGTGTTGTTGTTATGTGCTGAGTTACAAATCAGAGTTGACTTTACAGCCGTATTAAAGAGCAGTGCCCGTTATGTAGTCGCTTGCTCTGTGAAATCTTCCTGCAGATCAACGTCTGATCTATGATTAAATGACCCTGAGACAGACAGCAAGAGAGCCTGCTGATATTTATTCATTGGAATGAGGGAATCTTGATTTTTGGAACTGGATGTTTCAGTATTGCGCTGAAGTCGTGCTTGCATTGGTTTACCGGCTCCAGCTGCTTCATTCATGCTTCACCTTCACCATTCATCAGCTGCTCAGAAAGCAGCTGAATAGCAACATCCATTCATATTCATGCAGCTGAACAAGGTCGCTTTCATAACCATCCAGTTTTCCTCCTTAAATTAAATGAATATTCTTCTTTTCCTTTAACTCGCAGCAAGACAGCAAACAAATGTATTTCATGAAATGCTGCCCTATCCCTTTAAAACCCAGAGATCCCGACAGCACACTGGTGGTTCTCAGATCGGCCTCTGATCAGTCCGGTGTTGAGCTGGATGGGAGAACATTTCGATTTTGCTCTTTAGTCTTGATTCATCACTTTCTGTGTGCATAGAAGTGCATATCCCCAACACAGGAAACTCATTTGTAGAAATTGGGCAATTCTACAGCGTCTCAGTTCGTGAAGATGTAATTGCTTTTCATTTTGCTGAAGTCCCACACAATTTAAACTGCTAAGATGGGTGATTTCTAACGTTTTGCATCGTTTTAGCTCTGAGGTATTGAGGAGAGAAGTCCATTTCCCTCCATGAGTTCAGTGCTATTAAGTCTTTTTGAATTTTCATTGTTACTGTGTGCACTTATTCAAGCGGGGACAACTGTCTTTCTGCATTTCCCTGGACCTCGGCAGTGTCAAAAAAGGCTTTTGAAAATGTCCCACTGTCTCCGTCTCACATTGTTCTCTCCCTTAATCCTGCAGGCGCATTGCCAAAGGCGTCTCTGTGCTCACCCACGGGGCGATGGCTCTGCGGAGGGACCAGGGGCCCAGCAGCCGGTCGCAGTACGCCGGCAACTGCCAGAGTGACGGCAACCAGACCCACCGAGTGCCAGACAGAATCAGGTGAGAGAGTGTGGGGGGTGGGGGGTGACTTTGAATATCTGTGTCGCTCACAGCAGCTCCTCCTGACACACAGCAGAGTGAGCGAGCAAACAGCAGAGCAGCGTGGAAACGCAAATAGTGGCAAACGGATCCAGAGAGCTGAGTCACTCCGGCCTGGAAACAGCTGTTCTGGTTCTATAGTGATGCGTGACTGGTGAGGCGCTGCATGGTGGCCACTGATGGAAAAATGGATTTCTGTGTTACTTGCTCTACTATGGATTTAAAAGATTGATTACTATAAATCATGATGATGAGGTCAAACAAATGTCTTTTCTTTCTTTGGCTTTACGTATTAACGTATTTCATAATAATGAGAGACCTTGATAGTGAGAGCTTATTGATTCTGCATCGACGCACATTGTGGTGCATTCATGTCCTGCAGGAAAACGACTCGTCCTATTGGCGGCGCTATAGGCATCTGATATGAGGAAGCTTAATCAGGGTATTTTTGAAGTAAAATGCATCAGTCTGGGGCACTCTGAGAGCAAAGTTAAGAGGCGAGATCTCTGAAGAACGTTGTGCTCTTGTAAATGGTTCCGTGCTCTAGTAAAAAATGTCATCATAAAGATATTGATTGTATAAATATGAATAGTGATGACGGGGCAAAAAAGTCACACTCACCAAGCATGGCCCCGGAGGCCTGGGGGAGGAGTTCTGTGAAGCTCACGATCAGACTCGCCAAGATGAACCACGTGGGCGGTTTGCATGGACCCCGGCCATTAAAAACCGTAGAAATATGTTCAGTCCATTATAGTTATGATATAAGTTTGTTCAAGGTCATTTTATGTTATTTTCCTATCATTTTTCAAGTGATTAATATGGCCGCTTATGGGAACTCAGAAGCTTTTGTTGCAAAAAATGTTGCAATACAAGCTGTGTACAAGACTCAGGGGCGTCTGAAGGATGTGGTCAGTTCCTTTAGAGTATTAAAGGCCAGGCTGAACCTGCTCCTCACCCTCTATTACACTGTTCAGCCTCATGAAAATAAAACTAGTCATGTCAACATGACAGCAAGTGGCAAGTCCATAGTGTTTACGGTACGGTAGCAGAACCATGTACAGTATCTTTTATAATATATAAAACATCCGTGCTTGTCCCTCTTGCACAGAGGGACTTCTAATATGTGCAGAGGAAATGTGCAGACGGGCAAAATAGCAGAAGTCCAACTTTTAACTGTGTGCTTGATTGACTGCTGCTGCTCTTTGGCACAATCCCCTCTGGGAAGCGTTTGGAGAAGTCAGGTATCGCTCTCTTCAGCTGTCGGGGTTACGGGAGCTGTCTGGGCACCGGCTGCTGGACTGGCTCTGGAGATTTGTGCCGAAAAACATTCACAAATGACTTGTCTGCAGGAGAGATGCAGAATATTTGCATGAAGGGTGGTTTGTACATTGGGTTCTATTTACTAAACTTTCAGGAATAAATCTCTGTATCAGAGACCATCGTGCACGTAAATGAGAAACTACAGATAATGTCAAAAGGCCCTTTAGCAAGGCACCGAATCCCCCACTGCCTCATTTGAAGCGCTCAGAGAGGACTGCAGCTGTGCTGGCTCTCAGACCTAACTCAGCTCTTGTAGTGCTAACTGTATCTGCCCGCTCTGGAACTAGCTCCTCTCCAGCGACACCCTCTCGTCCAAATATCGTCACTACTGGTTTCAAAATAAGACAAAATTACGATCTTGAGAATTTGACAAGTCGACAAACCAACGGGTGACGTCACAGTGACTACGACCACCTGTATTTACAGTCTATGGTCAAACCAGAGTTTTTTTAATCAAGCAAGTCTGCATTCAACTCTTTAGTTCCGAGCGAAATAATGTATCTCCTGTAATGTTAACGGAGAAAACTGGAAGTTTACACCTGTTCCCTGTAATTATTGAAAGGCACTCTGGGAAATGTTCCTCCTGAAATAGATGCAGATGAGGCGCGTTGAGGGAGAGTGAGCCCAACCAAAACGCTGAATTACAGCAGCAAACACCAGGAACATAACAGATTGGTGCAGATATGAGAGATTGATGACAGCTTCAGAGGAATCTTCCCGGCTCAGACAACAAGTTCCACTGCAGATGGATGTTTACCGCAGGTCGCCTGCCTGCGCTCTTTAATGAAGTGAAGAGGTTCATTTTAAACTCAGTGAAACATTTCATGCCCTTCAGAATCTGGCTTTTGAATGCTCTCAATCAGCGGCAGGGCTGTCTGTCACGCTGAGAGACGCCGGGGCTCCTGGGAGTCTGATCCAGTGGCAGAGGTAGTCCTCGCCACAGCAGCATGAATGAGACCTGTAGCACGTGAAGGGTTTTTACTCTCCAGGGAGGTGAACACATTACCAAAAAGGGCTCCGCAAAAACTCAACCTGTTGGTGTTTTTAACAACTGTGTGGCCTTGTTCACATCTCTACACTGGGAGTGTCTGAAGTCATTACACTTCATGAGTTCTGCATTTTAAATGTACATTTTATTAATGGCCACACATGTCATTTTAATAGTCAAACATCAAATACAGCAGGCTGATCTCATCCAGCATGTATAACTAAACTTTAGAGCGAAATGCGCCATTATTGGTAGATATACCACAAAATCTTTTGTATGTGGACCATGTAATCATGAATGAGGAAGTACAAATACTTTAAAACCCCACAGAGCACTGACTCCCTGGATGCTTTCACTTGTCAGGGATCAGACACGCGCTCTAACAGCCCGTTGCACCTTCTATTTGACAAGTCTTGAAATTGCTGGGGCTGCTTTCTTCCTGCTGGTTTAATGTGATCGAGTGAGATGCTGGGTTCAGCGTCATTTCAGTTGCCATTATCAGCGGCGGAAGACCCTGTAAGTGGCTACTTCCGGAGACTGTGTCGTTACACTTGAGAGGTGTGCAGCTGAGGAAGATGGCTGCATTCACTTCCTCCTAACATCAGGGTTTAGTGGCACAGCAGGCGCTGGTTTGAGAGAACTCTTCTGTGCTTCTTGGTGCTTTTCCACTTGGCCTTAGAAATCAGAGCTGATTTACCCAACCGGCAAGAATAGGTAGAGGGGCAAATATGCCAATTTTAGGAGTGCTTTTGGTTTGCATGTTCCACATTTGTATTAGTGTGTCAAGTAGTGTGGGACCTGAAGTGGTTTGGTCTTGATCTTGTCTGGGTCTCGATACACTCTGGTCTTGGTTCATGATGGTCTTGACTAGAAACAGCCCCTCATCAACAGTTTAATCTCCAACGGCTCTGTAATTCTATTCCATCCATATAGGCAACATGCACAGCAACTTGAAAACATCCACTTCTGAATCCTACCAATCTTCCGACAATCGTGTTCATCGGCTTTAAAATCCGGTTCAACAAATCCTTTGAAGAAGGCAACGAGCACGAGCCAATCAGAAGAGTAGGACGGGTCCTCGTGGAACGCAGTTTTGTTTAACATTCACATTGAAGCCTTCGTCTGATTGTGAGCTCACAGAAAACGCTTTGTTATTGTGGGAATAACACCCACATGATTAATGTTATCACTTATTGTGAAGCTCCTCTGAAATAAAAGAGTCTCCCATGCAGCTCTCTTTGTTTTTGAAAAACTGAGGTTTGAATACAAGTTAGTGTTTTAATCATTATGCTTTCAAATCCATGACATCCTCTTTCACACTGACGTAAACCTCTAAACGGTGTTGATTAATGGAGCCGGCAGCGCTCCTCTGTTTGAGTCAATAGTACCGAACGACTGGGAAGCAGAGCGAATGCATGCTCAGCAGATCTCCGCTGAATAATTAATCATTACGAGACAGTAAAACAAAGTTGACTTTATTAATTATTGTATGGACTTTCTGAATTATTGAGAATGCTGTATTAGATGGCACTCGTCTACACACACTTGTACATTACATCACCGAAGTCGATGGGACAGCCTCACACACACACACACACACACACACACACACACACACACACATCATGTGTGTTCCTTTTTCAGAACGAGAGACATTTAAAAAACCAAATCCACACACAGGAAAGTCAGATGAGACAATACGCATGTTTTGCTCCCTAATGATCTCCATTAGTCAAGTCTTTCTGCGCTTTGTGTGGCGGCTGAGACAGATGTGTATTTAACAAAAGAGACATGGCTGCGTGGCTGCGCTCACCAAAAAGCCTCTGAACAACCAGCTGCTCACGTCTACAGACACCGGCAACACAAATATCAGGATGTACGGACAGAAGAGAAGGAGGGATGGTGTGTGACGACTGAGGAGACAGGAAATGTGTGAAATAGAAGTTTGGCAGGCGGAGCTGGAGGAGAGCTGAGAGGGTGGAGAGATAGTGGAAGATGGAGACGGCGTGACACAGAGACGGAGATAACGATGAGGATGATGATGGTGATGGTGGTGGTGATTTGGCTGTCTGCTTCGAGATCGTTTTGATGCTCCCGGCCATCAGATTACAAATAGCAGCGGCGGAGCACAATGCGAGCCGGTGCAATGAAACAAATGGGAAGAAAAAGGCATCGCAACAGCACAGAGTGGAACTCAAAATAATGACATTCAAATAAAGATCACAATGTGCTGCTCACTGCAACACGCTGGAACACAAAACAAATCCAACACACGAGGCAGCAAAGCGCTGTCTGTCTGTGCGTCCTTCTCATGTCTGGAGACACGTTCATCTGATCTACTTCACACTTGGCGGGTGTTGTGCTGTGGACCCGAGGACGTGCAGTGATGAAGCTGGTGCTATTTGCACCACATCCACCTGACGGACACACAGTTCTGACTTATTATCATCTTAAATGTTCGTTATAATGACAATAATAATACATTTATTGATGGAGCACTTTTCAAAACAGCTGTTAAAAAGTGCTTCACAGAACAATAATGGAAAAACAATGAAACAAGGTGAACGAAGGTGTAGAAATACATACACGCATACACACACACACACCGATGTGTAAATACATATATCCATACACAGAGTTTTGGAGCCCTGACAGTAAAATGGTTAATGCGTTAGCAACAACTGTGTCATGAAAACAAAACGAGTTAATGGAGGCTGAAAGGATTATTGTTCGTACTGTAAACTGCTGAACATTGTTGTTCGGATGAGCCTTCAAATCCATGGATCCGTTACTCAAACTGGGCCATTTCATGTCTCACTGGTGTTTAATGCCTCAGCCGACTGAGTCCAATGACACTGGTACCTTTTCACATGAAAAACATTCCTTTGACCACTTCGGGATGATGTGACATAATCCTTGTGGTAAATTGTGCGGAACAAAACACTGTGATTGCCTGCTCTTTCTCTTAAACACACTAATCAGGTGAATCCAGGTGAAAGCCCCGGTTTGGAACGAGTAGACTCATCAGACATGCAGAGAGAAGGACGGGACACGGATTTAAGGAGGATTAAATGCCTTCAGGCAACTGAGACACGGAGTGCATTGTAACTGAATAGGTAAAAACACAGGAGTGTGGACTGACAGAGAGGACGTCAGGAGACGCACTGGACAGAAGGGAGACACGAGGACCAGAACAGCCATGACTCAGTCTTTACTGTTCGACTCTTTGTATTCTCTCTGGGTTGAAGCATTAGCTCAAATACAGAATACAGAATGTCGGACAGCAAATGCAGTTAAGAAGGAAGATAGTATTGTAAGCTGTTAATTAAAATATTGCGTATTAGTATTGCACTCAGATGGTGAAGCTTAATGTAAAAAGAAAAGACAATGGGAGAGAGGTGGAAGGGGGGTCGGAGGAGGAAACGAGGATACAAAGGTGACGGAGACAAGAAGAGAGGAGACAGCAGGAGAAGAAAAGGGGAAGGAGGAAGGAGATAAGAGAGAAATAAGTGGAAGAAAGGGGAGACAGTGGAGGAGCTCAGCCAGTCAGCTCAAACCCTCGGGGGGACCGACTGCTCATCTGGAGAGGAGGAGTGTCGCGCCGCCCGCCTCTCTCTCTCTCTCTCTCTCTCTCTCTCTCTCTCTCTCTCTCTCTCTCTCTCTCCGTCTCACTTTTTAAATACCCGCACCGCGGTGATCTTCAACCGCTAAAATTCATTCAGGACGACCAGGAAAAGCCTCCCTGCTTCTCCCATGCACTCTCTACTAGCTTCATGCAACTGTGTCCTTTATTCAGCCTTCCATCTCCCAAAGATCACTCTGTTCTGTGACTTTTTGATGATGCCGTCACACAGCAGGGGAGCTTTCTCCTACGTGAGCTGCAGCCATCGAGTGCAGTGATACAGCCTCCACAGCGTAATCCTTTCTTCAGTCGGAGACGCTTTAAATATTCATGCGACACTCAAACCCTGCAGCGCTAACAGCTAACGGTAATATGTATCAAGTGCAATGTGTGTGAACATATAGGTGGAGAATGTTTGACTCCTAAACACTGACTCAGCTTACGGAACAGATTCCATCCGATGACCATTAAGGGAGCTGGAGACATGCGTTCAAAGAAAGTGGTAATTAATTTGTGCGACTGCCATAAAGAAGTTATTATTAGCAGTTATTATGTTGGAGTAAATCCAGACTCCTTCTTACCAGATCCCATTGATGAAATGCTTGTTTCTAGCTTCTTTCATAGCGTCTTGATTACACTGAAAGATGAGACCAGTGATCAGAGGGTGTCAGGACTCAGTGTCCAGTCACGATGCTCTTCATCGTCTGTCTCGTTCTCTCTCTCTCTCTCTTCTTTTCACACCTCCCCTCTTCGCTCATCAGCATGCCTGCTTGTCACCCTCCCATCTGTCGTGTTTCCTGGCCTTCTGTATTGTGTGTTCCTTCTCTCTCTGTTTCTCTTCAGGCTCACACGTACATTCCCTCTGGTTCTTTCTTGTCTTTATTGGTGAGACACCTTTTCCTACCTCTTCCTCATTTCTTGGTTGTGTTTTCAAAGCAGTCTTGCTTTTGTCCTTTGGCATCAGCTTATGATGTCTGTCTTTCGTTCTCAGCTTCAGTTGTGGCGTGTTTCTCTACTGTAACATGATGATCCATCAGTTGTCCTTTTATTATCGGTTTAGTTCAATTTCCAGAATTGCTTTTCGTAGCACAGTACCGGGTACTGAGCTTTCTTCATTCAGTACATGGAGTCTGAGAAAGCTTGACCGGTGCTGCTGTGAAGCGAGAGGCTAACAGGGTCTCCAGTGTTTCAGCCCTTCACTCACTACAGCGTGTTCTCATGCTGCAGAGCTCCCTGTTCTCCCGAGGCCACCGCTGCTTCTCTCCGTCCGCCCGTTGTTGCCTTCTCTCGTTTCTCGCCGCGGTAATGAGTGTTTGAGTGCAGTGGTCTGACTCTGAAGACCTGACATCCAAACCTGCCGTATGCAGTTGGATCAGGAGTCGACTGACTTCGCTGCATGGCCATGATGCACATCTGTCTCTGACTCCACTTCTCTCTGGCTGTTAGCACTGAACCGTCATGTTGCGCCTGACGTTTTAAACACACACGAGGTTCGTCCCCGTGAGTCGAGTCATGTCCTCAACAATCAGAATGATTTATTGAGATTGTACGGGCTGAATGGAGGGCAGGCCGAGGATTAGATTCGGTAATGTGTGCTCGGGGAAGGATTCGAAAAGGGGGTCGGCTTTCCTGTCTAATTATATACCAAGGCTCTGTTAATGGATGTGCCGGGGGTAATGGCCACTCTAATGTTTTTATTCCCCCTCATACGCTCTGACCAATTATTTGCCTGGCCTCTAAAATGCACGCGGCTCAGTCTTCCTGTGGTATTTCCCCAAGAACGTGCATAAATGCACACAGCTGCACAAGTTTTATTATAAAAGTACCATTTTGTTTTAAGGGGGGGGGGTTTATTAGCATATTATGGCCTTTTTTATAAACTTTCAAGGGTATTTGTTTTTCGTTTTGAGTGAACTGTTTTTGAGTTACGACCCTGATAGAAAAGAAAACACAGATTAAGAAAAGCACAGAGGCGTTGGTTACACCTTGTCCTGGAATAATTGTTTTGCAGAGTTGCCTTTCCGGCTCATTCTCCGTAGGATGTGTTTCTCATCGTTCAATAAAACTTATCTCACTCCCTTTGTCTGAAATCCTTGCTCTTCATGCCGGCCTTGAGGCCAGGTCTCTAGCACGGCTGCCATGTAAGAGATGTGGAACAAAATCCTTCTTCCATGCATGAATGTACTTCAAAAGTTCAGCTGAAGCTTGTTCAAGGCTACTAGTCTTGAATTAGTGTTTTTTTATTCTTCTTTTTATTTCCAAATTACTCTTTTCGTAATGAAATTCCCTCTTTCAGATTCCCTGGAAAGTATTTCTCTGCCGGCCCACAGTGGAGCGATAACAAAAGAAGTCTTCTGAAAAGCTCTGGTGTGCACTTCTGCACCGTGACGAGGTCTGCACATTCTGTTCCCCTTCTCTTGCATTGGAGTCATTCTAGGAAGTGCTGCTTCATGGCCAGTGTGGAGGGAAGGAATAAAGACCTCGTTCAGGCAACATATGGGAATGTGAGTGTTGTACAAATAGAGACTTGTGCAAAATCTCAACACAACCTTCAAATGATGGTTTAATTCATGAGTTGACTGGAAAACTGGTGCTCAGAGACCTAAATAAACTCAACTCACCAGAATTGTGATAGAATCTGAATTGTAAGTCGCTTTGGATAAAAGCGTCTGTGACTGTAATGTAATGTTTGAGTTGGTTGAAAGCCGTGGTGTCTGAATCGGCGTTATTTTGGAGTGAGAGCGGGTTAGACATGCTGGTCATGATCCCTCTTTGCACAGAAGAACTGTGCGTATCACATCTACAGGGTGGATCAAAGTTGAACCAGTAACTGGAAGTGTAAACTGCAATTGCGAGACACAGTGAAGGGAAAACAAACCTTTCAAAACTACAAAATAAAACCCTGCGTGTATGAAACCAAAATTTCCAATTGATTGGCGGATTAATTGATTAGTCGATTGATTCAATCATCCATTAGCTCAGTTAACTTGTTATTTGTCCTTCAGTCCGTCCCTCAGTCTGTTATTCAATCACTCAGCCAGTCATTCTCAATTTGCCATTCATGCTCCCACCCGTCGTCTCTCCCATTCATGTACAAATCACCCTCCTCCCTCTCTCCTGTACTTCATCCCTCGTTTTTCATCCCCTACAACTTATTAAATCGACGACCCCCTCCCAGTGCACTCTCTCCAGCACTCTTTCCATCAATCTGCGTATCTGCTCGGCTCTCCTGCCCATCTCGTCTGCCATCTCGGATCCTCCGGGGGGACGGCGGTCACCAAGGAATCTGATGCATCGCTTTGCATGTAAATTGGATAATTGGATTTGGATGCATGATGCATGGTGGCAGGCCGGCAGAAAGGAAGGAAAGGAAGGAGAAAGGAGGCAAAGTGGGATCTAGGGAGCGGGCGGAGCACGAAAGAGGTGGCAGTATTTAATGAGGTAAATATTTATGAATGTTCACACACTGACGGAGGTGCAGATGCACGAATACAATGAATACACAGATACACACACAGATACACACACAGATACACACACAGATACTCTCAGAACACATGAAAATCCAAAATAATTTCTTCATACTGTTTGAGTGACAGTGCTGTGTTTCATGTGATATTGTCACCGCTTAATGTTAGCCAATATATTTTTGAAGGTTGTGTTCAGACTCACAAAAGCACTGCATCAAAAGATCTCCCCCCCCCCCCACCTTATTCATTCAAATGGACCTTCTGTGGAGATACAGAGGGCTTTGCCAGAAATGGTCGACACAGGCTCAACTCTTGCGGCAGCACAGTGTCGTCTGACACAGCACCTCATCTTTTATTTGTAGAACTTTTACTTAGCCATGATATCCACTCAGGTTTATGCATCTCTTTTAGAAGGGGATCTTGGCCAAGACGGCAGTGTAAACGTGTCACACAATCTCCACATAACAACCACACTTGATTAGACTACACTTGATTATTATCTCTCTTACTCTTGTGTCACTTCCAATGTTATGACCCCCGGAGTGAATGGAGTTTAACGACCTTTTCTTACCATGCCACAATCCATCTCAAAGCTCCAGGAGCTCTAAATGATGAAGTACTTTTTATGCACAAAACAAAATGTGTATGAGCAAATACATGGAGGTGTCATAAGACTGCCTTCTTCTTCTTCTCTGATCAGTTATAGAGAGCATTTCTTAAAAAATGCCTTGAAAAGACCGTTCACTTTCTTCACAAAAAGTCGTCTCCTACATGCGGCCTTCATCACGGCAGTGAAACACAATTAGCCTTTCTCGGTCGTGATCACTTCACAGCATTACCACGACCTCACGCCGCTGACTCCGACCTGCCAGCGGAGGAAGGAGAACGCGAGGGCGTCTTCTCCACCAGGAGTCGCGAACAATCACATTGCGTGAGACGTTTATTTAATCAGCGACGGATCACGCAGCTGTCTCCGACTCACCTGCAGCCGAAGAGCAAAGAGCAGGTGCTCCCGATGTGCTCGACTCGCTGCGGTTTTGCCGCATGCTAAATTACCGGTTGTCAGTGAAATGGTAAGCGACTCTCCTCGGGCTCTGTGACTTCCGCTGCCATCCAGAACTGTCAACACGCTCACACATGAACACTCCCCCGGTACCCTTGCTGCGACCTGTCCTTTCAGTGCTAATGAAGGCAGTCGCGTCGGTGTGATGGCAGGAGTGAAGTGCCAACGTGAGTGTGTGTGTGTCTGTTGTTAGTGTGCATGTGTGTCTAATACAAGAGCGTGCACTCCTGCTCATGAAGATGCAAATGGAACTGTAAAAAGAACATTAACTTCCTCCCGATGATGTTTGATGTCGAAATAGCTGCTCTCCTCCACCCAGCACCCCCCAATCACCATCCTCCTGTCTGTCTTTAATCGTCTCTCCACTCCTCCTGCCTCTCCATCACTCCTCGTTTCCTGTCTGTCTCTCTGTTTCCTAGTTGTCCTCAGCTTCCTCCTTTTCTTACTTCCTCCCTTTATTGACCTCCATCTCTCCTCACTCCCTTAATCCTCCCTCTCTCTCTTCAGTCTCCTCCCAACATTTATTTGTCATCCTCTCCCTCTTCCTCACAGACAGACATTCTTCACCTTGATGAGTTACTTGATGAGCATTTTCAACTCTACATTTACAAAACACTTTCACATTATACATAGTGATTTCAACCATTGTTCATAAACAGATCATTGTCATATCTACATGGTTTCCTTCCTTCTCCAAGTCTCTCCGTCTCTCTCTTCCTGCTCGTCCCCGTCAGGGCAGCGCTGCGTTCAGACGCCTACGCTGCCTTGTTGTGGTTCAGCTCCGGCCGTGTACAGCGTTAATGAAAACACATGTAATGCCAAGCTGCACACCACCATGACAACCCCGCTGGGACGAGCGAGAGACGGAACGAAAGGGGGAGACTGATGGAGACTTGGATGGAGGAAAGAGAGGAACGAAGAGATTCAAAGAGGAGGGATGACAGTGAAAACGGAGGATGGAGCGCTGGGAGAAAGACGAGGGGGGTCTGGAGAAACAAGGCGTCTGGAGAAAGTGAGCAGTAGAAAAAATATATATAACAGAACAGTGTTTTTATTGATACGCTGCAGATCTTCAAGCTATTTCAGATACTTGTGACTTTGCATCCACTGAACGAACAATATCTTATTTGTCAGTGGGATCTATTTTGTTCAAAGCATAAAATATTTTGTTCTGCTTTACGTACCAGAGACCAAGATACAAATTATTTTCATTCAACATCCGTTTAAAAAAAAAAATGTAATCATCTCTTTACATCCTCTCGTTTACTTTCATCCTTTTAATTTCTCGAACGCTGCTTCCTCTCTCCTCCTCCTCTCTCCTCCTCCTCCTCCTCCTCTCTCCTCCTCCTCCTCCTCCTCCTCCTCTCTCCTCCTCCTCTCTCCTCCTCCTCCGTTTTGATAAAGCAGTGACAGCTCTAGCGCTGAGGTTACATCTTGACTACATCCTTCATCTTACTGATTGTATTTCAGTGTCACACACCTTCAGAGCCCAACTCTCATGGGCTCACAGGATACATCCGTGCACGAGGAAACACATTCTCCACACAAACGCATGAGAGCAACAGAGACCGGGGGTTCAAATCCCTCCTACGTGTACTCACCCTTGGCCAAAAGAGCAGATTGTGATTCTGAAACCAAACATCCATCGTGCTGTAAAGCCTCACACTGCACTTGTAAATCCTTGAAATGTTCTGGATTTATAAAAATGAATGGGTAGCCATGAAAGCATGCGTTGGTTCGTCAGCATGACCCTCCAGTAGGAAACTAGAACGCTTCTATTTTAAATGATGGGGTTTGCTGAGGAAGCAGAGAGCAAGAGAGCTCCTCAACTCTCATGGACACACTGTCTCTCTTTCTACCCCCATGTTGACCATCAATGCCCTCTGGAACCAGCATACGGATGCTAGTTTGTTTGTTACCTGCTTCCACATAACACAGTACGTGTTACAGGGATGCTGTTGAACAGAGTAAAACGAGAAGTCTACGTTGATATATTTGTCGCATAACGGCACATTGGTAGTTACTTCAACCCAAACGACCATCTGTCCCTAAACCTAACGCAGTAGTTTTGTTGCCTAAAACTAAGTTGTTTCCTGTAAAGACGGAAGTTTATTTGGAAATGACTGTATGCACGTAACAAGAGGAATCTAACACGTGTAGCTGGATTTTCATTGGAAAACACACACAAAAAAAGTTGTCTTTATTTTTTTATTCTCACATCTAAATATTTGTTTCAAACTGTTGTATTTGTCATGAATACTTCTACACAGAATGTTATTAAGTGGCAATAAAATGGTGTCGTTTGTTTTCCAAACGAGGGGGATATACTTCAAATAAAGGAATCAACCAATCACCTTATGAACATTATAAACAACAAGACGGAGGCTCCGTAGTAAACAGTCTATGGTCCAAACCAAGACGACAAACTGTATTACTCATTTTAACCTTGAGAAAGACAGCACACACCAGATCCACTTAGTCCTACTGACCTTTCACAATAAAAGCTCTAGACATAGACACTGCCCAACTGTTTACCAAACTCAAATCCACTCAATAATAAAACTCAATCAATTAAAATTCGCATCGGTATGCCGGTATGAACAGTTTTGATGTGACATATTCGCAGGTTGTTTGTATTTTGTTGTATTGGCCACGCCCCCAGTGTGTAAAGGCCTTAAGACAAGGCAGTGTGACAACAACCCTGAATGCACAATTTAAACTAATTGGATTTCAGCCACCATTGATTTTATTATTCTGTTTGTCCTTCTGTGACAAGTCAAAATGACTTTACAATACACAAATGACATTTTACTTTGTAGTTTACAAAAAAAGCTTTTATATTCAATGATATGATTTAACTTTAATGTGACATCAACATTCCTGCAAATAAGATCTCTCTCTCTCTCTCTCTCTCTCTCTCTCTCTCTCTCTAAGAAGTTGTCATGGTAACACAGAAAGCTTTCCGGTAGGCAGAATGTTCCCACTGATGGAAATCTCACACACACACATCACACACACATCAGCCGGCTGTAAACCATTAGTACACACTCCGTATCAGACGGACAGATGGACACCTTGTCCAGTCTCTCTGCTTGAATCTTTGTATCCGTCTTTCTCTGCTCTTTACCATCCAGCTTCTACACAAACAGAAGCATCTATTCACCCATGAAAGTCCAGATGAGTGTGTCTCCTGCTGCATTCACGTCAGATAATTCTGTTTATATTTGTCCTCATTTTGTCCTTAACAAGTTAATCATGTGTTGGATGTATGCTGCCAGAGATGAGCCCTTATTTTCACCTCATGAATGAAGTCCATATCTTGTAGAAATGTAACCAGCAGTAACACGTTAAACGTTATTAACCGTGCAGGGGATTCCCCGTGGCCGTAGATCTATTTGTTTGTATTTGTGTCTGTTTATCCAGAACATTAATAAGACAGAATGCAATGATGGCCAGCCTCTAGTTTTGCCAACAAACAGGCTCCGTGTTGCTGGCTCTTATATGAAGTCATTAGTACCAGTAGAAATTAATGAATTAAAATACTAAGCTTTATTTTGAAATTACCGATAAAGATACTGGATAGATTCATCAATTTAACCGGAAGAAATGTGTGATTTTGTAGCGTTATTTGAAGTATCTGCTGTCATGACACACACTTGTAGTTGCCAGGCTCAGATAGGTCAGAGAAAGGAAAGAAAAAACAACAACTCAACGGAGAGGAGAGCTGGCCAATGGCAGAGCAGTGAGACCAACAGGCTTATCACCAAGTGAGAGATTCTGCTCGGAGAGATTCACTGATGCCAGAGACTGACTGACCAACCAGCATCTTAGTGTCCATCAGGTCCTCAGGAAACCCTCAGCATCATCACATGGAACGCTATAACAAGCTTCATTAATTCATATTTATGTATTCACATGGAATCACATGATACACGCTGTGACAAACCCAGTGGAAACTATCACTAACTTTGCGACTCCTTTTCGCCTCTTTAATTCATAGTTTTGGTTTGATGACACATTCATGGGCCGATCACTTCAGCTCTTTCCAGCAGCAGCTGGTAGTTGTGCTGCGCTGTACTTCTCAAGCCTCATATGTTCACTAGGGAGGCCGCTGCTCGTGTCCAGTGTGAAACCAAAAGTCAACTTATTTAACTGTTCTTATCAAGCATAAAGCCCACACAGGTGGGCAGGACGGGTGGTGGAGCCAGGAGACCACTGTCCATGCATAAAGCAATGTACATGTATAGATGTATGGATATTAAGAAAAAGCCATTGTTCTCACCGATGGTCTCGTTTACTTATCCGGGTCATTTAGATAAGTAATTATATGCTTCCCTAAGAACGTAGTTCCTAATGGAGTTTTGTTGTAATGTTTAGGAGACAAACTGAACGACTCAAACGAACCGCCTCTAGATCTCCACACACCTTGTTAACTCGGCTTTTTGTGACTTCTGCGAGCTTGAGCAGATGGGGGTCTGGGTAAAACCTTATTCCTGTGAATGAAAAGGTGGATTAACTGGAGGAGAGCTGAGTTTTACCCTCCATTATATCCCTGAATCGCTGCTTTCAAACCCCCGGTCAGCGCGTCCATTTCTCTCTCTCTCTCTGGTTTAAAGCCTCTCTTGACTCTTCTCTTCCTTTATCGTTTCATCTTCACCTGAAATCTATTCTTTTCTTCTCCTCTCTTCTTCTTTCTCAGTCTGTAGAGTAATGAAACCGCTGATTCCTCAGGGAACTTCCCCCCCCCCCACACCTCCTGTTTGATGCGCGGCTGTCATGTGTCCCAGTAATGAATTCATTGATTAAATCAGGCTCTGTCTCAGCTCTGCCGTAGTGCAGGTATAATACAGACGGAGAGCAAACCTTCTGCTGCCCTCTCTCTCTCACCCATACTCCTCCCTCACTCTCCCTTCATTCCCAGTTTTCAGGGGAAATTTACAGTCATAATGTGACATTTCCACTGAAATTAATGCCAGTTTTTAATGACTGGTGCAAGTGAAAAGTAGGCATTTGACCTTTTATTCAGCTTATGGAAGTCTTTCAACCTGTGAAAGGTTGTTCATCTATATTTTGCACATATGTGTACCCTATATATACTGCATATATATTCAGTGAGTCCTTGATTTGTCCATGAATATATTTATATCATCTGGTAGTAATTAGCTATGTGGAAAAGATGGTACATTCTCATAGTTTTAGTGTAATATTAATATCATAGTGACAGGAGGAGTTTGCCAATCTGACCGTGTAATGAGTTGCTTCCTTCGCAAAGTGATCACGGTTGGTACAAACAGACAAAAGGACTAAAAATAAAAGACTCGAAAACACAGAGCAGGTACAATGCGAAGTCTGTACTGGGCAGCAGGGATTCAGTGCACTGGAAGTCTGCCCAGATAAAAACAAAGGTATCCAAAAAAAATAAAGGATTGGTCTGAAAAACAGTGGGAACAAAAGAGCTGGAACACTCGCTGAAAGGAATAACGAGGGACAGGTGAAAACAATCAGGGCGGGAAACACAAAAGGGCAGGAAGTAAAGTATCTGAGAGAAGAGACCAAGGTGAGTGTACCAAAATAAAACAGGAAGTGATAACTGGAAACGAGAACAACACAACCTGAGAGGAGCAGGTGATTACCGGCAGTGACAGGATACCTGATATATTCCTCACTTTGAGTCTTTGTTTGTGTCATAATGGCAAAATGTGAGACACGTATAGTAGCAGGGACTTATGGAAAGCCGAATGTGCCAATAAACGCCTCTATTTTCAGCCGATTTAGCGGAGACAAACAAAACGTTGCTTCTTATATCGCTCTACTGAGAAACTTTAAAAAGCACTTTTTTTCGGGACCTAAAAGCAGTCAAAACATTAACTTAAGTCGCCCGGTGTAAAAAGCGTCATTTTCTTGGTAAATAAACTGAAAATAGAGGCGTTTAATGTCACTTTTAGCTATCCATAGGGACTACTGACGAGGTATTGAATACTTTGCCAGGTGTTTATATTTCTGTCCGTCTGTGTGAATAGATTTAATCACATTATTCAACACATTCTCATGTTAATGCATCAAATAGTGACTCTTGGTGAGTGATCCTAAGCTTCAAACAACGAGCCCTTTAGGGTCAGTTTTGGACCTGTCAGGGACAGCGTGACAGTTTCCAATTCCTAGTGTTTATTTCAAAATAAACTTTTCCTCTTTACAGGAAGTTTAAGTTTAGGCAAAAAACCTGCTTGATTAGATTTAGGGAAAGAACTGGGTTTGACATGAACTTGACCAACGACACCTCCGTGCGTCGGCGTCAGACGCCGAGGAGCGCTGACCCAGCTGCAGTGTTTGACGCGTATGGAATGAGGAGGCGTGCAAATTTTGATCAAACTTAAGGTTGAGTTTGAAGAAGAGCGGGGGTCCGAGCGAGCGGAGAACCTGTTTGAAGCTTCCCAGCTCATGTTTCGGTGCTTCTCTCTCTGTCTGCATCCATCTTTTTGTCTCTCTGTTTCCCTCACTGTCTCTTCCTGGCAGTCTCTCTCTCTCTCTCTCTCTCTCTCTCTCTCTCTCTCTCTCTCTCGCTCTCTCTCTTCACCTTCCTTCTTGCTCTTTTGCTCTCTGCGCCTCCTCCCCACTTCCTCGCTGCTGTCACCTCTGGTTTGGCTGGTGCTTTGCACTGTACTGTACCCCTCCGCCTGAGAAAATCAAGAGAATAGAAGATCGTCGGGGCGGAAGGAATGAAGCAGAGGCAGAGAGAGGAAGAATAAAGGATGGAGGAGGAGAGCGGGGGGAAAAAAGAAGGGAGGATTGCACTCGGCTGCAGAGGGGCACTGCCCGGCAGAAGGGACGGAGACACGTCTGACTTCTGCCTCTTTCTTTATATAGAGGTGAAACTAGGTGAAGGAGAAATTCCTCAGGGACCACCCAGATGTCGGTTAACATCAGGTGCTCGTGGGTACAGTGGCAGGTTAGAGGTGCCCTGTTACAAAACTTCTGCCAGGGAGGCCAAACACTTTCCAGTCACGGAATAGGCTGACATGAAATCTGAGGCATAGATGCAAGTACCTTTTTTTTTGTGTCAAAGTGCCCTTAGAGATTGCACGGCATGTGGTGTTGAATGTGTATTCCAGCTGCTGCAGCCCAACATGATAACATGCACTGATAGTCCCATATTGCTCTGAGGTGTTTATCGTTGCACCGCTCACCTACCACAACACGTGATGGATGTTGGGTTGAAGGAGGCTGCTGAAAAGCACCACAGTACGTTTATGTGGTCGGATAATACTATATTAAAACCTCCCTGTTTGTGCTCTGCTTGTGTGCGTTTCCCATTCAGCATCCATTCAGCCTCTGAATCTCTGCTGGATGATGTTGTGTGTAATGACAAACAGCAGTAGCTATTCAAGTCCAGCTTCATGCATTTTCTCTTTCCTGAATCTAATGCACATCAACAATGCAGTGAATAATCTGTCTTTCACTACATTACCATGAGGAGGTTTTTTTTCCGCAACCAATTAGTGAACTGACCGTTTCTTGCCCTTTGGGAAATGAAGCCAAAGTGAATCAAATATGCAGTAAAGATTGTGACTCTTCAGTCAGCTGCACCTATAGGAGCTGAATCTCATTTACTCAACAATAGCAGGGATGAGCTCATACTGTCATTATTAGGAAGCAGAATATTATAGCTGGGATATGCATACATCCTGATTTCTAGCTTCTGTAAGCTGCTTTCTAATGCTGTTTTATTTTCATTATTTCTACTCCTGCTGCGTTTCATACATAACCCAATGTCAACATATGACTGGAGGGATGTGTTACACTTTGACCCAAGAAATCCCATCGTGGACCACTAAGGATTATGGGCCCAACTCACACTTTCTACGTTGTGCTGGAATGCACACTGTGTGATGGTGAAGTCTGGTCACAGCAATTTCAGTCATAAGCGCCTCAGAACATGTCGGATCATCTAACAGCATCTGAAAACATTCCTCAAGCGGATTCTGAGGGCGTTTGTCCTTTTCGTCCTCATTCCCGTTTGAATCGCTCACTGAAGCCACGCAAAGGACAACGAGATGATGCAGTACAAGGTTACGACAGCAGGCTCGACTGTATCCACTCCGAATATGTAAAAAACCTTCTTCCTTTTGCCTCATTTATTTAAGACATAATGAACCATTAAAGGGCCAGTGTGTGTAGGATTTAGGGGGATCTATTAGCAGGGATGGAAAGTAATATTCATAAAAACAATACTACTTGAAACTGAATTTTGTCATTAGCTTAGAATGAGTCGGCCACCGCCATGTTTCTACACTACAGTAGCCCAGAACGGACCAACCAAACACTGGCTCCGGTGTGGACATTTCCTGTTTTACTTTACCTGAAGGCCTCAGTAGTTCTCCGACACGCCTGTAAAACTGCAGTAACGAGAGCCGCAGGATGCAAAGCCGTGGTCTGAAGTAGTGTTCTTATGGTAAAGATGACCTCGTTGCTGCAGCCTTGGAGAGGGAGGAGTGAGCGGAGGGATATCCAGTTGGTTGCAAACTGTAACCACAATGCTAGATGCCACCAAATCCTATACAGTGTCCCTTATTCTGGTTTTGACTTTTTGGAGGAAGATATAGTATTATTCAAAAAAATATGATTGGATTGCCTATTTTCTCTGCATTGTATGTTGAATACTTTGGGCTTTGGGTTGGGAGAAACGAGCAATAAAAAGATGTTCTGTAAAATTGTGAATCCACAATTATTTTGCATTCAACTTTTCAACAATTGAAATTCATCTTTGAACTTTAGGAGCACGATGAACGGAGCTTGTAACCCTCATCTCAGTATCTTCAGTGATCAAATGAAGCTGGGTGATATGTGAACCAACACGCGTCACAGATCGTAGACTGTGTAAGAAGTAGTAAGTGGACCTTTAAGTTGACACTATTTGCTTGTCGATAATGGAAATGATTGCTGGTTGCCGCCTCAGATTACAATCCAATGACTGGAATAGACAGTTTACTAACAATGTACCACACTAGCATGTCTTTGGGGTTGGGACTCGCTGTGGTGGTTTTGTTTGTGATCTTTTTTGTGATATTTCGTTTTGATACACTTTCTGGTTGGGAGACTCTTCTTCTCTTCATTTTAATTAAATCACTGCAGCATATACCTGAGTCACACCACTTCCTGTGCAGATGAATTTGTTTTTAACATCAGGGATGTGAAATTAATTATTTTCAGAAGAGAAAATGTGTTTGATTAGAATATGTAGAGTACGGTGTGCTCTTGACTGCTTACTCACAGTAGTTATTACAGTATATTTCTGTTTTTGAACAGATTTCGGCTGTTTTGAAGTCCGATTGCAGTTGATTATTAAGTGATTTGAGATGCTGGTGAGGTTTTCCTTCAGCGAGGTCGCCCGTAGGTTTGTGATGGTTTCATTAAGAAGCTTTGATGTGCTTTTTATCCAAATGCTTTTGAGGCAGATATTTTATTATTAAGCATCAAAGGTAAAAGCTCCATCTCTCCCTGTCGCATTAGCTCTACTTCACACCAGCGCTCTTTGCTTTTTGTCTTTCTGGTATTAAAAGTATTCCCAAGTATTTGTCCTCCAATGTTCACCCCCCCCCCCCCCTGTAGACTCCCTCTCTCTTCTCTGCAAACCTCCCACTGCTGTGTGAGACAAGAAAGCAGCTGAATACGGGGAAACATTTTAGCGAAATTCTGCGCTTCACGTCGTCTCTCCCTCCCTGAGTCGCCCCCTCTCTTTGTTTCTCCCCCCCTTCCTGGTCTCTACACCTCAACAATGTGATTTATTCTCACATCAACAGAAGCGTGTTTCTCTTTAGCACATAATCCCTGCAGTAGAGTTCTATACCTCCGCAGCTTTGATTACTTTACTTGATTTTCTTTTCTCTTTTCTTATTTGATTTCTCCTTTTTTTCCCACAAGAAAACTTCACAAGGGCACAAATTGCATGATGTCTTTTATCTAGCGTTCTTTTTAGAGAAAAACAGAATAACAGAATTTCAAATACACACCTTAAGAATATGAGAAATCTCTTTTAGAAAAATGACTAATTGAATATAGTTTACTTAACCACAGGGGATTACTGTTTTGGGACATCGGGCCTTGATAACCACATTGCAATACCGCTGCATCTAAATCCTTTGCTTCATGCTCGGACTCCGGGAATCCTATTTCTTATTTCCCCTCTGTGTCCTCCTGTCTCCTCTCACAGGTACTTCACCAACATATCCATCGGTGGGCGGGATTATTCCTTCAACAGCGACGGCTACCTGTCCAACCCGCTGCTCGATGTCATCTCCTACACCAGTGGGAGAGGCTGGGAGGAGGTCAGTACACAGCTGTGCAAGTTGGCGCTAATTATAGTAGCGCGGCGGCTAGACGAGCTAACCGCAATTTCACAGCCCATCAAACACGCTGAGTCAGTTTCACCTTTCTGCTGTCTCACTGTCTCTCCCAGATCTCATTAGGGCTCCCCGAAGCCCCCCCTCCCCTCTCTCCTCCTCCTCTCCCTCCAATCGTTCGTTTGTTGGCCTTGTTAGCCAGCGCTAACTCACAGTTCAATATCGTCTCCATCGGGGGCCATGTGCAGCAGTTTTACAGTAATAGCACCAAATCCAAGGTCTGCCCTCAGAGGGCACTTTCAATTCCTTGAGACTCTCTTCGACCTGAGAAAAACAAGTAAACCTCTTTGTTCTGTCCCGCTGTGTTCCATTTGCTCCTGACCTTTTACGGCACAATATGTTTACAGGCGAGTGCAAACTCAAGCGCCCACCCCATTCGAAGGACGATAACGAAAAAGGAAAAATCAACCTTTGAAAGAGAGGAAACACATTTCTCTAACGGTGCAGCATCAGTGTGAGTCCTTGGATTTCAAAGTGTTTGCACTTCTTCACCTTCCCTCAAAGCTAAACTTCCTCTTAAAGGTGCAGTACTGTGTATTTTAGCTCCGCCCCATTGACAAATGAAGGATTCCGATTAGATTGCGTTCAGTAAGATTTAAGAAATAAGTATCTTATGTCATAAAATGCTATGAGCAGGATTTCTGTACGGTCGACAGCTGCCTTAGCAGACTGAATTACAACGCAAACAATGAGGCCAAAAGCACATAGACACCACTGTCCACTGTGTGCTCCTTATTGGGTTTAATGGTTTGGTGTTCATCCAGTTGAGTTAAATTGCACTGCCAGCCTGGCTCCAACAACAAATGAAAAACTTTCCCTTATGAGTTAAAGCTGTTATAGAAATACTGTATATATTAATGCTAATGGTTTGGGAATAAGATGACCAATCAGGTATTGACATAGTGCTCTTTTCTGTGTATATAAGAAGTGGACGTAGTCGCCAATCAATCAGAGGAGTCGCCCCCTGATGGCCATTAGAAAGAATGCAAGTTTTAGACACTTCCGCATTGGCTTCACTTTTCAGAAGTGGAGGTTACTGCCTGGTGAGGAATGAGACATTGGAGGAAGTATCATCATAGCAACATTAAACATCAACGGTTCAACACTTTTATGTCAAATCTGTCATTTGTAGAGTCTCATTTCGCCTTCTTCTGCCAGCAGTTTCAATCCTTCTGAGTCACATGTGACTCTTTGATCTGCGCTGGCCTCTAAATCCCCCTTTTTCAGTTGTCAACATTCATGATAAAACACATTAACTTGACAGTGCCGCATAATGTTTCTCCCTCTGGACATTTCCACTAAATTCTGACTTACTGTTGGTGATTTGCATCTTAAAAACCTTGGACTGAATGGTGGAGTTTAAACGGGGGTTGCAGAGCTTTATCCATCATGCATGATAGAATCTGAAACTCAACACAATCTTGTTTTGCAGAAGACAACAAGCCTCAGAGCAAGATTCCGATCAGGGTGAATAATGTTACAGACAATACTTTGTTTAAAAGCTGAGAAGTAGGCAGAACTCGTGAAAAATACAAGCGCTGCCTCTTATCATTTGATTGCTGAACAAGGAGCATTTGGTTTTGGAGATTGAGTTATTTTATTCATGTTTTTAAATCGTCTGTGCCTCCCTCTGTCTGCCTATGGTGTTTGAGTTCAACACATCCAGCCTGATCTTCGTCTGACAGTAGTTAACCTTACAGATGAGCAGAGCATTACGAGAAGCAGCAAGCTGAAGCACTGCTCCATCCGTGGGAACGATAGAACCGTTTTCTGCCCTTGTCTCACCATTACAGTATTGGATTTTTAGTGAATGAAGGCTGAGATCCTGACAGAGGAGACAGGTTACTGTACTCAACGGAGTTTGGAAAAGATAGAGGAAGAAAAACTGTCTGCAGCCGACAGAAAAACTGACAGATACGGATTTCGTTTGCACTGCCGCTCTCAAAGGACGACTTCTGTGCTGCTCTGTTGTATCAGATGATCAGGTGAGCTCAGGAGGAAATAATCAGCATAGCTGTGTCATGTTTCAAACAAGGATTTTACAATATTTACTCATTTTATAGTATGTATGGCCCCTCTCTGGAAATTGCTCCACATTGTGCTTGATCTGGTTCATAGACTGCTCAAGGGCAAGCATGAACACATGTACACGTAAAGCATTTAAAGTTTTTTTATATTTCAATAAATCAACAATTTCCTGTTGAAAGGGTTCGCTTATAGTACCGAACCCACAGAGAATGATCACCAGACTGTGCAGTTCCACTCAGCTCTACGGAGCGTTTTTGTGACCTAAAATGTAGGGATCTGTTTTGTTTTTTTGGGCTTGCAACTTTACAGTTATGTTTTACTCTCACTCGCACCAAAATGTTAGTTATCAGTAAAAAAGGTCTTGAAATCAGACCAGTTATCTCAGTTTCAAAACAACATGAGACAGCTACCACAGGTCCAAGAAAACCAAATCATCCTATCTCAATTTACAAGTAACTTTGTACAATAATAATGATAAAAGATGTCTACGATGAAGAAAAAGATAAACAGTGGGCACAAGTCACCAGCACAAGTACGACAAACATAAAATACATATACAATTACCTTTGTAAATATATAATTCATTGTTTTTTAGCCTTTGGCTGGCAATGACGCTTCAACTAATGGACTGCAGTTTGAGCATGAATTTGAGTCCATCGTGTCGGTTATTTCCAGGCAAAGATTTGAAGGATCCTTAAGGTGACTGTTGTTTGAGGGCTTAGACCTGACACATAATGGTCAGGCAAAGGACAAACAGTGTCAATACAACTCCCTCAGAGACCAGTACTTGACCGTAACTGCCTAGTGGCTCTCTCCAGCTACAATTGTCTGAACAACCCAGTGTCCCAGGCGTATATTTGCTGAATTAACCTCTCCTGAACTGAATCATGGAGTATATTTGCCAAGCACAGCAACCTTGGGGCAGACGAACAAGAGCCGGCTGTAGAGCTGGTATCGAGAGTCTCAGAGTCAGAAAATTCACTGAGATATTTGTTCCTGCTTTTGGGCAAAGAATATATATTCTGTAAACTTTTGTAATTACCAAGCAGGTTTTGCAATTAACCTGTTTCTGACTTTCTGGCTGCACCTCAAACTTCAAGCAGCACGCAAAGTGAATTATTTATGTGGAATTTCTTGGATTTATTTAGTGACATGAATATATTGCATCTTCAATATCAAATTATCTACACATGTATGTGCTTATGGATGCATGATTGGTGATGCTTTGCTAAATGCATGATGCATGATGCGTAAAAAGCACGAGGGCAGTTCATTACATTACAAAAACAAGATATGTACCTTTTTAGATACATTTCCAACTCTTAACCTACGTAAGTATCATTTGATGTTGTTTTCAGTAATTTATGGGATTTCTTTTCTGCATCAAATCATGTCATTGTTATTATGTGTATTTGTGCTTCAGTGCAGATTATATTGCAATCTTTTGTTTTATTTTTGTTGTGTTGCTGCCAGCTGAGCCTTTTTTCACACTTTGTGAGCATCTCATCCTGTGAGTTTTCTGAAGGTTTTATGTGATGCAATGATAAAGCAAGTCATCTTACATTTGTTTGTTCTTCGAGCCAAAGCGTAAACAAGGAGGTATACAGTGGATCAATGAGTGAATACGACAAGACAGCCTCAATACCTTTATAAGCAACATGACAGAAGAGCTGGAATCCTAAATCACACAAAGCTGAATCCCATTCCAGTTCAGTTTAAAGGCGTCATAGGAGGCTGTCATTGTACAGCCTCACAACACAGAATAATAACAATATATCTGCAGGAAGAGCTGTTAATTGATACTATTACAATAATTCAGCAGGTACTTCACAAAAAACAAGGCTTTAAAACTGACTTCCTGTCCTCACTCCCAACCAACTGACAAAGCAAATTTACACAGAATTGATTTCAGCTGATGACAGCACCACAGAAGCAATCGCTCAAGGTCCGATTCACAAAAGATAATATTCTTATGATATTACAACACAAACATGCCAATAAAGTTTTGCAGCTGAGTGCAGTTTTCTCCTTTTCATGCGTTAATTGCAATCCATTCATTTGGCAAAGTATACGTGTTGCCTTTGCGCCAAGAACACAGTAGGCAGAACAATGGCAGAGAGAGAAGGAGAAATTAAGTTTCAGACCGCTAGCTAGAGGTGCTGACGGACAAGGTGCAGAGGCTTTACTCAGAACAGGAAGTTAAACATGACAGAAAGAAACCATACCAGATTTACTATTACATTTTGTCAGTATAAATGTGCTTCAGTTAGCACCACCTTCCTGAAGACGCTGATAGTTTCACTGTAACTGCGTGGGTCTGTCTCTGATCTTTGAGAATCTGACTGGAAACTGAGCCGCTATTTGCTGGGCGGCATAGCTACGGTTGAATTTCACGCTTTGCGGGTGGTTGGAGAAGGACACGGTTCTTTTTGTCTCATGTTCGTGGGTTTAGAGGCCGCGATTATCTACGGAACCAATTCCGAATGTTTGTTGTTACTCCGATGGAAGACAAGCAAATAACACGCAACATGAAACATTTTGCTGAAAGGGACTTCAATATCATGTCGACCAAGTAAGTTGGTAACACGACTAGAGGATTGATGAGGACGCCTGATAATGGTTACATTAATCAATGATCACACACATAATTAGAAGGGCTCAGACATTATCTCAGACATTCAATTTAACAGCTTATCTTCTTATTACATTGTAGGCAGTATAATTAAATTGGTATTACATTAAGAAATGTAATATCCATAATGCACTATTATATATATGTATGCATTAAGTAAGATTTCTTTCAAAATCATGGTCCTCTAATTAGAATAGATTTTGAACTCGGTCCGAGTGACATTGAGTTGTTAGTCTGTCCTTGTCTCCACACGTCCATGTTTGATGCTCATTGAAGTAGTTTGTTCACGTATTAAAAATAGCTATGAGTTAAGCCGGACTTAACAATATACAATATACTGTGGGGATATTAAAGGTCTCCTGATATACTGGTATTGTCGTTAACTGGGATATTTAAAATATAGAATAATGACATCATGTTAATAATACACATATGATAAAACTGTGTTAATGATCCAGTGCCCCTTAAAGGAGCAGCATACAACATTAATTCTAACTAACTAATTCCTATATAAAGCTATCGTGGTGTAATATCAACCTCCTCACACTCCTATTCTGAGTGTGACTGGTTTGCCAAAACAGGCAAGACACAAAGTAAACAAAGTTAAACATGAATTTTAACGATAGCATTATTTATTTTTCAAATTTTGTAGATATTGCGCTAATAACACAATGATGAATTATTTTGACCATAATATTGGTAGTGACAGTAATAATAAAATGATGACAGCTCTAATGGACATACTGACCTTTGTGTGAGGAACAACTTTTTGAAGTCAGTGTGTATCAGCCTATATTGAATTAAACCAAACTTTAAATCAACCTCTATTTGTTCTGGTTGAGTTGTTACCATTATTTGTCATGTTTTTACAAGTATTCCATCATGCAGCTAGTTCACAAGCTATTTTTCTCAGAAACCAATTTCGTACTCAATTATTTACTACAATTTACAGCTGTTTTGCACTCACAGAACTGACTGAGTGAAAATAGAGGCAGAAATCACTCAAAAGTAGTAATGAATCCACTGCTGGCAGGAGTCGCATGGATGAATGCACGCCCATCACTGTCCATAATATGGCCGCCAGTCCTTCAATATTTATTATAAGTGAGGCTGTGGTTTAATTCTTTCTGTTGGAAGAACCTCTGGGCTGCAGCGACCAATCCTTTTCCCCCTCTGGAATTTTGAGAGTAGTAACTTTTTAGCATTTGAGGAAATAACAAGGTCAATTATTAGTTGTGTTGGTACTTAAAGAGCCTTGAATCATCTCCGGATGGGCGACATCATTGGGAAACAGAACCGAAGCCAGGACAGAGCAAGTCTGACCAACATAAAGAATCACACAACTGAAAAGCACCACGGAGAAGCAGACAGGAAGTCCAGACAGCAAAAGGTTCAACAATAATAAATATTTAAAAAACAATATCCACAAAAGTAATGAAACTTTATAGCTGATACTAAAGGTTAAAGAAGGCCAAAGTGAGTAGAATGTATCAGCCAAATATGCAATAATATGATATGTTGGGGGGGCATTCACACAAATAACAACAAACAACTGATACATAGACTAACTTCAGTGCAAAATCAACATTTTCTTACAAATCAGTGTCTTTGCTACCTTCTAGAAGAAAACCATATCAACAGGGATTCAGCCTATCCCTGGGATAGAACAGGTTTTTCTACAATTGCTATTGTCATCAAGTGTTTGGTCTTCGTATGAAAAGGTCCTCTGGTGCTCAGAGAGTTATGAGTTTTACCTTTGCAGCAGCAGCGGCGATGATTTGTTTGTAATGAACAGAAGAGGAGCTGCGTTACAATGAGCCGCCAAAGCCAGGCTGAACAGGCAAAGAAAAATAGATATGAAATAAAATATTCTGTAAAGCAGCTATTGGTCGCTTTGGGGTAATTAATGTCAGCATTTTGAAAGGAGGGGGCGGGGGGGCAGATCAGAAAGCAATGACTGCAAAAGTAGTTATTTTTCAAGTCCGTGCACAACAGAGTCTTGATTTTGTAAGGAATGCACATTGAAACATCGATTCATCCGAGTAGTGCCACCCAAACTATCGAGTCCGCTGAGCAGCGCTCCTCAGATTATTGATTGGAATGGAATTGTCAAAAATAAACATGAAGATACTAAAAATGATGACTCAGATCCATTTCTTCTAGACGGAGGGGATTGCAGTGAATACCAAAAGCACATCTCTGTATGTGCTGCAGTAAATTTTTGAATGCAGCATTTTTGTAAGTCAGTCAATAAACATTCGATAGAATCTGTGTTGTTCGTAAAATGTGAATATGACCTCAACTTTTTACATTAAGTTGGGTTTAGTGTTGCTGTTGTCATTGAGTCTCATAAAATTGTAATAACAAATCCAAAGGTCTGTCTGAGCTCCATGGTAACAGAGGGACAAAATACCAAATAATACTCCATCCCTGCCTTCTGCTGGGCTGGCAATCCAGGGATTCAGCCCCTGTCTGAGCAGTGTGTGTGTGTGTGTGTGTGTGTGTGTGTGTGTGTGTGTGTGTGTGTGTGTGTGTGTGTGTCTGCATATAAATGTATTTTTTTTTGTTGTATTTTGTGCTTAAAGAGCAGCAGAAAGCATTTACTTCAGTTCATGCAAAACATGATAGAGGGGTGAACTGGAGGACAAATGTGCGTAGAAGAGCCACTTGTTATTTTGTTCCATAATGAACTGTAGGGTCTAGCTATTTGTAATTATGCAATATAGAGGGTGAAAGACAAAAGAGCAGTGTAAAGAAGAGGCACTGAAAATGCATAAAGGATACAGTGAGTGAGTGAGGTTGGTCCACAGAGCCAGGTGCTGCACATTTGCCATTAGCATCCTACTCTTGTTTGTATGTCTGGTCCTTGTGTTAATGCACTGAGGGGCCAAAACCAATAATTATGAATTATACTGTGGAAGTGTGTCAGTGCACATATTTGTAATTTGTGTGCCTAGTTGTGTCTGTTAGTTTTGTGTATTTGTGTGTGTTTCTGTGTGAATGCATTTCTGCTTGTAAAGTGTATGGTGCTATGCTTGCGCCTGTTCTTTTGTGTGTGCGATGACTTGTATTCATCACGTTGTGGGGACCTCCGTCTCCACAGTACATTATGAAGACTGACCTCCCATCTGGAGTCAGAAAGATGGGCCTGTTGCAACACTTTGTAACTTGAAACTTAACCTAGTGATGACTTACGTGTTTAGAAAATAGAGATGTACGCCTCTAAATCAAAGGAATTTGCACCAAATAAACTAGTTCATAAGTAGAGATTACTTGTTAAATAACAATATTTATTATTCCCCCTCCCAAAAAAAATGGTATATAATGAGAATATTAGATGACACACTTGTTGAAAAACGGATTAATAATAATGTTTAAGCATTGTCTTTAAATTTGACCAAAATAAGACATTCTCATGGTTGTTGGTTGTGTGATCTGATATTTCCCTCCCAATGAACTGCAAGCATACTTCTCATCCTCAAACACACTTATCTCTCCATGTAGGTATGTATATAAATAAAACAAACATTGTCTTATTGACACAATATAGTACCGAAAAATAAGAAAGTTTTCGAATTTTTTTTTTAAATCCCAAAAATTAGGATGAACTTTACACACAAACTTAGTAATGAATTTTACTAATAGTTGGTGCAACAAAATCATGGTCGCTAAAAGGTAAACTGTTTATTTTAGGGTTAAGGCTTATGGATAAGGTTGGAGTGAGGATCTGGGTAACGTCAGAGGAGGATTAGGTTTTAGGGACAATGAGAAAGAATGTAAGTAAAAATGTGTGTGTTTGTGGAGACATTTTTATCACACGGTCACAGTGTGGGGACTTATCAAAAAGCTTTTAGAGAGGAGATATAAATTAGTTTAACTAAGTTTAAGGAACATAAACTGGGAATATGCATGTAGTGAATATAGCTACGCTTTTAATAAGACTATAAACAATGTCCTCACAAGTGACTAAACCTGTGTATGTGTGTGTTTTGAGCGGCTTTGCATGATTTTTCACAAATCCCAGCAGCCGCGTCTGGCACCATCACAGGAGAATTGGCTGTATGCAAATAGCATCTGAATATATGACACTACAGCTAGAAAATGACAAAATAAAAAAGCAAGATTTGCTGTGTTGTCGCTGCACATCCATCCAGTGACTTCCTCAGTCGATATGAACAGATTTGTTTACACATGTAGGTCAATGTGACTATAAACTGTCTATTTGGTCTCAGTCTCTGCCCCAAATACCGTGCTGCTGCATGGAAACACTCAGCTCAGTTAAAGTGAACAAACTGCTCATTGTACAACACAACCAATGCAAAGACTCACAAGGTTGTTGCTTTACATCTCCCTGACAACCCATGACTAGGCAGAAAAAGCACGTAGCTATAGAAGAAAGAGAACAGAAGCAAACAACATGAAATGTGAGCCATTAAAAAACTCAAAACAGTGATAATCAATGAAATAATAGACGGATGGGCTGCGTTACCTCATAAAACACACTTTTCCAGGTTGTGTTCTGAGTTATCAGCAGGAGAAGCAGCGTAATAGACCAGACACACTCTGAAGGGGCCCATTCTAGATGCATAATACAGACTTATTTTCACAGAAGAGGCTTTGGCCATAATTAGATTGCACAATAGACACATGGGGAGCAAGAACGGCAATTGCATGCAACCAACATACCTAGCTATTGAAACAACTGGTGCACATGGATGACCTCAAGTTCCAGAACGCTTTTGACAAATTATGTTAATCAATAGTATTCTTGGACTCCCAAAATAATTGTTTTGTACTTCTGATTTGTACCACTGGGAGGCATTCTGTTATGCGTAACCTAGCATCTACAATTATTTTTACCTCTATACCTTTATAGATGAAAACAATGTGATCGGCGGCCTCTTCTAAAACAATTAGAAGAACTGAAGAGCATCTGTGTTTATTCCCATCCAGGTTGGCTGGTGGGAGAATGGCCACCTGCGTCTGCGTTACCATCCCTGGTCTCGTTACGGCTCCTTCCTGAAGCCTCTGGATGACTCACAGCACCTCCGAGTGGTCACCCTGGAGGAGAGGCCATTCGTCATCGTGGAGCCGGCTGACCCAGGCACCAGCTCCTGTATCCGGGACTCTGTACCCTGTCGAATGCCCGTCAACACAAGGTAACACACCACAGCCCCATGACATGAAACACATCCTTCTGAATCAGTGAATCCCTGCTGCATTGTGTTTATCCTAACTTTCAATGGTTGGTCTGTACATTTGTGTTTCTTTAACACATTAAAACGTTTTATTTTAGTAGAGATTGTATCCAAATATACATTGTCATAGAAAAAGGTCATTCTTAGTACCAGAAGGTATTAGAATGAGGACAATATGCAAACAGTAGCTGCTTTGGTGCCATTAATTAATGGTTTTTCAAACATAGTTTTTATATGTTTTGGCTTTTAACAAACTTGCCCATTAAATCCATTCAAGCAAAATGGCACCTCCACACTTCCTCCATCACCACAGTGGTGTACAGTTGTCTTTTTTCTGGTTCTTTAATTTGACTCTTTTAGAGGGGAGGAGATGTTAAAATCATTACGCATTACAAAACCAGAAACGAGAAAGTGTGAATAGAGTTGAAATATATTTTTGTAATTCGTCAAAGAAAGTGTCAGGTCAGGATGACCTGCAGTTTATTATGGCCATAGGCAGAGAGAATAAGAATAATATAGATGTGTTACATTTCCTATCTGAGAATGGACTGAAGCAGTTTTAAACAGGAGTTGGTCTCCTAGGGGTTTCCATTCTAACTCCTTATCGGCCAATAAACCTTAGTGAAAAGTTTCAAACAGTAGTAAGATAGAGACCATCCTGAAACCAGAAGGGTCCAGACTCTGATCCCTTGTGAAATGTAAATGTCTGGCCAAGCTTCCACGAACAAGAGAGTAAATCTTATCCATCTCCAGGTGCTGGTGTGCAGGGAGGATTAGACCTGAAGAAAAAAATAATCGAATCCCTGGGAGGAAATTACGTTCCCTCACAGAAGCTATAGATGCATTAAAAGTCATATGGCACCTGAAAGCATGCAATTAAGAACGTGGCATAATTGTGTTACAGCTGTTCATTAAAACATAAAACATAAAATAAACTTGAAACCACACAGCAAAGTAAGGTTAATTGTCTTTTTATCAATCCAGATAATTAGGAGCAAGAGATCCCTTCTGCATCCTTTCCAACGCTGCAAAAATGCTGGTAACTTCAGCACGTTCGGAGTGATTCAGTCTAGTTTACACGCAAGCTTTTTGCGTGTCATTTTATGTTGTTACGATGAAACGGATGCAGTTAGCTTCAGGCAACAACACCCCTTTCTAAGTTTGGGAAATACATCTAAGTTTGGCTTAAAATAGGTAAGTAAACGGAGTAAAATGTAATCATAACGTCTTTCTATACTGCATTCAGTACAGACCAGGTTACATAAAATTGTATGACCTAAAAGATGAGAACATAATACAGATTCAATACCGATTTCCGAGGATTTGTACTATCTTATATTCTGTGTCACATACAATATACCATTCAGTGGTGTTTATCCTGTTTCATGTACATATACGGTTCATTTGAGGCAAAAGTAAGTCAGGGGGAGGTGTGTGTGTGTGTGTGTGTGTGTGTGTGTGTGTGTGTGTGTGAGCTCTGCGCTCCTGGTCTATCCTAGATAAGCTTCCTTCCTGCCGGCACATGACCTGGCAAATGGGAAGATAAAGACTTCATCCTCCATCAATTTTATTGGCTGAGAGAGAAAGTTGTTTCTCCTTTAAATCAATCTACTTTAACTTGCTTGTCTTTTTCCTCCCTCTTCTACATATATATCGTATGTACTTTTTAAACTTCCTCTGACGTTGCTGCAGTATGATGGCTAAGATGTTTTATGCTTTTATTTTCAATTGTCATTACCACCAAGGTCATGTTTTGTTTCTTTACTCGGGCAAAACCAAGCACTTAAACTTAACTGCCTTTTACTCTGAATATTTCCAACTTTTGATGAAAACCACCGTATACATACGACATGTCTTAATCTTAAACAGCCACTTATTGCATAATAACTGAACATCAAGTTAAAAAAATATTTATTTAATAAACAGTTAAATCAATTCAATGTGATGCCACAGTAAACTGCCTGCTTTCATCAATTATGTGGTGAACATCTGACATTACTATCAAATTTGTCGGGCATATATGTACATGTTATATTTCATTTAGCGATTGTGTTGCCAAACATCATGTTGAATCATTTTGTGTAATTAAACACAAAAATTAAAATTATTTTCACATACACAGAGAATAAATGTCTGCCAAGTAAAGACCAGACTTAATTTGTAGAAAGGATTTTCCAAGATATACAAATAACAGAGGAGTGAAGTGTGTCACCCTCGTACGTTTGACGAGGCTTGAGTGAAAAAACAATTGTGCAAGTTGTGTTGCTAGGTAACAGAGCCGTGGGGGTTTCCATAGCTGCCACAAGTGTCTCAGGGACAGCTGACGGAGGGCAAAGCAGCCACTTTGAGTGACAGCGATCGAAATGCACTTGGATTCCTTTGTGAAGTGTTCACTTGATAAAGCCTCACAGGAAAAAAGGCGTTCAGAGATCTTTGTAAATTGTAATTGTAGATGCCATCAAGAGGTGTGTGATATAAATAAGATGGGGAATGTTTAACGATATGTTCAGTCCCCTAACAGCACACTCTCCTTTTCCAATGTCTACAATAGCCAAGCAGCGAGTCCAGGTCAAAGCGTCCTTGATGAAACATCTTAAAATCTCATGTAAAGTATTTTCACTCCCTCGCCCATCTGTTTATTTCCTCACATCATCTCTTCAGCTTGGTGGTGGATGGCACCGGGCCCATGAAGCATTGCTGCAAAGGGTTCTGCATCGACGTCCTCAAGCGACTGGCAAAAATAGTGGGTTTCACTTACGACCTTTACCTGGTGACCAATGGGAGGCATGGGAAGAACATTGACGGGGAGTGGAACGGCATGGTCGGAGAGGTGAGGAGTTTGTCTACAATCTACAATTATTGTATGAGTGGAACATTGGCTTGTTAGTGAACTTTCTAGTTCAGTAAGAAAAAAAATACACTATATCAGTGTTTTTTGTTGTGTTTAATCTGGTGTTCAGTGCTACATGTACCATTTCTCTGTTCCAAAGGTGGCTAGCATGACTAGCAATTTAACATTGTAACTAAAAAGCAACAAATGTAGCCACTATATAGCTACTTTGAGGATGACTTCAACATTTTTAAACCTTTACGTTTAATTGCACAGATGATTAGAAGTCTCCTAAAAGTACCAGTTTCCTTCAAGAAAGAGTCAACATTTTTTCAAATGCGTATTTTTGCGTTCTTTCCGAGTATGAGTGAGGAGATCGATATAAGTCTGAGTGTTAACTACGGAGCTGGAGCTGGGTGTGGTTAACCTAGTTTAGCATGAAGACTGGAAGCAAGGAAAACAGCTAGCCTGGATTTGTCCAACGTGAAAACAATTTGCCTACCAACATATCTACATATCAGATTTGAAAGTTGCATCTTGTTTATTTATGTAAAATGTAGTTTGATGTAAACCAAGACTTACCTTCTCCTGGCTTCATCACATACGATTGCCATGAAGCTTCTCACTCTCTGAAACAAAGCAAATAAGGGTATTTCCAAACATTTTAAACTATTCCTTTGAATCACCAAAAAAGATAAAACGGACAAAAAATGTCCACTCATGAAACATTCATAGGCAATATTAAAATGTGCGGCACACAAATAAACATCACAGTGACAGCCACATGGGTGAGAGATTAAATGCAAGTTTTTAAAAATACGTGTTCGGTTGAGACTTGAAGCAGCTTGCAGACGGAATTTCCTTTAAGAGTCGTTTACTCAAACTTTTAGTAGCCCAGTTCACAAACACAACGTGACCACTTTCTTTTGTGTGCGTCTCAGTGAGATATTGTAGCTACGTATTTAATTCTCCATTTTTCCTGTACAGTAGCATCGTCGTTTGTTCTTATTCTTTTTTTCTTTTGTTGTATTTACAAAAAGGGAGTTTGATTCTAGGGCTCCTGTGAAAGTCTTTTTTTCCTGCCTCAAATCCTTTAAAACGTGACCCAGCAAGAGAGGATTGGATCCAAACCGAAGAAGAAAAGAGGAAATATGGAGAAGGCCTGTCAGGAAGATTAGCGCTGGAGAAACGGAGAGTGAGAAAGGACAACACAGACTGTGAGACTGTTTGTCCATGGCTGTGTGTGTGTGTGTGTGTGTGTGTGTGTGTGTGTGTGTGTGTGTGTGTGTGCGTGTGTGTGTGTGTGCGTGTGTGTGTGTGTGTTGGCAGATACTGCTGGTTCCATGATGCCAATCCCCCTCTGGTGGCTGGATTAATGAAGGTGGTTTAACACAGAGTTAGACGGGATGCAAAGTATCACAGAATGTGTGTGTGTGTGTGTGTGTGTGTGTGTGTGTGTGATCTTGTACTTCTAACTTTGTGAGGACCTTTTTGAAAGTGAGGACATTTTTTTCCCGCTGCTCACTTCTTTTATTTTATATATTATACGTTTTATGGTCAATTTCAAACTCATATTTTAGTTACTGTTCGGAAAATTACACAATTGGCAACAATTTGACTTCTCATCGCCCCAGTTTGTTGACAGGTCTAGGGGAGTACTGCAAGAGGGAAGACAAATAGAAGTTAAAATGTAGGTGTGCAAAGGTGGATTTTAACTTGTGATCAATATATATTTACATGAATGTGTTTAAATGTGTTGTTTGGAATCAGATTTCACAGCACCACATGTCAAACATTTTTAGGCCAAACCACTTTTTCTTAACACAAATTTGCTGTTTGAATAATTTCTAGCTTTTTACTGATAGGAAACCTTTGCAGTGCAATCATTAATAACCGTATAATCATTCACTATGAATGTCTGTGCAAGATCACAAAATATAGCATTTATTGTGTCACTGAAAAGGAGAAGATGTTGCATTCTTATAGGAAAATACACAAGCAGCCTGAGCTGACCAATCTCCATATGTCTCCTTAGTCACCATAACCCCTGTATTCTGTTTGTGTGTGTGTGTGTGTGTGTGTGTGTGTGTGTGTGTGTGTGTGTGTGTGATACAACTTTAAATTCATGGCTATGGAAACAGTAAAATAACAAGTTTACCCAACCTTTGCCAAACTGGGACTAAAACAACAAGGAAAGGCTGCTGAGGCACTTTAGGAGTAACAATAAATAACATTTATTTATATGAAAATGATTAACAGAGAAAAAAGAAATGCATCAGAGTCTCCAAGGGTAAAATAATAAATAAACAGCCTACAATGACAAAAAAATCAAAACTCACTTAGTCTGCCGAATCAAACAAAAAGACAATCCAAAGCTTTCTATCTCTTCAGAGATAAGGGGAGAAAAGGGGGGGGGGGGGCAAAAATAAATGGCAAAGACATTTCTAAATGACATGAGGTCCCCTGGTAATACTTGTCCCATGTGCTTATAGTGTAAATCCAGCTTCAGGGTTTTACAGAGTCACACACAATAATGTCTATGTGAATGAATACGTGTATACTCATATATCTATGAGCGTGTATGTACGTGTGGGTGGATGCACGCGTGTGTTAGCACTAACCAAACACTGACAATGTCGGTATTTGCTAACGGACCAGATGTTGTTGTTTACAGGGCTTCTGTCTCAGAGAGGCCTCAGAGATGCAGGTGCTGTTACTCTCTCACTCTCTCTCTCTCTCTCACTCTCTCTCTCTCTCTCTCACTCTCTCTCTCTCTCTCTCTCACTCTCTCGGTCTCCAGCTGCCTCCTGCCCAGCTTCTGTCAGTAACTCATTAAATTGCTTAATTATGGCAGCAGAATGTGTATGTGTGCACAGGGGACAGCTGAGTTTGTGTGCAAACTGTTGCATCTCACATTGTCCTGTTCTTGGTTGTTTCCTGCTACCTGCAGGACTGTTTTTTTTAATCAAAACCAGTGGTTGAGATAAACGATAACCAGATCTCAGTATTGTTAATTGTGTTAACCCTAACCCTAGCCCTTCATTTTGCATAAGAAGCCAACGAGTGTAAAATAACATGACCCTGTGGGTTGATTTTCCTCCTGTCCTCCCCGATGCTTTCAGTAACTAGCCGCCGCTGATTCTTTTTCGATTAACTAAACTCCTCTCACAAGCAAAACGTCACCAAGGCCAACGTGTCCACCGTCCTGAGGCCTGTTCTTTGTCCTTGTGCCTTCAGTGAAAGCCCCACTTGAACAATCATTTCTGCTATTTTTCTAAATGTCATTCAGCATCGCAGTTTTTGTCCTCCTTCTCTACATGAATGCCTCCCATTCAGGCAGTCATTTTCTATGTATTTTTTACATTTTCTCATCCTCAGCTGAATCATCCTGGTATAATATTTTCTGTTCCCAATATGAAGTCTCTGCAGCAATTAAGCACTCACTAAACAGGAGCGTCACAGGTGTTGCTTTCAGACTTTTCAGATATTTCGAATGACCTCGTTGAATTGAATGGAATAATTATCATGGATTGATTGATCTTGACATGCAGAGCCAATCACACAGTATCAAAGTTTAATTAATATGTGTGCGTCATCAACCTCCTGCAGGAATTAATTTTAAAAAACTATCTGTTTTACAAAGTAATCTTCATCACTTTCTTTTTGTATTCATCCAGAGAAGGTTGGCTGAGCACACGATTCAGCAGCACATTTACTTACACTCAATCATATTCCTGCCTTTCAGTCAGCCATTAATTCACATTCCTTTCATGATTGCATTATGGTAAATTATTATAATTCATTATGATGCGAATTATGACATGATATGCTGAGACTGGGCTGCACGCTGGTGTAGTGGCTAGCACTGTTACCTCACAGCAAGAGGGGCCCGGGTTCGATCGCCGATCCCGGGTGGTCCTTCTGTGTGGAGTTTGCACGTTCTCCCCGTACCAGCGTGGGTTCCCTCCGGGTTCTCCGGCTTCCTCCCACAGTCCAAAGACATGCATCTTAGGTTATTTGGAGACCTGATGCCGGTCCAGGGTGTACCCTGCCTTCGCCCAATGTCAGCTGGGAACGGCTCCAGCGCCCCACGACCCTGAATAGGATAAGCGGTTTGGATAATGGAATGGAATGCTGAGACTTGAAACTTGTCTGATAAAGGTTAACCCTCACAGTTGTGTTTAATAATAATATCATGTAATTATGTCTTTAAGTCTCCAGCTTAATGCAATAAAAGCTCTGAGATCCATGACGGTCATCTGCCAACATTTTAACGTGAGAGATAACCGAATTGGTCATTATCCATTTTTACGTTGCTTGCTTCTAGTTTTCCGGATTAAAGTTTGCAACAACGTTGTATTTAGAACCATTTTTAGCGGCAAACTCTCAAAACTCAGATTTCAGAGATTCCCAGCAGCATGTCAATCTGCCAAACAAAAGACAGATAAAAAAAAAAAAAAGTTGACTAAATGTTCGCTGTTGTGAATAAACTTTGATGTAACAGTCTAGGTCATTGGTTGGTTGGGTTTTGACCAGAAAGTGATATATCTCCTGTTTGTGGCAACGGTAACTTATTGAACAGAATAAGCGGGCATTGTAGAGCGCTGTTAAGAACAGTTTAGGCCCTCAATATATTTCAATTTTACAGACATATCTGGACTAACTCTAGTGACCTCACTGGTTTAACTTCACTGGTTTAACTTGGCTCCGCAGCAAGAGCCATCATGGCTGAATAAAGAAGAATCCCTAAATCCATCCACAGAAAAAGACATGACCACGCTGCCGCTGCTCTTAAGATGTCAACAGAGAAAGAGGAAGAGGACTTTAAGGATTGTGACTTCAAGAGCCTGGTGAACGGCGTCTCATTGGTGTCTAGTCAGGGGCCGCTGAGCTTTTGTCTTCACAGACTTTTGGGGCCAGGCCAAGACTCGAGACTGATGAACTGCTGGTCAGCAGCCAGCTCCTCTGACCTCCACAATCCCTCGGCTGCAGTCAAGTAACCTCTGTTTCCTGCCAGGTGAAACACAACAGAGCTGTGAATCCCTTCAGCTCCTCACCTTCTGACCACCTGAGCCTAATTTACAGCAGTCAGCCGAGCTCTGAGGAGGAACGCAGCCCAGTTTCATGTCGCATGCAGAGACAAAAGAAAACTCAGTGGACACTGACAAAGCCTATGAAGTGTGATGCTTTGGACTCTTATTTTCAAAGACTCTGTGCTTCTATGCACGGAGTCTTAAGGCAACTCTTTGTAGAAGGGTGTATAGTTCACAAATGTTATGTTTTACAACAATTAAATAAGAAGGAATACAGCACACAGAAAAGAGAGGAGGAAAAAAGTCGAGACAGGATCAAGAGCAGGGATTTGAACTCATGAAATCTAATTTAAATAAACAGCATATTTTCTTGTTTGGTAAAAAATATCCTTTTCATCCATTTTTTTCAAACGTTTTTGAGCATTTTTAAGTCGTCAGACACACAAAATCCGTCTAACGACATGCCTCCTGTTTTCCAGGTGGTGTCCAACAGAGCTGACATGGCCATCGGTTCTCTGACCATTAACGAAGAGAGGTCAGAGGTCGTAGAGTTCTCCGTTCCGTTCGTGGAGACCGGCATCAGCGTCATGGTGTCTCGCAGCAACGGCACCGTGTCGCCTTCTGCTTTCCTTGGTGAGTTGTTGTCTTGAGTTAAATTCACTTGATTATTATTCCCAGAAAGTCTTTTACTCCACGAATAGGAGCAAAAAGTCAAGTCAATTCAAGTCAGTTTATTTGTATGACAGCTCGATTACTGACGGAGAGGAACTCAGCAGAGAGCGAAAAGCCAAAAACTCTGATATTCTGCTTGCAGCTTATGAGCTTGTAGTATCTAAAATCCCTGGATTATACTGCATGTGTGAGTCTGAGTGTTTATTCTTCAGGCACAACTATAAACAGCGAGGATAAGCCATAAAAACAAAAGTTTATTCGTATTCCCCAAAAGTGGGTTTTATAGACGCAAATCAACTGCTGCCAATAAAAAAGTCCAATAAAAGATATTCAACATAAAGCATAAAGAACATGTACTTAAATTCAAGGTATATTTATTTTGAATGTTAAACCCACTGGGCTGTCCCAGCTACAGTACTTCATTTACATGTTGTGCTCTCTCTCTGTCCTACTTACTGTTTGTGTTTCCAAATCAAACCAAAAGGGAATTTCACTGTTTTATTTCCGTCATTGTTTTTATTTTCTCACGCAGGTTTTGATATATGGTCAAATCTTTTTCTGGAATATCTCACACAGAAAAATATAACTCTTTGCTGAGTCAACGAGAAGCTACAGTGGCGTATTACTGCGGGATAATGTTGAAGAATACAGAGATTCCAAAGTATTGACCTGCTGTTATTTTACTGCTGGTGTGGAAGATTGCTTAAATCCATTGTATTGCCCAAGTGTTTACAGGAACCAAGGGCTTCTTAGTTTACGACAACACGGCAAAAAAACAATCACAAACCACACACACACACACAAAAAGAAAAACATTCACAAACCACACACACACACACACAAAAAGAAAAACATTCACAACCTCTTGAATATCAATATCTGGAAAACGGACTCTTATTATTACAAAACATAAACACCCTCAGGTATTGCATTGGGATTTGTCTTAATTTGTAAAATGTACTAATTCTGTTGAAGCAAAGGCTGTAAAGATTAAAGTCCTAATGAGGTGATCATTCATGACTACAGGTCACACAGAACAGATTATGTATTAAATATGCTCTGTAAGGACTATTAGAGGTGTTATGAAAATGTACAAGCCAGAAATCATCTATTAAATTAAATCAAGCTGGTTTTTTAACAATGTGCTTTTTTCCAGAGCAGTGCATGACACAAATACGGCAAAAGGTTATACAGTAACTAACAGTAGATACCCATCAATGACGGAGTCTAAAGGACTTATTTTCAGTCACAGCTCCTACAGATCACAGAAGCACTTATGAAGAAAACCAGACTCCAATCTTACAATCTTTACATTAGTTACCCGTCTGTCACAGAATTGATTAAAAAAATCTTTAATTGTTTTTTTAAAATCACTGAATGGCTTTGCCCCGTCTTATCTGTCTAACATGGTGAAGACATACAGTATGTGCCTGCTGGGTCCCTCAGATCCTCTATCTCCAGCCTCTTGATTGTTGCTTGACAACAAGAATAGGCTTATACCTTTTCTTAGCTTCTTACGTTCTAGCCCCCGAATAATTGTAGAAACAAAACAAATGTCTGCCGGAACAGTTGTTGTTTGAGGGGCATGATGCCTGATTAATTGCCTAAACATTCAAAGATCGGTTGGATTTCTGGCAAAAAGTTTGGTCGTCTGTCTGCAATGTGTGCAGTTCCAGGTCCGATTACCCAACATGCTGTCAAAGGATTATGAACTGAGCTTGTTTTAATGATACTGGAGCAGTTTTTCACATGTTGTGGCCACAACAGTCTCAACATTACTGTGATATAGAACCGCCAACCAGACGCACCATATTGTCCCGCCATCTGCGGCTCCGTAATAAACTTTATTGGAATCGTCACTGGACAAAACCCGTTGGGGTTTCAGTGCTCGCATCCAGTGCTTGCAGCCACATAGTCGCCGGTCGAGGGATCGGTACGGTGTGAGCAGATTGTGGTCGAGAGAGGAGGCAGATTAAAACACATGACATCAATACAAATGCGCCGGTTTAGAGGATCGAGGCTTGTGTCTGAAAACTTGGCAGTTCGATCAAAGACCGACACTTGCCTCCCCTCTCATTATCACCTAAGAGTGCACTTGGGCAAAGCACTTAACCCCCAACGGCACACTTTAATGACTGGCCCAAGTGGGTGCTGGCTTTGAAGCAAACACACACACATCATCATATCATCTTGTCAAACACTGACATTGGACAACATATATTACCCAGACATCATCATTGCATATCTGAATTTGACAAAAATACCAATATCTGAATCACTGGTAAGGGCCTTGTCTGCAAAATGGACCCAAAAAATGGAAGAATTATACATCATTAGCTGTTAGTCAGCAGTGTTGAAGTGTTAGAGACAAGATTCCCCTTTATTCTGAAGATGTAGGCCTTTGAATGGGTAGTGTCCAACAACAGCCCTGATAGCTTACATAACCCTGTTGTAAATGATCCTCCATTATGGAACAGGCCTTCAGTTCTGATGAGCTTTTGTCTCCCTCTTGGAAAAAGGTTCACACTCGAGGCTTTGCATCTCAACTCAAAGCTGCCAATCTGGACTTTTGATTTGATATTCTCAGCATCCAAATGAAGCCCCACAGTGGAGAGTTTTTCATTCTCATTTTCTTTCTATTTTTTTAGTTAAGTATACGTCTCATTCAAAGTCGGCCTCTACTAAGATAAGACCTCTTAATTTACAAATCTTCTTCGACTAATTCCAGACATTTCCAAGCATGAAGAGATGGAGAGATGACTGAGGGAGAGAGCTGGAGGAAAGAGAAATTAAAACAAAAAAAAGAGAGAGAGGAGGATAAAGAATGTGTGTGTGTGAGAGAGAGAAAGTCTTGTCATGTACGGATATAAACCAAACACAAAAGAGCGAGGGTGAGATTGAGTGCTTTTGATAAAACGAGCGATAGAGCTGCTTCAGACAGTTTCAGTCATTCTCAGATGTTTTAATCTGAGCAGAGGCTGGTTGACATGCTGCTGTGTGTGTGTGTGTGTGTGTGTGTGTATTGTGCGGGCCAGATGAGACGATAAGGTAAAATGACTTGTTAGCACCTAGCAGTGCATGCAGACCTGCAAACATCTCTGAATTTGTCAAATCTGCCAATACTTAACAGAAATAGTTCTACAGCGTTGTACGATCAGAATTACGAATGACCCAGTTTCCCCTGAAGGATCAGTCACTTTCACACTGTGTAGATAAATAGAGCAAACAAAGTAAAGTCAGACTAATATGAGAAATACTTCAATTGAAGAAAAATAATGAAGAATATATAATATTAACCAGCTTATATTAATATTAAGCTAAAAATCCATTATACATTTTGTAACAATATACTGTCTAAACGTAACATCATCTTGGTATTTTGTTTTTGGTTGGTTGTCCATCCGTCTGTACGTCTGTCTGTACGTCCGTCCGTCTGTACACAAACGTCGAACACTCAGGATGAACTGATTACATTTTGGTGGTTAAAGGACACTTTTATCTCTCTGAACATGTTTTGGCCATAACTAAATAATTCATATGCTAATATTATAATTTCACAGAATTACCTAATCGGATAAAATATTGACATTTTGGACAAGCATGGATGTAAGCTATGAAAACTACAGCAAGGCGCTGATTCTAGTTATTGACAAGCACCTTTCAGTAATGAAATGCAGTGACATTAACCATCCACCCAGCAGCTTATATAGTAGATGTGCAGTAGTGAGATATCTGCTTATTCAACATTCAAACGTATTGTAGTATTGCTGCTCACCTGCTTCTAATGACATTACACCTACTACAGAATCTATAATTCTCAAGGCTGAACAGGGTGCTGAATAACTAAATAGATAAACACACACAGGATATGCAGGAAACTACATATATATATATATATATATATACGCTAAACAGTGTGCTCATAATGCGCTGCTTATAGATATGTCCTGTAGCTCACACTCGACACTGCACTCCTCTTGGATCCTCAGCAACACACCCGCCAAGAGTGCAGTCGATCAGATGAACGCCGGTCGAGGGACACACATGCATGAAATAAGTATGCTTCAGGAGTCGACTTATGTTCTCACTTCGTAGACTTGTTATTTTCCTCCCACTCCTTAAGGGATCTATTTCATACTTACACAGCGGCAGCAGTGCATCCATCCATCTGTCAGAGGAGATTTAGGAGACAATCTGAAACACGTCATGGTCGGACGGAGGAGCAGGGCTCCCAAGGCCGTTTAATCTAAAGACCGCCGGGCAACCGGGCCGACAGTGACTCGATACTGTAACCTTGCATGGCTGTGTGTGTGGGTTCTTGTATTTGTGTGGTAGGTGGATGGGTTGTTAGGAAGGGGGGGTAGCAAGACCAGAGAGAGGTAGCAAGCAAAGGAAAGACATGAGGAAAGGTCAAAGGTGAAAGAAACAATCAAGTGAAGAAGAAGAAGTGGAGCGAGCGAGGAGGCACAACGATTGTCTCTGATGGAGGCGCCTCAGAAAAGCCTCCCAGCCGCTTAACTGGAGCTGGTTAGAGAGGAGAAGAGGAAAGAAGAGAGAAAATACAACCGGCAAGGCAGTAAGAAGTGTAAACAAGACAGCTGTGATCACTGGACACCGGCCACAACGCTGGAATGTTCAACGGAATAGATTTGCTCCATTAAAGAAATCAAGAACAAATGAAAAACGGAAGCAAGGAGGAAAGAATTCTGGGAGCGATGCTGCCTTGGCAACAGCTTCTCTTCCTGGTGTCCGTATTAAAATAATATAGATTAAAAGAGATACAAGCCGACCTATTCTACTCAATTACTGACATGAGTTTGGTCAGAAGCATAATGCCTAAACACAGGCGCACACTATCGTCCTGATGTCCGCCGAAGATCTCTGAAGAACATTTTTGAAGCTTGGTTTTTTGGTTTACTGCTCGTCACCTAATGTTTAGGCTTCTGAGCTAGAATAGAATATTCATATTTGTGTGTCAGGCTGGAGAATCAAGACATCAGATGGGATGACAACCACCATGGCCACTGATATTGTTCTAAGTTTAGTCGAGTCAACAACAAATGAAAACATTTGGTCTTGTTATCTTCCATGTCGTATTTTGACCTCTTTGTCTTTAGAACATTTTGAAACTGGAGCTGTCAAAGTTTTGGGCGATGAAGGATTGTGTTGAATCATCATGAACAGACGTGATTTAATATTTTTGGATGCATGTAGGGCTGAGTGATAACTTTGATGTGTTGGCAGTTCTTCTAGTGTTTTAGTTGGTAGAGTTAAAAATATCTACTGAAAAAGAAGTCGTGGAAGATGTTTTTAGAAGGTATTGTGACATTTATTTTTATATTGTTAACACCTATGTGCAGCTAAATAAAAATATCAGAATTTTTTTCATCATTTTTATTGATATTTCATTTTTGATAAAGTTGTTTTTGAATCCGTTTTTTCTCGACCCACAAAAACATCATGAATTTGGTTTGATAACATTTGGAAAGAGACGCTTGATTTCATTATTTAATCACCATTCCAGTTGGAAAAGGCGTATCCTTCTGTCCCATGACGAAATGCTAAACATTTTAATCAGAGTTCTGATTTTTGATGGTTACTTTTTATTTAGTTTTAATCTTGTTTTTGTTGTTGGAAAAAAAAGTTTTTTTCTTGAGTTTTTTTAAAATAAAACTGGATGAAAAAAAAAAAAAACTTAAGCAATGTGTTCCCGTGTATCACTTTTCATATTCAAGACCAGGCAGCTTGTTAAAACGTTTTACCGTAAAGAATTGTGAAACCATCGACCACGCTGATCAGCTTTTACTTTTTTGTAGATAAATGGAGTGAACAACTAAACTCACATGAAGTGTAACTGTGTTCTCCTCAGCTTGTTCCCCTGCGTGTTAAAGGTCACCTGAGTAAAGTGTTAGTTAGACTGTAAAGGTTGGCCAGCAGCGGCACATTTTGTTTCTGCTTCACACTGAGCGACAACCTGTTTTGTCTGCAATGTTTGAGTCGGTATATCAATCAATCAAACTTTATCTCAGACTCAGGGTTCAGATAAGACCTGTTCACCAGATATATGAACGGGACACAAAGTACATGCTGTCAGAGCCGTAATTTAAGACGAACCCCCTGTGGCAGCAACTATGTAAGGATAAAGACAAAGCACACATGATCTCATATGAATGTAAATACAGTAAGAGACAAAAGCAAAAGGTCACCATGACTAACTAAAACCTGAAGGTCCATAATGAGCGGAGTAGCAGCTGTGATAACTTCATTCAGATATTCAGTCACATACTCTCCTGTCAGGCTCAGTTTTGGGAGCTGGAGACGTCCTGTGACTTAAATATTCAAGTCTTTTTGTCTCTCTCTTCTACTCTGACATGTATCTTTGCCACTGGGCAGTTCAGACACGTGTTAACGGAGGATTCTTTTTTGTGTCAAACATGTTAGCTGCCGATTGCTGCTGCAGGTTGAACTGTGCTTACTGGAATATATTTTGAGAGGTAGGCTGGCTGTGGCAGACTCCCCCCCCCCCCCCCACACACACACACACATGTAGAAAAAAGCAACGCCCTGATGGATACACTGCTTAGTCCTCAACCTTGGTTTAAATGTTGCATTACCATTTCATCATCAGTCCTGCTTCATTTCACATTCAGTACAGTTTAAACTAATTTAATTTTTCATTCACTCATTTTTTGGCAGAATAAAACTATTTCTATGTTTTAAGTACTGGAAGATGAATAACTTTTATAGCCCGATGCACGTTACACAGCACTGTGACGTTTCCCATTCAGCATTACAGAGAAAATTATCTTCAACAGAACAGTCCTAGTTAAGCATTAAAGAGGATTCTACCTCTGCCGGCCCTCTAACACCTCGATACACTTGGTGAATGAGAAACTGAGACAGGCGGAGACCCACTGCGACCCAGACAGACCTCAGAGCTGGAGAGCGAGGCGGGACACAAAGTCTAAGCCAGGATGATAACAAACACTCGGACTGTCAGGAGACCCAGCATAGAGGGACGTGACAGTTCAACAAGGGAGCAGAAGTAAAGACAGAGTGTTTGTGTTCGGAGGGATGGGCAGCTGCAGTAGCTGCTGCCACTCATAGTGGCAATTCAGAGATAAAAAGCCGCTGCAAACAAAAGAGTGCAGCAAAACCAAAAACTATTCTGCAGAACCTTTAATCTCACAGGAGCTGATGTGACTCGACATGAATCTAATCGGAACAGCAAAGGTGGCCGACAGCCACACTCAGCTCACTCTGCCCTGTATCTCTATCAGCTCCGCCCTGATTGGCTGCTAGCGCACGACACACTCCCGGGCTGGTCAGATGTCACGTAAAACGTATTGATGTCTTTCAAACTGTCTGCTGCTGTGATCACACTCTGAGTGTTTGGGATTAAAACCGGTATTAATGAGTCAAAAATAGTGGATTATCTCAAAAATATTGAAGGCCGTCTGTGGCCATCCAGAGCTCTACCAGAGCACCTCAAAAATCGATGTATAAATGTATGTGTTTTGTGTTTATGGAGCAGTTAGAATGTTAGCATAGTCTAGCAGTGATCAATAGGAACTGTATTCAGAAAACCAGCATTTTAAAAGTTGTTTGCCGAACGGCTTACGGGCAGACCTGAAAAAGCTTGAGTTCAGACTTTGTACAAGTCAGCATCATGACGAAGTTATTTCGGCATCCTTTTTATCAGTTCATCGCAATTGAATATCATGGAAGTCGTTTCATGTGGGGTTCATACAGCTGTAGTAAACCAGCCGCTGTGTAGCTTGTGAGTACAGCTCTGTGGAATTCACCCAGCGCCTCGAGATGATGTTACGAACCCAGACACACAAGCGTCCAACATATCTGGGACGTCCAACAAGATGCGCTCAGCAGTATTTTGGCCACAGTTAATGAAAAGTGGTTCGTTTTTACCTGGAGTCCAGCTCGACCTCCTCTACAGCGCGTCACGTGTGACTGGAATAAACACAAACCGTCCTGTGGTCGAACTCGCTCGAGCAACACAAATGGTTTGTACAAACCAGTTGTGTTGCATGTAGGTTGCATCCAGTTTATCCTGAAAATTGATAACAGCAACTGTGATTGAAGGACAGTGGCTTTGTTTAAAGCCCAAATAAACAGCACACACTCTCATATTCTCACATAGTCAGAGTAGGTATCAGTGAAGTATGATTTTTATCAAGAACTCCAATTCTACTCACATTGTTGAAGAGCATTTATATCCACGTAAACTGCTATTTTGAACAATTCGTTTTCACCACATTTTGCACTTTGAATGTCCGTCGCACTGCCCCTGATCGGATGCTGCACTCTCTCTTCCATTGTTCTGTCTTTTAAGAATGCTGCTCTCTAGGCTACTGTTGGGAACGTAGAGGAGCGTGTTTGGTTATCAGCATCTAAGAAACTAAATTCTTGACATCAATAGAATTATTAATGTCAGTAACAATCATTAATGATTATTAATAATAACGGGGCACCACCCTGCGAACAGGGACCAATAACCAAACAATAAACTAAGTCTCATAATTAGCGTTCACTCATAATGTCAATAGTCTGAGTACTATTACACATTCAGAGTGAAAGTGAAGGTTTAAGTTCGAGCACAGGCCACTACATCCAGTTATTATTACACACATATGCACAAGTAATCACAGACGACTGCTCTTTAAAATATAACAGAGTTTATTAAATAAAATAATAAATGATCAAATCAAGTAATATCAAAATCAACAAACACTATCATACAATTATATGTCTAATACCTAAAGTCAAATGAATAAAGTGGGGTAAGGATATGTATATAGATATATGTACATGTGTGAGTGTGTGTGTGTGGAAACAAAGGGGGGGGGGGGGGGGGCTACTCAAACAGTGATGGTACGTAATCTAAAAAGGGGCGTGTGAGCCTACAAGCAAAGATGGCGGAGTCTATTGACCCGCGACAAGATAGCTGAGAGGTGGCTACGTGTAACCACTGGGACGGCGCACAATGTGGGTTGGGACAATAGATTACGCGACCACGTGTCTGAGAGGTTCACCCAAAATCAGTGAATCTAACTATGTGTGTGCGAGTTAGTAGGAAGAGAGGGAGAGAGAGAGAGAGAGAGAGAGAGAGAGAGAGAGAGAGAGAGAGAGAGATATAGAGAGAGAGAGAGAGAGAGAGAGATATAGAGAGAGAGAGAGAGAGAGAGAGATATAGAGAGAGAGAGAGAGAGGAGCTCTGAGTGCGTGCTCAGCGCTGCAGTGAGAACGTGAGGAACAGCTGATCACTCGTAAACTCTGCGGTCGGATTCTGAACCGACCGGTCACGCTTGTGCGGTGATAGTTGCGGTTCTAGATCTCACTCACAGAGCCGATTTAAAGAACAGAGAATAAAACCAAAAACAAAATAAAATAATCCCCAAAACAAAACACATCTTCATCACTGCGGTGAGATGCGAGTATTGCTCTCCTATCACCCCGAAACTCGGTCGGCGAGACGAGGCTTCGCCACCGTGGTTTTGGTCTTTGAAATGATAAAATCACAACCTCCACATCCACTATTTCCAGTATTTCCATGTATGGAAATACTCTGGTGGTCAAATGTCCCATATGGAATATTAATGGAATCCATTCAAACCTCTTTATTGGAGAATAGCTCACTGTAATAACTCTCCATAATAGTATTGTCATGTTAATATGAATGTAGCGAGTGACATGTCGTACTCTACTGTGTCCTCGTCCTCTGCTGCTCTGGTTCTGACTAAAGAGAGCCACTAAACCTGCAGTCAGGGACACCGTGATGCAACTTCTCTCTTCAAAGGTGCAATGTGTAAGATGTATCCACGTGCTGGCCAGATCTAACATGTTGCACCTTTAAATAGTCTTCTAAATACACGAGCCGACTCTTCTGTGTCACCGCTACTCTGTTGGCAAGCCAAATGAATAAGTAATGCTGTCACTTTACTTGGCAAACTGCTGCTGAAATGTCCTTGAGGAAGAGCACGTAAACCTCATTAACCCCAACCGTAACCCCACCTGCTCCAGTGAATGGGCTCACTGCAACCTGCACCAGGCTGGGGTTGTCCATGGCAGCTCCCAGGTGGGGATCTTAGAGAGGGCATCATTTACAAAGATGGTAATATGACTTCTGTTGACGTTCCCTGGTTAAATATAGGTATATAAATAGATGTACTGTTGTCCAAAGTGGATGTGTAGCTTGCTGGGACTCACTGAGAGAGCGCATGAATGTAGAATGAAACAGGAATAAAACAAGGCTGACAGCGCTTTGAACACAACACGCAGCTGCTTTACGCTCCTCGCCTGTCAGAGTCAAAGACAATAAATCAAACGGAACCTTCGGTGTTTGCGGTGCACCATGTAATTATTTACACACTTTCACTGCCAAGTCGTTTTTTGATTTAACTGCAGGGAGACGGACTGGATTAAATCCAGCAGTCATTGTACCGGGATGCAAAATGATAAACAGTCTCCACCTGTCGAGAGAACACGAGCAGACAAATATGCATGAAATCAATCCAGTGCTGGGACGCAGTTAAAAAACAACAAATCTTAAATCAAACTAATAATGCTAATTAAAAATGAGTATGAAACAAATGATTATTTACTGTTCGTCAAGGATTCACATGCAAGTAAAGTGATGATTTTGTTGCTGGTAAGATGACCTGTTGAATAAAAAGACAGCTTCTTCTCCTCAGTAAACTCAGCTGCTGTCATCTTTGGTTGACCAAAAAGCCCAATCAAATCATTTAAATCACCTCCCGTGGGCTGAACAAATGCTACGAGGCGAAGAAGTTTGATGTTACACTCAAAGCAAACACACATGTTACAGAAAATAAGTATTAAAATATATAGCCACATGTAAATAGCTCATGAAGTTCATGTCAATTATGGAAAAATTACTGATGTCTCCATAATGTCAAATATAAAGCAGGTTGCAGTTCAGTAACTTCCCTCATACATTGAATCACACTCCTGGAGCGTCTATGGGATCACCTACGAATGTCCACTTAATGCAATGTTTCATGCATGTATGCATTTTCAAAATAAACTTCCGTCTTAAACACCTTGGTTAGGTTTAGGAGAAGATCCTGGTTATGTTTCACGGGAAAAATAAATCAACATTGACGAACAGCGGTCTCCTGGGTGAAAGTCCAGTGTTTTTGGACCCGCACATCCACCTCGTCCTCTTCCAGATGTGGAGTTTGTCGGCCTTCATAGTTCCTGGTTCATAAATACGTGGATTATATATGAATTGATTTGTCAGAAATAAACAATCTACAGAACATTACTTTTTGTAGGAAGAGCTAAGAACGGTGTGGAAGAACAGTCTGCTGCAGTTTGTTCTCTCACAAGTTATTCATTTACTGTTTTGAGTGTCCGTGCAATCGAAGACAATTTGAAACGAAATAATCATCAAGAATTTAACAAAAATGGAACAACGTAATTGCAATTCCTGTTGCCAGTCACCTAGCAACAGGTGACCTCAACCAGAATGTGAGAAGCGTAATCGTCCTTCACAAGGAGCTCTTGAAGACCGGCCTCTCGCACCTCAACGCACGCTCTGAATAAAAGATCTTTTCTCTTCTTTATTCTTCTTCTCATTACTTGCTGATTTCATATTGAGCTGTTCTTTTATTCATGTCCTTATGATTGCTGAAGACATCTCATTTTAGACTTTATTTTTGTTTTAGGAAAAACAATGGCCGACTTTTGTGAAGGGACGCATCAAATCAGAACTCAGCTGTACATACACCATTTATCTATATATACATGCATAATATACAAAAACCGGAACAGATACAGAAAAGGTGCTGTTTGTGCCGAGGGAGGAAGCGATGTGTTTTTTATCTGGAGTTCTCCTGAGGTCAGTGAGTGTGTGTTTTACTGTGTATACCAGTCCGATCTATCACAATGACACATCTAGTTTCCCATAGTTTAAAACATGTAATGTTGACAACGAGTTGAAAGGAAACCTGGTTGTTTAACAGGCGTCTTCTCATCAGCAGTAACTGAACAGGACTCAGACAGCAGGTCTCAGCTGTGTACCTCCCCTCTTCCTTTTGCTCTCCTCGGGAGAGGAACTCCCGTTTGGAGGGGAAATGATGGAGACCTACGTTTGATCGGATCCCAATGTGAACAAGATCCGATCTCTAAGCGTACGGACTTAGAAAATGAACGCGTCCTGGCCTGATGGGATTACAAAAGAAAAAAGTGTAACCACGTTTTTTGTGTGGATGATTTCATGACTTGTTTTTCTTTCTACCAAAAATCTGATGAAAACCATTAGGCACTAAAACCAGAATCAAATGAAATGGTATGAACGAAGCCTGTGATGCTGTCCACTGCAACAAACCGAGGTGGAGATAAAACCTGCAGCCTCTCAGTCCTCACGGCACTCAGTCTGACAGACGCGGCCTTAAAAGCATATTAACCCTGTCTGGCAGTGAGTTTAATGGATGAATCCCGAGCCTCTCCACCTGCTCCACTGTACTTCTCTCTGTAGGGGAGCTTCCGCTAAAAGCCTCATTTGTAAACCGCGCTTGTTGCTCTTTGGTTTGTCAGCACGCAGCCTCTTCCTGGATGTAACACCGAGAGACGAGGGTGTTGATGAGTCGACCCGGCAGCTCAGCCCGTCTCTCGGTTTGATTAGCGCTACAGCTGTTGCTGCTGTTGTCGTCGGTGTCGGCAGCAAATCCCTCACTAATTTGGAAAATCACAGAAGTTTGCTGCTCGTTCGCTCAGCCGGCGGTTAGACTCGCACCCACATCCTTTAGATAGACGAGACGAGAAAAGACAGTCTCCTCCCGTCTTCACCCAGAGACGTTTACCTCTGCTGCTTACTATGCTCATTATCTTTGTCATGCAGTAGTGAGCTGTCGGACCCCTCCAGGTTTGAGACATGTATTACCTTTTACTAAAGACAGTGTTGCAGCTTATATTGACTCTGGAAGCAGTGTGACCAACAGTCTGTACACAGTTTGTTTTCACAGTCATCATCTCTCAGCCTCATAGTGTTTTCCTTTCAGTCACATTGTGCATCTGCCAAGATATGCTGAACATGTTTTTGTTGCCAACCAAAGTGACGTGTAATTCATGACATGCCAGCTATTTTTCTTTCCCCACAATGCCTCAGTGAGTGAAATGGTCATGTAAAGTCCGCAGGGAACAAATACGCTCTTTCTGTTATTGTGTATTGTGAGCTTGTCTTTATTCAGCGCTCCAATGTCGAGGTGAAGCGTCAACCAATCATGTGTTTCTGTTTCATCCTGTTCTGTTGTAGCTAAAGAAAGGTGCTGTTAGCCAGTTCCCAGTGTATTTAACAGTATCAGTATGTCAACGAGCATTTTAAATGCTATACTTACCAATTCTGCAGCTGGCCACGCTTGGCCGTTTTGTTGCTTTTTTGACACTTAAAGTTTGCTGCCTTAAATCAATGTGCTCTAGTATACGTTGGACCAAATATCTGAAGTCTCTCTCGATAGGTTTCAGGGGTTACTCTACAAAACTGTACAACAGCACATCGGCTGCAAATCGAGACCAGTGAAAAAAAGCTAGGCGCTTGGCAACATATCATCATGCAGATGATAACACAGTTTGACTTCTCTGAAAGTAACAATCTCCTGCTAGCAACATTAGCATCCTATCGTTACAGCACCACAGGGAGTCATGGAGTCGTAAATACCTAGCCGACCACCGTGGAACGTGCAACGCAACACCCTCCTTTTTCAGCAGCAGTGTGAATACGCTCAACCCTCATGGTATCACAGAAACACGTTTCCTGGTTGTGACACGTGTTAAAATCATGGAAAGAATGCTGATGGACAGTCAATGAAGATCATTTTGTGATTGTGAACACAACAATTAAACACATCCAGGTGAAAATGCAAAGGTCAGAGCTGATGTAGTGTAAACAGTGATAACAAATACTGATGATGTGTGAGAGGAGAAGTGGACGGGACTTCAAATCACAAGAAGAGTTTTCATTATTGTGAAGTTATGTTCTCCTGAACCTAACAGAGTGGTTTTGTTGCCTAAACATTAAAGAGTGTCCGTTTCTGTGGTTTGCGGTTGACAAAATAACTAAACCGAGGCATTCAAATTCAAACTCATCTCAAGTTACAAGTTGGTTTTTTGTTTTACTATACAAGCAGGACACGGTTTATTTGTCCAGCCGTGACAGACATTTGATAAAGTGGTACTTTATAGATGACAGCCTAACTTCTGAGACCGTATCTGATATTTGCATATGTGTGTGTGTGTGTGTGTGTGTTGCAGAGCCCTACAGCCCGGCGGTGTGGGTGATGATGTTTGTGATGTGCCTGTCGGTGGTGGCTGTCACCGTCTTCATCTTTGAGTTCTTCAGCCCCGTGGGATACAATCGCAGCCTGCAGAGCGCCAAGAGTAAGAGACGCCAATCAACCCACTGCCACGGCATCATTTCACAGCATTATTACCAACTTCTCACTTCATCAGTTATGTAAGCGGGGGGGGGGGGGGGGGCTGATTTGAGGAGGGCGTTTGCTCAAATTATGCAAAACGTCCCGCTTTTATTCCCCACTGTCGAAACAATCACTCCACACCCACGCTTGTTTATTTATAATAAAAACAACAGCGACGGCGCGGTGGTGGTTTGATTTTTGACATTTTTACAGTACTTGTCAATTCATCGTTTGTTCCAAACCGTTTACTGGCTGCGGCATTCATTTTTAATAATCATTCGGAAATGTTATTCATTACTTTATTATAAACTGACACAAGTGGAATCATTCAGACCCGGAGTGACAGGTAGGTGTGTGTAGTCGCTTCTAGTGTCTTCTGTGCTAAAACACCTTTGCTTCTGTCCCTCTTCATTCTGAAACACGCTCCATTCCTCGTTACCTAATGCTCTGATGCTATAAAACTTCCAACAACAGTATGTGGAAAGTGGTTGAAAAGTCCACTAACCAGCTGTTAGGAACTGAAGAAGCCCATACGCACCCTCACTGCTCTTCTTACCAGCAGAGATCTAGACTCACTGGATTCAGACGCTATAAGTTTGCCGTCGGTCGCCTATTCCAGCCGGCATTCTGAAAGGGCACCGTCGCTGCATCTTGGTCTCAGCGCTGCCCAAGAAGATTGTGATTGGTTAACAGAAATACAATACAATACAGACCTTTCTTCAGTGCAGATTAATGCCCATGATTTTGGAATGTTAACCAATTGGCTTGGTCTTGCATATTAACTGTACCATCGTTCTCATTATCTAACTTCAGATGTGACGCGACCTAGCTTAATATCCACCTGCTAGTTTCTGTCAAAGTGTCCGCAATCTCCTAAAATCCTGATTTCTATCTCTCAGAGTCAGGTGGATCCAAGTTCACCATCGGGAAGTCCGTCTGGCTGCTCTGGGCGCTGGTCTTCAACAACTCTGTGCCTGTGGAGAATCCCAGAGGAACCACCAGCAAGATCATGGTGAGTCACTCCACCTGACTCATGACTGGCTGAGCTGTTGATTGTCTGATCACGTGATTGTTTCATTTAAACACATCGCACAACATTGAACCACACCAGAGATTGATTCAAACAGAGCTAAACAGCTGTTGTATGTAAGCTAGATGTCTAATAACGACGCTGTTAATCAAATGTGAAATTATTAATTAAGTACATTTTTGCAGAGACTCACCACATTACGGGCAATGTCCAATGGGCAGAATTAGTCGTTAATTAAGTATGTATGCAGTATAAATTAAAATTGTATTAACAGGTAAAATGTTATACAACATCGCTACATCTACAAGTTTATCTTGACGTTAACATTTCTGGAACCCTCTCACGCCGCGTTCCAAGAGTCAAGATTTTTTAAATTAGCTCCGCCCCCTCGTCCTCTTGGCGCCCATGTAAACCAATTTGTCTGTTTCCACAGGACGAGCGGCAGCACAGTGCTGCATGACCGGCTCGCTATCTTCAGACATAGTTTTGCCGTCTGGTCTATTATCGCCACGAGTCGTGAGCAAATCAAGCACACACACTTTAAATAGCGGCACGCTTATTTCATCATTTATCAGAATCAGATCATTTTTATAGTTTATAGAAGAGTTTAAAAAACACGGTAGATTAACACAGATACTGTATCTATGAACACATTTGAGGAACTTGTACTTTGATTGTATGATTATTCACCTTTTATTTATTATTATTTATTATACTTTATTATTATTATACTATATATATATAGTATGATAATAATATATATATATATATATATATATATATATATATATATATATATATATATATGCGTGCCCCCATTTAAAAATGAAAATACATTTGTGGATTTTACGAGCCAGTGCAATCAGGTTGAGACTTCATTCACTTGTTTCACAGCAGTGGTATTTTTAATACCTGCTGTTACTCTATGTTCCCACGACATGAAGAGAAAAATCAGTTCAAAACTTGCCCCCCCTCTCTCTGCAGAGCAAAGAGCCACAGGAAGCGAGGAACTCAGGGTGTCTTTTTTCTTCTGCTGTCACAAGTGCTTTCCACAACAACCCCAATCATCACAGGAGCTCATTAGCTGCTCAATGGGCTTTACAAAAGGGGGTCAGAGGAGAGGTTCTCAGCTATTTTTCTCTGGAAATGTTGTAGTCTTTAGTTAAACTGGTTTGCTTTACGCACCTTGTGGCAGGAGTCGGTTTGATGGGCTGCAGCGTTTTTATTTTATACCACTTCCAACTATCATTTCACACAGCCGCAACTAATCACAAGCAACACAAAAGATAAAAAGTCATCTTTAATTGAAAGCTTGTGCTCAAAATGGCTTTCATTTAATTGTGAATTTCTCTTGCATAAGCCAGTTCAGGGTCATCACTGTCCATCCCAGCATGCTCTCTATCGATGAATGACAACCATGTATAATTGATGTCATACATTAAAGGTTCTAATAGGTTCTACATCAGCCGAGGGCCCAAGAACCTCACCAGGAAGTCATTGTTCGTGAGGAGTCCATCCTTCAACCGCCCTGTTAGGACGAATCCTCCATCTGAAGCGTCCTCCAGCAATCACATCCACTAAGATTACTTCTTTTTAAATTACGCCTCTGTTGCCAGAGCGGAGACTGTGCATTGTTCATTGTGTTCATTAAGAAAATTATGCAAATTAACTTTTGGCACAAACACAGAGCACTGTGGAAGCAAACAGCCCCGTCCATCACCGACTGCAAGTGCAAAGTTAGAGCGGAGACTAATCCACGTCTCTCACTTGATCCTGGCTGAATGTCAACAGTGCAGCATCTTGCAGCAATAAAAGCCAACACTTCTGCACAGCTCAAAGTCTTCACACCAACTCCTTAAATGACCATTCAAAGGATCGTTTTTATGTGCTACAGTAATTTGGGTCAACTGGTGTTATCAAGTAGTGGGAATTGTACTTAAATCTGTTACTTAAGAGGCAATACTACCATGAAAATACTCCATTGTAGGTAAATGTCCTGTTCTAGAAACGTTACTTTGGTGCAGGTGTATTATCTGCAAAGCTTTTGCAGCAAAATACCAAGTAACTACAGCTGTTAGGTAAATGTAGTGGAAGTATCAAATTGCATAAAAGGTAAATGCTCATACAGAGTTCCTCAAATGTGTACTTAAATAAAGTCTGTGTTAATTCACTGTGTTTTTCATTATTCATGTATATGACTGTGCCGGACATAATAAGATATAATGTCAGGCTCCAGTAAGAGATTTCCAACTTGTCACTTTATCATTATGATAACTTTAAGTTCAAGTAAGAAAAGGACACTTTCTTTTCTCGGAGGCTCAAGAGTCATGCTGATAAATACTACTCAACCCTCCAGGCAAGACACCGCACCAGCTGCGGGTTCAGCAATGAAATGCCAAGAAGGGAAAAAAAAGTGTCACTGAAATCTTAAAATACTTCCACACCTGTCAGACTGAGCCCTCCTTGGTCTTCCTCCTCCAGGTGCTGGTGTGGGCCTTCTTCGCTGTCATCTTCCTGGCCTCCTACACTGCCAACCTGGCTGCCTTCATGATCCAGGAGGAATACATCGACACGGTGTCAGGGCTGTCGGATAAGAAGGTATACCGTCTGGGAGGGATGGGGTTAATGGATGGATGTGCGTACGATACGTGAATACTGTACGTTTACATAACCTGAAGTTAGTTTCTAAAAGTAAACAAACAGGTGAGAGAGAGCGAGAACGAAAAATTTGATCATCCTACAAATGTGGTTTTGTTTCTCGTCTATCTCCACAACAGGTGGGCAACTTCAGAATAGCTTGAGTTAACAGAAAGAAGTGAAATACTCCCTCTTCTTCACTTTCTCAGTGCAGTTTCAGCAGAACCCACACAATCCTGCTGCTCTGACACTTTAAAACATCATCTCTTTCATCAGTCTCCCCCCTCAGCTGCTCAGGAAAGTGTGGCAGAGTTCAAAGTGAAGACGTCGACTCTTTGCAGAAGTTCACCCTGCTCCTCCTCCACCTCTTCCCATCTACCTCTCTTTAACTTCCTTCTACGGCTTTACTCTTTCTCGTCTTCTTCTCGTGCGTAGTTCCAGCAGCCGACGGAGCAGTACCCGCCGCTGCGTTTCGGAACGGTGCCGAACGGCAGCACAGAGGAGAACATCCGCTCCAACTACCCCAACATGCACCAGTACATGATCCGGAACAACCAGAAGGGTGTGGAGGAGGCCATTGAAAACCTCAAGTCTGGGTAAATATCCCACGAAATGTTTTCGTATGTCGTCCTCGTAATCTTGAACGAGGACGTAGAAAGAATGCAAAAGCCCACACAGGGCGGACGGGAGGGGAGGTGGATGGGTCCAACAGACAGCGACCTTTTAACCAGGAGACATTGAGAAGTCAATGTTGATGTTTTTGTCACGTGACTTGCGTACTTCCGCAACGGCACTTCCGTGGTTATTTTACCCCAAACTATCATCCTTTCAGAGACCAAACTAAGTAGTTGTGTTGCCGAAACCTAACTGAGTTTTCTGTGATGAAGGAAGTTTATTTTAACAAAGTTTGAATGAATGTAACGAGCGGAAATTGACACATTTTGCTGGCTATCGGAGGAAAATGCACAACAAATGAGGAGTAACTTTTCGCAGGATATCATACGAACCGATGTAAGAGGATGCGTTTGACGAGTTGGGATGAGAACGCGTTGGAAAGTTCTGTGATTTTGGAACCAACCGTCCATCCCGACCTCCTCCCTACGCTCACTTTATTACGCTTTGACTTTGACGCGCTGCCGTATTTGATGAGTTGGGGGTGAAAACAGAAATACAGTCCTTTCCAATCAGGAAGGCAAACAGCAGAATGGAGTTACAAGGAGACACTGAGTCTTGTTACCAATAATAACCTTCTACTGTTGAACTCTTTTCCTGCTTCATTCCTGCTGTAATCCACAAGTCAAAGCTGCACATCTGTTGCAACACCTCTTACTTTAAACAGAAACCACCCATCCTCCTCTGCTTTTGTAGATAGATACAGTATATTTTTGTATTGTTAACACGAGGCTGCCGTCCCCGCCTCGTTTCAAATACAGGACCCGTTTGTCTTTCTTAACCTGTTAGCTTGTTGCTCTTCCTCGCCTCAGGAGCCCCAGCTGGCTGTTGTAACCTGTGCAACCCCATCAGGATCACGGCTCCCAAACGTTGCTCGCAGCAACCGCAGTGCAGGGGGGAAATCCCGCCGCCTCAGCACTGCCTGCCGTTCAGGCAGCTCTTGTCTTCAAGAGGGAGGTTTATTATCTGCCTGGGGGGGGGGGGCCGCAAAGTACACTTGCCATAAAATATACACATGCTCATCTTGTTTGGAGGTGGGAGGGAGGGGGAGGAGGCGGCGGGGGAGTGATGCTACCAGATGCAGATGAGGGTTCAAATGTTTAATGAGACAAGCAAACACACACTTTGAGACAAGCAGCGTCCGCAGTCCTTAGCAGATTTGACGTACCGTGTTATTAAAACTCCCATGATGCATTCCTTTTCATCATCCATACTCGTACGCCTTGTCTCTCTTACATCATCATCTAGCTCTGTCTGTCTCTCCCTTCAGTCTTTTTACCATCTCTCTCATGATTCACCGTTTATCTGTCTCCTCTCTCTGCCTCGCTCCATTATTTACGGAGGAAACGTTATTTACGGAGGAAACGTTATTTACGGAGGAAACGTTATTTACGGAGGAAACGTTATTTACGGAGGAAACGTTATTTACGGAGGAAACGTTATTTTCGGAGGAAACATTTGAACAGTGCATGCCGTCAAAGCAAAGCGGCATGACAATTCCTGTATAACATCACCCCTCCATCTCTGTCTCGTCTTTCTTCCTCCTCTTCTGACTCCCTCTTTCTCCCCCTTATCCCATTTTCTGCCTTTTTCCAACTCCCTTGATTACTCCTTTTGCTTCTGCTTTTCGCTTCCTTTCCTCCTCCCTCCCTCCCTCCCTCCCTTTTCTTGTCACCCACCTCCCTCATATCTCTCCTTGCCTTCACCTCTGTACTATCTCCCATCCTCCAGTGCAGTCATCCTCTCCTCCTCCTCCTCCTCCATTTCCTGGAAGACTTGGGTAGTACTGTGCAGCTTCCGAAGTGTGAATATAAATCAATGTGAAGTCGAAGAGCAGGTGAAGTTACAAATCCATCATCAGATGCTGTGATATCCATCATCAGTCTGAGCCGAGCTGTTACATTAAATCCATAATTACATGAAGTGTTTCAGCTCTCTTGTATTGTGCATCCAATTTTCCTCATCAATGCGTTTTCTGCCTTTTCTTCAGTGAGGGATGTGAGAGTAGTTTCTTATTTTTTAATTAGTTAGTTAATTGGTTTCGTCTAAAGAATGTCAGAAAATAGCAGAATATGTTGAAATCGTTATTTATTATTTATTTATATTAAAGGTCCCCATTATATAGAAAGATAGATTTGTATTATTTTGTTATTTTTATAAAGCAGATCGAGGTGCTGTATAAAACTGTGAATGTTCAAAGGCTCAATCAGAGAAATGCACACAGACAGTATTCAGTGGCTGCTGTGAGGTTGTGACGTCACAAACTATTCAGTCACGAGTAGAAGTGGAGCTTATGTTTGTGCAGCTGACACACAGTGAGTCCTAGTGAGGTCAAAGGATTTGTGTTATTTGTATGAGAAAAAAGTTAACATTAAAGCCCAATTATTTTTGCACCGCAGACCGGTTTAATATACTGATATTCTTGCGTAGCGGCCGTTTGGGCGGGGGAACGCTGGAAAAGTGTTGTGTGGTTCGTTACCTCAAAGCTTCATTCTTAACATTCCAGTGATTGTTATTAGTAACGTTGGCTGAATGTCCATAAAGCAACTTTTTCGTGCGGGCGCTCCGAGGGCTTCAGGTTGCAAATCTCTGAGCTTTTTAGAAAGGCGCTGCACCTCACAGCCAGTGTTTTTCTGCCATGAAGAAATGATATGTATTTTTTAAAGGTATGTGCAATAGTCCACCTTCCACGTTCTCTCTGTCGCTCTGGCTCTCTCAAACAGAGACACACAGCAAGCGCTACAGTCCGTCCTCGTCTCTGTAATTGTCCCAGTCTTCAGGCCAAATTCACCTGTATAAACGCTCTAGTGGCTCGGTGCACTTTGTGATGTGTGGCGGTTATAGCCACACTGCACTTATAGCCTCTTATGTTGTATGTTTATAATCAGGTTTTTTTTTTATTCATACATTTTTGCCGTGTCCTTGCGTCCTGTTCGCAAATACTTTGCGGCCCTTGTGCCGGTCCACGTCCCGGTGGTTGGGGACTGATGCATCACTTTTAAGTGTGCTTTGATGTTACGCATTTGGAGCAAAATTTATTTCAATAAACACATACTTGATTGTTCCACATACCATCTTGGAATAATGCAACTGATTTCCTTTTCATTGCGTATAACAGACAACATTAAGTTATGTAACATTAAGTGCAGTGCTCTCGAAAGACGATGAGAGTGAGAAGAGTGAGAATCTCGCCTTACTTGCATCACATGTAATTGAGGCTGCTGCAGGAGGAGAATTGACGTCTCTGCCTCCACTATGATGAAAAGCTCGAGCAATTGTTGACTGTTTGTGCAAAAAAAGTCTCTCTGCCTTCTTTTTAGTGTCATTGTCTCAGCAGAGCTTTATCCATCATCTCTTGTCATTTTCTTCACCAGTTGCACTTTCTCTGTCGTCATTTAGCTCCAGGTCAGTGAGTTCCATCTCTCGGGTGTAATTTACCTCCTTCCTTCGTTCCCTGCAGGAAACTGGATGCCTTCATTTATGACGCCGCGGTGCTGAACTATATGGCCAGAAAGGACGAGGGCTGCAAGGTAAGATACAGATCTCTGCCATTTCACCGCTCTGCACGCTCATACGCGGTGGCAGCTATTGTTGATGTCCCTGTGCCCTGCAGCTACAATGTGCTACAAAACCACAAGATCTTCAGCATGCGTGTGGCCTCGACTTTAGGAAAGAACAACTGCAACAGAAGCACAACAGGCATGCCAGAAGGCACTTTAAGAAGAGCTACATCTGCATTAAATAAATTAAACACACCAAAGCATTTATACGTGTCCCTCGCTGCCTGTAGCTTGTTAATATTGTCATTTTTGGACCATGCTCGTGTTGATTTATTTATAAGTTTGCATTTGATGCGGCTCCCACAGCGAGAATGAAAGTACTGCCTGGTGATCGTTTGTAATAAGGTCTGTGGGAGGCCTGAGCTCCCAGCGGCCTCACACAACAGCTACTGCTGCAGTAATTATTACAACCGATGTGGATCTATATTAATCCCTCCACTGAAAACAATATCCTGCTCTCAAACTCTGGGATTTTTCGGAGACGTCGATATTAGAAATCAGCCAACTGTTTTGCATTAATGCGACAATAAGCAAATAACATTGCAGCAGAAATTAAGCCAATTTGTATTTCCTATGAGCCTTTCTCGGTTCCTGTTCTCGCATCTTAGTCCCGCCCACGGGAGGTGCAAGTGGAAGAGGCGAGGAAGACACACAAGGAGTTAAGGCAACAGACATTTAACAAAACGAGACATCGGAGACGTCATTCAACGTCAATTAAATAAGACATGTTGCACAGCTGCATCAGCTGTTAATCTCACGCACCTTTTATAAGTCACAGGAGCTGAACAGACTCCCGCAAAGGATACAGGATCTCGCACTCCTCGGGATTCACGTGTTTGTATGTGTACGCTTGGATGCTTATGTGTTCATGTGTTACTTCACAAGGTGATGACCATCGGCTCTGGTAAGGTGTTTGCCACTACGGGCTACGGCATCGCCCTGCACAAGAACTCCCGCTGGAAGCGGCCGCTGGACCTGGCTCTGCTGCAGCTGGTTGGAGACGGTAAGACAGAAGGGCGCTGGGAAGGATGAGGACGGGGGATGAAGCATTTGAGTCGCAAGAAATTGAAAGAGCAGCAAATCTGAAATATTTTTAGGAAACTGCTGCGTGGGAAGATTGTCCAGTTATTAGGTCAAAGCAAGTACAACGATGTGGTTCAGGAAAGAGGAAGGTTTCACTACTGGAAATAATCGTTTTAGTTGTGGTTAACAAAATAACTTTTAGAGCAGTTTGCAGTGTGACAATGCTGGATTGTTCTTCCCTGCTGCCTCCTCATCAGCAAGAGAACAGCTGGGACATCTTGTGATCCCGCAGTTAATGAATGCCCCTCTTTCAGTCATCATTGTGATTTTATTATATTGTCAAACGTGAAGGTTGAGGGCACCTTTAACACACCCAACATTTCCACGTTGCCTCGTACAATAGTCTGCATGAAGTAAGATCTGGAATCCACCCAAGACCACAAAAGCTCAGACCGAGTCATGACCAAGAGCCGACCAGTGTGAGTCCCCCTGAATGACCCGCTGCCGATACCGTGTGGAATATGCAAACCACAGACAGTTCAATCCATCTGAAAAATACATATCCCAAAAAAACCAACACAGAAAACAAATATAGATTCTTCCTCATTCACCTCTTGTATTGCCATATATACTGAATGTGTGTGTGTGTGTGTGTGTGTGTGTGTGTGTGTGTGTGTGTGTGTGTGTGTGTGTGTGTGTGTGTGTGTGTGTGTGTGTGTGTGTGTATAAGAGTACCCTGAGAAATGTCTCAAATAATCAAAAAGGCATTGCAGAGGTTATTTTTATGTGTGGGCATTCTCCATTGCTTTTTATGAACAACCACAAGATGTCCACAAATAAATCAGACAATGAAAAATGGATTCAATGAAATCCTTGCAGTTGTGGTCTATACCAGTCTTCTGAGTCTTCTTTGTCTTAGAGACGAGACCGAGTGAAAATGTGGTCGATTCCACGACCAAGACCTCAGAAAGTGGTCTTGAGACCGATCTCTAGTACTGTAACACTGCCTTTCTACATCGAGTGTGTTTGAACATGCTGGTCTTCTGTTGCAGTGAATAAAACTGAATGCAAATTATGAATAATTGTCATGTGATCAGGTATAAAGCTATTTGAGATTGATTGTAAGTGATGATACAGACACAGTTTGAGATGAGGAAGAGAGACAGAGCGGGAGATCTGAGGAAGAGGAAAGAAGTTATGAGGGGTGGAGGGGTAAGGATGTGTGTGTGTGTGGGGGGGGGGGGGGGGGGGGCTGAGGGTCAGGGAAGAAATGAAAGACACGAAGGTTTGAAGAGTGATGAGAGAGATCAATACAGGAAGGTCAAAGGGAGGAAGAGCAGAAAGGAAGAGGAAGAGATGTGTGATCTCTGTTAAAGCTGTCAGATGACACACACACACACACACACACTCTCTCTGTGTTCAAACACTCACACATCACACATCCTCTGTGATTATACACACACACACATATACACAGCCTGACTCTCTCTGAATATATTTCAGAATTTTGTTTTTGTACACGTCACCCTCGATTAGACAGATGGCACGTTTCTGCCCCGACCTTTTCCTCTTCTGTTCCTAAAGCTGTGAGATATTTATAAGATCTCCTCCGAGGTCTTCTGTTTCACCGGCACACCTCAGCTTTCACACCGTCGTCTGACTTGTTTTAATCTCTCTCTCTCTCTCTCTCTCTCTCTCTCTCTCTCTCTCTTGATCTTTAAATGTTGCTCTACAATTCAAAGGTTTTATTGTTTGATTGTTCAATTGTGGTATTTCTTTAGCTAAGGTATGAGGTGCAGCGTTACTGGTAGTAATTCTGCATCAATGAAGGGATTTAGTGCTGCAGTCTATCACTCGAGGTGAGAAGAAGAAGATGTTGAAATGAAGAATGCTAAGGAGGCAGAAGTCTGTGCAATAAACATTCTGAAGTGATAAAGCTTCCACAGCCATGGACAACAACTCTTCCACAGTCGTCTTCTTCTTCTTCTTTGGGGTTTTACGGCAGCTGTAATCCGTAATGTTGCATTGCTGCCACCTTCTGGAACTACTTTATGGAACTCCAAGTTGCAAGTTCTAATCTTGTGTTGTTTTCTCACAGTGCAGGCTCTTTACTCGCTCTTCTACCTATTTGCACTGATCCTCACAGCAATCGTCCTTCCCACATCCCCCACATCTCCTGACCACTCTCCATACTGCAGCAACATGTCCGTATTCCTGACGGCATGAACATCTGAGAGACGCTGTCTCTCGTGGCCTCATCCTCTAACACACGGACTCATGATGTACTTCTTCTGGCCATTCAGCTTTGAAAGTCAAACACACCGACTTACTGTCCTCCTCCTCCCTTTCTCTGAATCTCGTCAGCCTTCGTGACTCACAGAACACCTGTGAAATGACTCAGCTTCTACAGACAGCAGCACGCTGCTCACCACTCCGTTCTGTTCCGAGTCAGGTAATCTCTGTAAAGACGGAGCCTCAGAGCTTAGATACACACTCAATGATAACAATTCCACTTCTTCTAATCCTGACTGAGCGCACAACTCCAACTTTTGCTTGAACAAACCACGTGTCGCATCTTAAAGATCCTGTCTACTTTGGCCACAAATCTCATCGCAACAAAATACAAATCATTCCTCGTTGACTGGAATCACTTGAGTAACTACTTCTCTCTTTTATTGTCCCCTCCTATCCTCATTTCTGATTTCTAGTGCAGATGTGTAGAACACGTTGCAGTAGTGTCTTCAGCAGTCCTAATACCCGTCCAGTTGGAAGTGTAACCGAGGCTTAAGTCGCTTCCTATCCCCCTCCTGGCCCGCCCTATTGTGACTGAACCACTGCATGGAAGTTAGGTAAAGCAGCAATATAAAATATAAAAAGATAAGCAACTATTAATGACTCTTCCCACGAGGATGAATTATATGCTCTACCTAGCCAACAGCATCCGGTCACACAAAAGAAGAGGAAGAGACTACTGGGCACTTTCCTTTTCCTCTTCAGATTACCAATGACCACAATGACACACTCATTTCATATCTTATTTATTAATTAAAGAAATAAATCAGCTAATTGACGGGTTCCTATCCGCGCAGCTGGCCTGACTCAGCCCTATAACAGTGATCGCTGTATGGAATCTGTGCTTGTGTGTAAAGCTGAAGGGAACCTTTGAACATGAGGCTTTTTGAAGTCCTTCCTTTCTAACCAGCCGCTAAGACATCATGAAGATTCACGATCCGCAGCACATGCACTATGGCCCTCAGCGGGTCCTGTAATTGTTCTGCATATTACCTCTCTTTGTGCGAGCTTCTTTTGAAAGCAAATGATTGGTCGGTCACCAAATTGTCTCCTCCGGGTAGCAATTTATCCCGACAGCAATTAGCGAGCTCGAGAGTGGAGATGGAGGACGCCTCAGTGCCGGCAGTGACAGCGGCTCCCGGGGGCAGCGGACACTAGAGGCTGACTGCACGTGGAACATGAACATGTTCACACTGGAAACTGTGAAATTGACGGCTATTTCTTTATTATTAGATGAGACATTTGATAGAGTAGATAGAGTTACCAAACTCTTGTAAGTAAACTTACTGTTTTCATTTGTTGTTGATTTCAACCTCCTCTGTTTGTCTGTCTGTCATATTCAGGATAATGTGCATTTGAACTGTATTCATTCTGTACAGCTCTGATGCTCACCGTTCTGCTGCTCTGAAGAGAAATACTGTTCTCATTCTATTATACGATTGCTTTGACTTTATCAAGGTTTGTGTCCGTTGCAGACAGTGATCGGTGGACTCATGAGCAGACACAGAGCGTAGAGTAAATGAAGTAAAAGAAGTTGAGGAGGAGTACACAGGGGAGTCGGAGGGTAATACACCTGGAGACACAAGGAAACGGGGAAAGTTCTGGTAAATCAAACAGCACGAAACTCTGATTGCACCAAACAGAGAACGACAAACTACCACTGCGGTCGCAAAATCGATCTGGCGGAGAGCGAGTGAAGAGCCGAGGTTTGTTGATGAGTAGAAGAGTTGCAGGTGTGCAGATTGGAACAGGTGAATCAGCTTGGCGGCAATCAGCGAGCCTGTTGACTCCACAACACACACACACACACACACAGAAACTGGAGGCAGAGTTGTGGCCCTGACTATATCAGTGTTAAGCTACTGGGGAGTTAGAAGAGGAGATGTCACGCATCATACAGCTTCACATCATCTGGATACAGATTCGCAGTAAAACATGGTCGGTACTCGCCGAGAGGCTCACTCTCTGCAAACGATCACGGAACATGAGTTTAATTGATTTGTTTGAGGCATCGGCAGGGAGGGTGTCATAGTGCAACGGTTTGTATGATGTCTTACAAAAAGGTTAATTCTCATTTGAAAACTCATTTCATGCGTTTTCCTATGAAAGTTGAGCAACACCCGTTACACGCATGCGGTCTTTTCAAAAGAAACTTCCGTCTTCACAGGAAACAGCTTAGTTAGGTTTAGGCAACAAAACTGCTCAGATAGGTTGAGGAAAATATTGTGCTTTGAGTTTGAATAATACAGAAGTGGCGTTACTAAAGTCCGACAGGTACATGACCAATAAATTAACACACTGGGCACGAAAAGCGGTCTCCTGGGTGAAGGACCGGTGTTTGATCCAACTCCACAGATAGAAAGAGGAGCAGACTAGAAGCGGAATTTATTAGTGAGGGGAAAAAAGATGAGTTCAGAGCAGTGGTGAGTAGGAATTGCCTTTGTTCTTGTACTGATGGAATTTACCATGTGATGCATTACAGTACAGGGAACAATGATTTTAGCAGGCTTTCATTTGTGATTTGCTAAGACATCTTTTGGAAACACATTTAACAGTAATAGCTGATATAGTAGCTACTGCCTGTTGACCCAACCACTTCTCATAATTGTCACAGACTGATGCTTGGTCAGGACCCCATACAGGACCCCGTAGACAACAAAAGTACTTGGTTAGGTTTAGTAAAAGATCAGGCTTTGGGTTAGAGAAAGTATGATACGTAACTTCAGTTACAGTCTTTATGTAACTTACTTACGTAACTTACGTTTACCTTTGACACGAACAGCTGCCTCCTGAGTAAAAGTCCGGGCTCAGTTGTTACCTCATTTTAGTTACTCCGCCTCGGTCACGTTTGTGAGGTAAGTTAAGTATTTCATGTGATAAATGACTGAGTCATTTTCCAAACAAACTACAGCGGTCTCCTGGGGGAAAGTCTGGATTGACCCATCCATCCACCCTGCCCTCCCTACGCTGACTTTGTCGCTCTTTACTTTAAGTCACCTGACTTCCAAAGCGGTTGCTCTGAGCATCTCGTACTGCTGCATACAGCAGCTAAAGGGTGTGTGTCAGTATCAGTCACAGAGGGGCCTGCCGGTATTAGACGCTCTGGGAATGGTTGAACCTTCTTGGAGCACTACCTACTGCTTATCAGCTAAATCATAGAGAAGAGGCTCGAGCAGAAGCACGGCCGTTCTTTTAATAAAGTAAACCTTTTAAAGATGAGTCTTTGTGTCTCCAACAGACTTTCAAAATAAACTACCTTCAACGTGACACTGCACAGGACCGAGCTGCAGGGATATGTTACAACTGCTGACTTTGCACCTGGACTGAAATCCCACAGCAGCGCGCATCCAAAGTTCGCCTCCGCTCCACTTTTCCTTTGTGTCATTCACATTGATTCATGCTGACTGAGCAAGGCCAATAAAAAAAACACCTCGCAAACAAAAGAATGATGAAAGAAAATGTGAACGTGAACAGCTTTTGGCACTCAGGATGGAACATACCGTAGCAGCAGAGCACACCCTCGGGACATTGATGTCATTTCTTCTTCTCATTCTTTCGTGTTCAGATGGCTTTGAGTCTTCAGAGGCCAAGGTGTTGATTCTAATTGCATAGACTGGGAATAGAGTTTGCAGATATTGCTCTGAACCTGCAATTTTCTTTTTATGTTTCGTTTAGTTCCACAGTGAAACAAAATCCACAGATCATGTGGGATCAAAATCTACAAACAAATAAACTAATCCAAAAACAGGCACTAGAAACGGAATTACCCATTCAAGCCTGACACAGGGTGCTGCTTTACTTTCTAATATACTCTGGCATAGAATCTGTTTTAAATACAGACGCAACAAAGACCTTTAAAACATTAACGATGCCACTGACGCCTCATTTGTATCTGAGTAAAACTGATTTCACCCTGTTTGACTCCCGTCCCCTCCTGGTGTATACGTTGTTGGGAGAAGAGAAGGGATAATAAAAGATGAATTAGATGGTTGTAAAAGTTGAGATTGTTCTGGCAGTTGGACAAAATGTTCTGGCACTGGCTTGTTGATAGCTCCAAGTGCCTTGCAGAAGTACCCTTCACAAGTTTATTATTACTATAGATCCATCTCCTTAGAGATTAGTTGTACTTCTCCCCCCCCAGCCCACCCTGTAGGCCTGCACTGTCTCTCAGGCTGGTTGCCCAATCATCAATATCTGTGCTTCTACAGGTCGGCTGACCAAAGCTACTTTCACAAAGCAATTTATTTTAGAGACAAACAAAGCGTGCAATGACACGCCGTTAGGAACGACTGCAGCGCGTATAATTTACTTCTGTCACAACAACTTTAAATGACTTGCTGTCTTTTCTCTCCTCTCCCTGCAAAGTTCACTTTTGCTTTGTTTACAGTGCTGAATACTGCTGCGGCTCAGAAAAGTTATCAAATCTAAATATGACAGAAATTGAACAACTTTGAAATATGACAGGACAAGACCAGAGCAATTTATGTAACAAGCTCGCTCCTATCATACAGAAAACAAAGCATGCATCCAATCATTACTTATATTGTGTTTTTGCTTGATACAAAATATTTGGAATTGATATTATACAACTGAAAAGGAGATGACACTTGCAAGTGAGGCACCATTTCTGTGATTGTTTCCTTTTTCGCAGATGTCATTCTTTTAACATCAGGCTCTGACCTCATACGTGAGGGTGCTTCTGGCCAAGCGTTCTGGACATTAGATTAAAAGTATGTTTCTATCGTTGTCTAGTCAGGCCCATACACAAAATAACCAACATTTTTCTATTGAGGCTTTTAGGGGGTTTGTATTTGGCACAATGAAAGAGATAAAAAATGACTGCAGTGAGACATAAAATAAGCAAAAAAGGAGAAAGAAATGTAATACAAAGAGACAAAGATGCCACCAAGACACACTTTAAAAACACAGACACAAATTGACCACAAAGAGACACAAAAAAAACAAAGAGACACAAAATGATCACAGAAATACACAAAATAACTAAAAAGAGACACATAAAAACTGCAAAGAAATGCAAAAAACAACAAAAAGAGGCTCCAAGCTTGTGTCTCGCTCCAATAGGAGAGGTGGTGGGTCTTCTTGCATGACTGTGCCCGGGGACCCGGGGGCCCATTGTCTCAAAATCTGCCCATAATGACGCTTTGCTCTGTGACAACACCAATGCACGGGGACAGGGGACGGGGTAAGAAGCTCAAGCAGAGTTCATAAGCTGCTCTTCAGCTCTGGAAGGAGCCAGTTGAGGTTCTTCTGGACTCTGGGTAGCATTGAGATTGATTGAGATTTGTATAGAACTGATTGAAATGAAATTGTTCCTAAATCCTGCTACGTTGTCGAAAATGAACAGAATAAAACATTCATTTAAATTGAAGTTGTGGCTGCCTCCCCCTGGTCAGCAGGTCTGCTTTTCACATTTGTGCAGACGACCCCTCCTTGAAGAAGGCGAGAGAGGATACAGCCCCTCTGTCAGCTCGTTGTGGGCAAGATTCCTCCTAAAGAGCAGCTTTATGCGCCGCAGACCGCCATGATTAACGTATTTACAGGGAGATAAAGAGGGGGGGGTAGAGCTGGACGGACAGGGAGAGAGATGGATTAGATTATGGGAGTGAGCCGCACACAGAATGAACATGTGTATCAGCCTCAGCTCGGGGAGCGGGTTGAGAGGAGGCCAGGTCGATCGGGTTGAGCCGGGTTTAATTCAGCTGTCGAGGAACGTTTGAATTCCCACACCTTACTGTCAGTTTGGGGGGGGGGGGGGTGAAATGTGGCAAACAGTGATTCATGTTAGAGTGAGATTTATGTTTTGTTTGAGCGGATTTGACGTTTCTGTCAATTTGGCCGAGAGTCGCGGTGGTCTAATCTGTGTGGGGGGGCTTTACGGACAGCGTTAATTAACCCAGAGGTTGATTAACAGTGTAACTGTGAGCATTGGGAATAGGAACTTCCTTGGGCATATTCAGAGCGTGTGCACGACAGTGTGTGTGTGTGTGTGTGTGTGTGTGTGTGCGTGTGCTAGTATAAAAAGTCCTCTGCGACCGGGGTCGGTGCACGTCCGTCTACATGAGTCTCTCTGCACATTTGATTCTTCTTTTTCTTCCCGCTGCATTCATTCCTTTTGATTAAAGCATTGATGGCCGGCACTGAGAGTCCCATTACGCTGCAGCTCAGAGTGTGTATCACACATGCGTGTGTGATTCTGACAGTTCGAGCAGGAAGTGTAATGCTTGTGTGCGTTCCCCCTCTTTCATCTCCCGTGCGCTGTCGCGACGCTCTGCCCTCAGCGAGCTCGCCTCAGATGCCAGGCCATCTCACAACCTGCTTCAAAGGGCTTCTCTCACTTCCAGTCGCTGTCTGTAATTTCTCTTTTCAATCTCACGACTTTCTCTGCAAATGGCCTCTAATTCTTGGCCACTTCTTTAGCCTCTCCCCAGGTGGTCTAATTTATATTTCTGTGCTTGTAATTTGTAAACATCTGTGACATATTAAGGCAGGTGCACCTTTATGTGCACTCTATTAATTGCTTATAATTTATAGTGATACCCTGCATTTTACTCTGTATATCAGTCGCCATGTTATCTCATCTTTAAGTTATCTTTACTTGGTTTGCTCACAACCATCAGTCTCATTTTCCTCTATTTTTATCATCGTACAAATAAGGTTCGACTCTCTCCTCATTTCTCTCCTCTCATGCTGCATTTCATCATCTGTCCCTCTTTTTTTTGCCCTCTCCTTCCTTTGCTTCTTCCTTCTCCCTCGGGGGATCAAACACCTTGCTCTCATAACAAAGGGGCAGTAATCCCCTTTAAAACTGTCTCTCTTTAATCTTCTTTTCTAGTGCTGTACTGTTTTAACTCCTTCTCCTCCGAAGTCTTTTCTTTCCCTAATTCATCTTCTTCACTGTTTCGTCCCATCATCTTGCTCTCTCTTTTCAATGGGACTTAAACCAGCTTTCCTCTTCCCTATTTCTCATCTTGTTGTTTTCTTTTCTTTCAGCTTCTCCTAATTCTGACCTCCTTTTTCTGCCTCCATCTTTTCTCTTGCAGATGAGATTGATATGTTGGAGCGTCTCTGGCTGTCGGGTATCTGCCACAATGATAAGATCGAGGTATGGCATCTTCCCTTTCTCTCCTTTTCTCCATCAGAATCTACACTGTTTTCAGAATAAACTAAATGTAGTCCAACCTTCTCCATAGTCAGCCAATCAGTAAATGCATTAACCCACTAGGGACCCAACTGCGAATATTTTGCTTCAAAAATATTCATACCTGCAGTGATGCTAAATTGCAACAGTCACAATGCCTTTTTAAAAAAAAAGTTCTAATAGATTTGAGCCGGCAGAGGAACAACTACCGGGGTCCTACTGAGCCAGAGCAACGTCTATCAGCTGGTTGCTTGCCTTCGTTTCATTTTGGTTTGCTTCCAAACACAAGTACCTATAAGATGGTTGTTTCCTGTCGTTGGTTTGGATCATAATCACACACCAAACAACACTGCACTGCAGGTCAATCAGAGGAGATCCGACCGTCTCAGTTTTGGATGTATGTGCGGTTATTTGGTGTTAAACAAATCAATAATACTTATTCATTCAAAAGTGAATGCAGTCTGGCTGCAGATGAGAGCTATGGATGTTGAAACTGCATTAATTAAATAGTCCGAAAACTTATTTTTTGGGGGTTTGTTTGATGTAAACAAGATATTATTTGGCAACTTGCATGTTTTGGTCTTTGCATCAGTGTTCTGAGCACAGAGGCCATAAAATATCACAGATGTGTGCACCGAGAGCAAAGGGTTCTCTGCTGTACTGCTGGTTGTAATTAACTTTGTATCTGCTGCCTGGGAGACAAATTGACCCTTGTTGATACATATACTTTCCTGTCTTATCTCTGCCCCTCCCTTCTTATATGCTTTCCTTTTACCTATTCTGCCTCTTCTTTGTACTCATCCCTGCTCTCTGCTTTCACCTCCTATAATGTTTCCCATTCCTCTCCTTCCTTTCTGTCGTCACTTCAAGGTGATGAGCAGCAAGCTGGACATAGACAACATGGCCGGGGTCTTTTACATGCTGCTGGTGGCCATGGGCCTCAGCCTCCTGGTATTTGCCTGGGAGCATCTGGTGTACTGGAAATTACGCCACTGTGTGAAGCGATCTGGTGGGATGGACTTCCTCCTGGCTCTCAGCAGGGTGAGATAAGGCAGCACAGACAGTCCATACACCCATTGCAACACCTCACATCCAAGTGTATTGGCTAACAATTAACAAACACCTGAAACAACTTCTTTAGGGAAAAAGCTTCAGAAGTTGATGGTCCTGGCAGTCCAATATCATATGTGCCCTTTAAAGGACCTGCCTGTTAATAAAAGTGCCAGTGAGGCATAGCCCGAAGCCTCACTGGAATCTTACTGGCCGTTTTAACAAGACTTCCAAGACTATTCTCGTTGGTAGAATTTAGATTTCCAAACCAATGGCAGAAATGGATGCTTTTGTCTAAACGTTGTTTTAAATGCATATCACACAACCTCCTTAAGTCGTGTGCAGCTCCTTTGTGTTGGGTGTATCTATATTCAAGACAAATGAAGGAACACCTGAGGTACATTTTAACAGAATATCCAATAATAATTCATGTCAACTAGATTGAAATGATTTAATACGTCTGAGACGTGCACACCCTCAACCTGAGAGGGTAGAACGAATCAGTGAATAACTACAGATCCCTGAATGGAATAGATTGACTATAGCCATGAAGTCCACTTCATTCAGGAAAATAGAGAGAATAGATCAAGCAAGGTTAATGAACAGTTTCCAGATAAAATCAAGATATGGATTGCAAAAGAGTCGGTGCATCTCCATACTGGTACTTGTTTCTGGCACTAAGCAAGGCACAAGGAGGTTGAGCCAAAAAGAGGAGCATCGATGGTGTTTATCCTTGGAGTCACGCCAAAAGGTCCAGGAGAGAGTGATGCTTTCCTTGAAGGCCAGTAGAGGTTCGTAAGTTCATGCCGGGGACTTGGAAATATTTAGTATATGTCCTGAGAAAGACTTTCAGGGGTTGTGGTGAAGGTATGGTAGAGGGTGAAATTGCGGGAAAGAAGGGAACAAGGTAAGAGCTTGAGGTAATACAGGAATGGGAAATAGATGATGCTGTGATTGGGGAAGGACAATGAGGAGAAGTGCAAAGGTAAGGGAGGGAAACTTTGAGATAAGAAGACAAAAGAGCCGCCAAAGAGGAAGCATTTTTTATCGGTTCTGTCGTGAGTTCAGGTGGACTTTTGTGCTAAATTTGAAGAAATTCTCTCCAGCTGATCCTGATATATCACGTTAACAAAAATGGACCAAACAGACAACCCACGAACATAATGCCTCAGTTTATCAGCCAACGTCAATAAATTTATGGGAAAAGAAAGAACAAGGCACAGACTAGGAATGAATTTAGAAGAGCAATAACACAAAGAGGCGAAAGGGAAACGAGAGTTTAAGTGATGATAACTTATACATTATCTTGACTGTGCACATAATCTGGCACAATGTGGATTCAAAATGGAATTTAAAATTGACCACATGATTGCAAGTTAGTTAAAGGAAATGTAAAATATTCATTGCTCACAAAAATAAATAACAGGAATCACACTGTCCCTTCTTCCATGCTAATAATACATCAAAACCACCATCAATCAAGACAGAAATCCTGCTGTAGCGATGGGTTTGACCCGAGTCCAGCACAGATCAGAGTTTAACAACTAAGACAATGTTTGGCACTAGTGTGAGTGGAACCTTCAGCACAATGCATGATTGTGTATAGTGCCTGGTTAGTGACCATTAGTTGTATACTACTTTTCATGATGCATTGGGAGATACTTTGAGCCCATTTTGTAGGGTATAGTAATTCTCACTATGCATTCAGACAGCACTACAAAACAGCAAACTCACTATATATTGCAATATATAGTCAGTAGTGAGTGATTTCGAAAACTATCAATATCTGCGGCAAGTAGCTAAATCAAATAAAAGAGTTTCTATTCTCCACAGTTTATTATTAATCCTAATCAAATATGTTGGTGTGAGAGCAGCCAAGTCACAAAAACAGGAAACTAGACTAGTTTTGAGTAATTTAGAAACAGTGTGACATCACAGTTGTATCCAGATCCAATAGTGTTTATTTATGTTATGTGTGTGTGTTATACAGACATCTATATCAGTGTGCTCAAACCCCTGTTAGTCCCAGGCATGGGTCTTTGTGTCCTCGAGGGTCTGTATACTGATAGAAGGCCGATCTGCTATTTACTGAGCACTCTCCACTGTTTTATTGATAATGTATGTTGACCATGTGGTTGAAAATCCATGCAGTCTCAGATATTTTCCAACGGTCTTCCCTGCAGACCCTTTGGAGTGTAATTTCACCTCTCCATACATTCAGAGCATACCAGCAAATGTTCTCGCATGAGCAAACTCTACTCTATCTGTAGCATTCCTCATTCGAAGAATAAAACCATCAATTCAATGCAAAGGCCAATCCCAAGACCAGTTAGCTTGTATCTCCCAAGCTCTGTGCTGTGCTTGCATTAGAGCTTCTGCAGCTGGCCTCTGTGGCTTGCTTTAACCCAATCAGTGACTCACCCAAGTTTCAATTTCACAGTGTGCTGCGCCCCATGCTCTGGAAACTGAGATAGCACTGCTGCCACTGGGACTGCTGATGCATGTGTCCGGAAGGGCCATTATTACAGTCTCTCCATCAGATCTCTGTCCCGGCGGGGAACAGAGATTTACACGAGGCCCCACACATTTTGTCATTAAGATGTGACCGATATCTAGGGATATTATAAATCATCTTCAGGTACAAAAAGTAATAGAGTCTTTGTGAATGAAAATGGCTCTCAACAGGACTGCTAACAGCGAGCTGTAAATATACAAACGTAGGGGAGAAAGAGCACTCAGGCACAGTCGAGGTAGCATCGCTCATCTGACATGATTGTATAGTTGATTGATTCTGCTTGGGGTTTTAAAATTTAAAAAGATATCATGAGCAGTGACTAATTTACACTCTGGCTCTTTCATTTCATGTTTTATTCATGTCAAACATTGTGGGATGTTGCTGCTGAGATGGAAAAAAAGGCGGATGGTTCTCACCATGCACGTTCGGAGGAGTTCATTAAAAGCAAGTGAGAAAGATTTCAAGCGGCTTAAAAAAACAACACCAGGACCCGTAGAAATTCGATTTTCATTTCAACAAATGTAACAATACTGCATGGAGTGAGAAGATCAATCAGAACATCAGAACAACAATAATTCCTTCTGCAATATAAGGTTTGGGATTATATTGAATTGTTTATTTCATTAAAAAAATTACCATTCAAGGCATTTTGGGCTATTGAAATCTTACTCAAAGAGTAAACAAACAAACACATTCTCACTCCCAACCTGTCAACCTTACGCTTAAAACCATGGTGCTGTAAGTAGCCCTCTAGCCTCAGCTTTGTACTTGTCAGAATGGCAAGTCAGTTTCCGCTCGTTACGGATATAGTGTCTTTTCAAAATGAACTTTCTATGTAGGATTACTTAGCTTTTTAGGTTGAGGCAAGAGTACTTGGTTAAGCTGAGAAAAAAGTTGTTTGTTAAGTAACTGACCAAGCGTCATCTGTTGGGAGTGAGAACTGGTTGAATATACATGTTTCAAGTACTGTATTTCTTAAGCAAATGTAGAAATTTTCCTTGATAATACTAAATATATATATTACAGAATATATAATATATATATATACTCTAATTATAATTTTTTGCACTGGGAAAATACAGCCCAAGAAGAAATGTAGCTCGTTGGGTTCCGGTTCAGTAAGCCAGCTGGCAGCTGAGAGGCAAGGTGATTCTCTTAAAACTCAGCATCAGTTGTTTTATTTGCACAATGACAAAATAGGTTTGGTTGCTTTTGCTCTACCCTATTGTTTTGACTCCTCTCCAGAAGATGTATGCTCCTTCACATAACTCCTTTTTACTGTACCAGCTATGTGATATTTTGTTTACTGAAAGCTTTATTAGTGTGACAATTGACATCTTGGTAAACTCGGTCCACAGTTTCTCCAAAACTCTCATTAATATTTAATGGTCAGCACTCCATGTTGTCTGCCTGTGTAGGAGATATAGTGACACAGAGAAAGAGGCAGACAGAAACTACCTCGAGCGATTTCCCAGCATACTGAAAGACAGAATAAAGATATTTTCCTCTTTCCAAAGTGGAGACTGTTTTTGCGAAAGGTGTTTAACCAACAAATTTACACAGGCGGTGGTAATGCAGTGCGCTGAATAAAGATTAAAGAAAGTGAGGTGGATAGAGAATAAATAATAATACATATGTTTAAGCCAGACAAATGTAAAGCCCCTCTTAAATGCTACGTGTCACAGGATCCTCTGTGAGGTGTTCAAGTGCATCTGAAGATCTTAATATTTTTGACAAAACCGGTAAAGGCTGGAACAATGACACTAGCAGTTTCCTGGAGATAGCTTTCATACGGTTTGTGTAAGTATCAGATAAAAACTGCTTTCCCTTTCAAAATTAAGAGATGTCGGCTCTCTCTGTCTGTGTCTCTCTGTCTCACATATACACACTCAGTTCCTCCTTATCATACTTAGCAGCCTGCTGGTCTAATTACAATCTCTCTTGTATCTCTCCACCTAGGGGATGTACAGTTGCTGCCAGTTTGAGGATGAGACAGCACCAGGAAGTAGCTCTTTGCCCCAATACCACGCCATGACCGCCATGTCCACTGCAGCCCAACAACACCTTGTTACAGCCACAATAAATAACACGACCGCCATTGCCATGGTTCAGCAGCAACAGCATCAAAAGCACCACCAACAACAGCAGCAGGGGCCGACCTATACCACCATGCTACCCGGGTCGCCACAAACTACAGGACACTCAGCAATGGCTCTAGGACCCTCAAACAGCCCCTTGCTCGAAGGCCCCATGCCCTGCTCCAGCTTCTTGCCTCGCCATGACCGCAGACTTGCTGTGGTCGATCGCTGGAACAGATCAAAGCCAGAGAAGGTCATGAGTGGAGGAAGTGGTGGTGGAGTGGGTGTTGGGGGAATAGCAGGAGGGATTACTGAACTTCAGGCCCCGCAGTATCAGCTGAATCTTGGACAGCACTGGAGCCTGCAAGGTGGAGTTGCAGGCGGAGCAGGGGGAGGTGACACAGGGCTAGATGAATATAAGCGCTACTATGGTCCTATAGATCCAGAGGGGCTAGGAGCTAATGCTGAACAACAGGCAACAGGCCCCCAGCAGACTCCCAAAGCTAATCCTAGAGGCCCCAAAGCCTCAGGGATGCAGCGGCTGCCTCCTAAAGGCCCCCAACAAGGCCCCCAACAAGGCCCAGGGCACTTAATCCCAAAGCCACCTCCAACGCTCCCATCTTCCCCACGAAGGCCTCCTTTCTGGCGACGAGGAAGCCTAGCTCAGGCAAGGAGAAAAAGCTCAGCAGGTCCCCTGTATGAGAATATACTCCCTCTGGGTAGAAGAGGAGGTGGGAGGTATGGTGCAAGCGATGGAGGTGGAAGGAGAGGGCGACGTCCTCCACCACCTCTGCCTGTCCCACTCTCGTCCCCTACCCACACTCCTACCACTCCCTCCTCTCCATGCCGTTTCTACTCCTCCTGCTCCAGTGCCTCGTCCTCTTCCTCTTCCTCTTCATCGTCATCATCTTCTTCTTCATCCTCTGTCTCACAGTCTCGGTCGAATTCCCCGTCTTCTTGCTCCAGTGACAGCTCCTACAACTCTTCATTGAGTTTCCGGTATCGAGCAGGCGACCGGGATTTTAGGGTTGATGTTGACAATGATTCAGATTTGCTTACAGAGGAGTCCAGCCTTCTCCTGGGAACACGGAGGAAGATCCGTTCCCGTCGCATGTCATCGCGCTCGCTGCCGTGCAGCCCACCACCTCCACCAATTCCGCCCCGGAAGCCACGCCCTCAGAGGGATTATGGCAGAGAGAGAACAGGCAGCCAGCTGGTACAATTACAGGAGTGGTGGGCATCGTGGGGAGACAGAGAGCGAGGGCGGGGAGGAACAACAAGCAGAGGAGAGGGAGAAGTAGTAGGTAGAGAGGAAAAGAGACATCACAAAGAGAGGGAACGTGAGAGGAAGAGGAGGAAGAAGGGCAGGAAGAAGAAGAAGAGGGAGGAGAGGGAAAGAGAAAGGGAGCGAAAACGGCGCAAAGCAAAGAAGAGGAAGAAAGAGGATAAGATGAAGAAAAGAGACCAGAAGAGGTCAGAGCAGGAGGGAGGAGATGCTGAAAAAAGAGAGGAACTCAAATCAGGGACACCAGATTACCCATCATACCCAGGCCTGAGGCGAGAGTCTTTTCGGAAAAAGAGTGAAAGTTCAATCCGAAGCTATGGATGGAACGTCCCAGGCGAAGAGGAGAGGAAGGGAAGAGAAGAGAAAGACAGGGATGATGGGGCAGAAATCAGAGGAAAAGAAAGACAAAGCAGGAGAAGGAACAGCAAGAACTTTCCTAGCTCAAGCAGTAAGCCTTCGACATCTGTCAAATTCTGGGGAGGGGTCAATGTATCCTCCGACACCATTCCATCTGCCTTTCTGCCCTTGTTGCCTGTCTCTTCTAAAAGGAGGAAGAGTAAAAGTTCAGACCGGGATGCTGTAGGTATGGAAGTAGAGAGGAGGCCACTGCTAGGACGGGATGGAAGAGCTGAGATGCCCTCCAAGGAGGGGTTATCTTTCCACGAGTGGGAGTCCGGAGCAGAAGGTGAGGAAGAAGATTCTGAGCTAGAGAGGAGGAAAGCGGACCGTGGAAAGAGGCGTGGAGGAGGAAGGACAATGTCAGATGAGGAGCGGGAACGTGATAAGGTAGTCGGGATATATTCTGATGATGATGGTTCTTCAGGAGAATTCGGGAAGTTTGAGAGGTACTGGGAGGATCATGAAGGCAGGGCAGTAGGAGGGATCGGCGGGGGTGGTTGGTTTTTCAGCACCTACCCCTCCAGGGATAAAACCGGCAGCGTCAACAGTAGAGATGACCTGTTCTTGGAGCGAGGAGACAGGTGGGGGACAGCAGAAAGTGGATGGGGGTCAATTGGAGGTGGAGGAGATGGAGGAGATAGAGTGTGGGGATCAGGACCACGCTGGGCCCCTACTCCGCTCACGCCACCACCTCCTCGACGATACTGGTCAGTCGACAAACTCCACATACAGGATGAGAAGAAGAGTAAACGCAAATCAAAGGACAAGGGAAGAGGGCGCGCAGCTTGTTCCTCCTGTCATTCCCCCCGACACCATCCGCACTCCCATTCCTCAAAGTGGGCCCGCATGACCTCGCGCAGCCAGGAAGAGCTGTATCACCGGAGTTTTGGTGGTCCCTTGAAGCCAAAACATGACTCCTCATCCTCCTCCAAACCTGAGCGCTCACAGAATCCACCCAAATCTGGCAGCCAGTCGAACCTCAGTATACTGCAGCGAACGCAAAGAACAGATAGAGATCGAGGACGGCAATCATCCCCACCCCCGAGTCTCATATCAAACTTGCCACCACCACTCCCTGCCCTTCCAGCTCCTCCATCTTCATCTCACCCTATCCACGTTCCTCCACCTACCTCCTCCTCTTCTGTATCCTCCCCCTCTGTTGTCTCATCCACTCCGGGGGCACCCCAGCCCTCCTCCATGGCTTCGGCAAGTGCTAAACTACAGTACCAGAGGTTGCGCTCTGTACCCCAACCCCAGAGGTTTCCTCAGTCTCCTCACTTACCCCTCAAAGCCAAGAGCCTTTGCTCAAGAAGGGGCTCAGCCCATTTCTCCAGCGTGGAGAGTGAGGTCTGAAGTTCAACAAGGTATCAAAAGTCATAAGAGAGCCCTGCCAGGCTGAGTCGAAGCAGATGATCTTGATCTGAATCTGCCCAGCAGGAAACATGACTGCGCGGCCAAGTTAGTAGAGTATACGCACTGAGCCCTTTCCTAAAGTTCTGCACAAACAAACAAACCAGAAAGCCAAACAAACCCTATGGGGTAGGTCAAAGGGAAACATAAGCAATGGTGTGCTTACTGTTATTTCCTTTCATCCCTCTCAGTATGTGAATGACTACAACCACAGCAACAACTTGCATCCTGAACTGGGTTATTTACCAATACACTAAAAGCAAATCGGACAGTTAAGGTGGTACAGCTGAAGATGACTCCTTTGCTATAAAAGTAAAGGGCTTTGGATGTTGAAGCAGAGCAGTAGTTTGTATTCTTAATGCTTACTGAGGGCTCAGGAACTTTGTAGTACTGTATGCCTGCTGCTCTCGGAAGCCTTTAACACAAAACAGTGTTCTTATATTTTTCCCTTAAAAAAAATGGCTTACCCCTACTGTCCTTTTTTCCTGAACAAACTGTTTACACCCCCGCAGAACTGTGACACCCTCCCGAAGCACCTTTGTTGTGTATGATGAATACCTTCTTGTTGAGAGGGAGAGGAGGGTGATAACTACCTTGTCTTCTCTGTGTTTTCCATGCAACCTATCCTGTTCTCTTCTCTTTTGTTCTGCCCAGTTTCCCGTTCTTTCTATCTTTCTCTTCTTTACTTCCTTCGTCACTTTATTGAAGTGTCTTGTCTCCTCATCTCTCTTGTCCTCCCCTCTTGGGTCCTCTCCTCGATGTGATTATTCTGTGTGTCTGTGCTTTTCTGTGTTTGTATTCTTGACAACAGGGTAAGTCAACTGTGACTGATATTCTACTGGCTTAATGAAAAGCTGAGTGCCAAACTTAAGTAGAGCTCGACATCAATCTGTACAACCTTAGCTGCTATCTTTACTTTTATCGTGCAGAGTATTCCACCATCTCTCAAATATGTGCACATTCAAATACACACACATAAAAGTGCACAACCACTTGCATACATGCACATGCAATTCATCTATTCTCTTTATTCACACTCTGTTCATGCTACAATCTTATACTTTTCTTTTACTTCCGTGTTGTAGATGTTGTTCGTATTGATTGTGTTCTATATATCAAGACATGTATTTTACATCTAATACAATGTAAGCACTGTGCCATACTACTCAAGCTGCACATCGTCACCTTCGTAAAATAATGGCCCAAGTTATTCTTTCAGGTTTTTCAGAAAACACAAAATAAAACGGCCTAATGGGGCGTTCACACCAAACGCGGCACGAATTATTCGCGCGAGTAGATTACATACAAAGTCTATGCACAGACGCGATGAGACTGGCGCGGCGCGAATTTGCGATGGCGCAGTGCAATTGACGCGAATTTGCGTCCGACGCCAAATCGCCCCAAACGCATGAGTTGAAATTTTTCAACTTCGGCGAAATATTCGCGTTACGCTCCGGCACGATAGCCTATCAGCGTTGAGTTGCTTCCCCTGTCATCACTGACTTCCTGCCGTTGTTGAATCAGGAAATAAATACTGTAGCCGTCTGTGTTCACCCAGAGCTCTACGATACCTCATATCAATACAGACTGGATCAAACTATGTGTATACATGTGTGTGTGTGTGAACCATATGGTACAAACAATGAATAGACGCTGCCGTATTTACGTCTAGATGACGTTATTGTGAGTGCTGGTGGAGCTGCTACAATGTTAGCATAGCCTAGCACCGATCCATCTGGCTCCATTGAGAAGACAAGTAGCCTACAAATCGGCATCATTACGTAGTTATTTCGGAGTCCCTTTTTGTCGGAGAAGACAAGTACAAATCGGCATCATTACGTAGTTATTTCGGAGTCCCTTTTTGTCGGTTTATTGCCGTTAAATCACAGCCAAATCAGTTTATTTTGTGTTCATACAGCTGTAGTAAACAGCGACGTGTGGCTTTGCTAGACACAGTGAATACACCTCGATAAAATCCATGGAGCTCCTCTGGACAATATTATGAACCCAGACATGACGGTGTTTCGTTTCCCGGGATATCTGTGACTTCCACAACACGTACTAAGCAGAAATAGAGGTTATTTTTTCCATGGTTAAGGGCGGACATTTGAACAGCTTTCAGGGCGATAAGCCACGCCCCCTCTCCGGTGCGATTCGTGCGAATGAACACAAATGGTCCCCGGCGAGACCGGCGGCGCGAATGACGCGAATTTGGTGTGAACACGGCATAAGTCACACTCTTGACATAGGCCATTATACTACAGGGGAACTGAGGATGTAGGCGATTTCACCAGAGGTGGCCAGCATCACGAGGAGATGATTTAGGCAACAAATTCATTTTTGTCAAAAAATGACATAGGCCATTATTTTAGGAAGGTGACGACATGAAACATTCTCTCAACCACCTAACTGCGTCAATGGAGGCATTGTCTTTCCCCCTCACTGTATTTGGTTGAATGTAAAGTCAGCCACCATCAAGTGTGCTGCAATAACAATTAAGACACTTGGAGTTTGGAATTTGTAGAACTTTTGGTGGTTAGTCCTTGTGTCTGTTTGAAGAGATGGAAAGTAAGACGACTTTAGTTCATTTTTTAGCAAGCCTAGCATAAGCAACGGTATGCTAATCTTGCAGGGTAAGTCTATGGTTGTTGATGAATAATTAGATCTGCAATTGGTTACAGTTTAAATTGGTTTTGTTGGTTTCCTCCTGCAAGTCTTCCAATTGGTGCCAAGACTAGAATACATTGGCAAGACTGACCAACCCAGGTGTGAGCAGAAAATGTGTGTATAACATGTTGGTGCTACACAGTTTTGTGAGAGTAGGTGAAAGATTGCAGGGAAATAAATATTTGTAGACTTATGCTAATTGCTCCTGCCATAAGTTTTGTGTAGAGTATGACTATGAAATGATGTACTTTAATCAACATGTCTGGGGTTTACCCTCATGCTACCAAGACAGTACGATTGGACAGGAAGGAATTTGATTGGTGTGAAATTAGATCTAGTGCCAGTGCTGTTTTGATGTCAAAGAGACTGTGCCTATGTTGGATGCCAGCTAGCAGATGAGAAGTTTTGAAGGAGAGCTGAATCTGAGTGATGGTGTCTGGAAGATATTTTTTTTAAATAATTCTCACCTTGTAAATGTTTAATCAAGAGCAGTAGCTTTTTAATCCATGACCGAGCTGACACCAGCAGTTACAGTCCGATGTCAAGCACTTAGCTAGAGTAGCTCCGTACATCCATCAACATGGGAATTTAGCATCAGGACACTGGACATCAGTGGAGTTTTAGTGAAGAGGCAAGAACCGCTGGCACAACAGCGTTTGTGTTCGCAGTCGGTCATAATGCCTCAGCCATCCACTCCATCAGGCTGGTCAGCTCTTGTTTGCCTGGAACTGCATCTGAGCCATAATTTACTTCAGCTGAAGAAAACAAAAATAGAACATTTTAAACATAAACCTGTTGTGTAAAGTCTGCCTTTCTTTAAAAAAGAATCTATATCTATATATATATATAGTTATCATATATATATATATATATATATGTGTGTGTGTGTGTGTGGCGGTGGGTAGAATATTGTAGTTTAGCATTATGATATTTGGGGATATTGTTTCTCATTACAAGTCCATTACAATAAAACAAATATTATGTGTTAAAACACATATTCCTTCATATTCATTCAGAGAAATTATAGATTACTTTCTTCAACAAAGATTGACTGTATTAAGCCAAGTTTGAGGTAGTTCGGTGCTTTGCTTATCACAATCAGCAATCAACAGCTTATACAAATTTCAATGAAAGCAGGAAAAGCGTTGAGTAAGTGTGACATGTTTCTGTGCGTTCACACCGCGAGCAACTCAAGTGTGTCGCCCCTAGTGCAAACAATATCTGCGACCTCAAGACATTTTAATTAAGTTTGTCATTAAAAAGTTGGCTGCAGTTAATTAAACCATTTGTGTTCCTTTGTCTTGCTGCTGCTGATTCACTGCAGCATCAGTGAGCTAGCATAAACAGGCAACTGTACATTGGTCCAGCACAGCTGCTGCTGGCGGTGTGAACACAAAGCCTGGGTGTTTCCTCAGTTTCCTTCCCTTTCTCCCCTCGCCTCTTTTTCCTCATGTCTATCCATTGTGTTGTTGCGTGTCTGCAATTGTAAAGCTCGTCTGTTTTGAAAAATGAAGAGTATCTGTGGATATATTTATTTCATCTAAAAAAAATAAAAAAAAGATAGAATATCTAAATATATATGATAGTATATTTCAAGGCGCTTAGATCTATGTTATATAAGTTTGTCGACTAAATTTTCGGTATTATCTCAATGAATATGTCTGTTTGTCTGTCGTTCCTTGTCTCGAACCTCCTGCCCAGCTCCCCACCCCCCAGCGAAAACAGAGACCAGTACATAACTGTGTTTTTGCTCACTTAAGACCAACCATTCGCCTCCATTAGCTATCTACTGTAGCTAACGCTAGGATTTCAACGAAGTGGCAACGTGGAGGGGTGCGCGAGTGTCTTATGACCGTGTCACTGTAGCAGTGGTGGCGTGTTTGTCTACCCAGAGGGGCCTTTCTTTTTGGTTTGGGCTACAGAATAACAACTAATTAAACCTTTTATGGATACAGCAGCTTTTACCACAACTCTCACTTCTGAAGGGGTCACATTCTGGACCCCGGTTCCGGTTCACATCGGACCCTGGAGTTTATACCGCAGTGTAGAGTAAGGTGACCTCTTTGACATACAATGTAGCGAGCAGCACAGGCTTTTTTTGCATCTCTTAGTAGCTGAATTACTATACAAAAACATGCACAGCTACCCCTGCCAACCAACCTATACAGTATATATAAGGACTTTGATATACGTACATAATGTGTTGTATCTGCCAAGCTGCTGTGCTGTAAAGAAAAAAAGAATTATACACGACAGACACACCATTTCTATCTTAATTTTACAAAACTGGTTAAGCTAACATGACACATGTCAGGGGGAGGGCTAAATCTGCTCGCTAGTGTGGTTTCCACCAAGACCAAAAATGGCCGAACCAGGGCTTTCTTTTGATAATCGCATCTTGAAACCTCTTGCCACTTTTATTCCTGAATGGACAACAACGATCCTGCACACGTCATCGGGTAGAACATGGAAACACTGCCTGAGATAGGGGATCCACCCTCCTTACAATGCTTAAGATACAATAATGTAAGTCAATATGGTCGAAGGTATGTCAATTTTCAACCCTGCGTTCAGTAATATGTGAAGCCTTTCCCGGCCCTGAGCCCTGGTGAGCCCAGTTTTAGCCTGCAGTGGAAACACATCCACAGTGTCTGCCTGTACACCTCTGAACAATGTCTCAAGGCCTTGTATTAATACTGCTGTATCGACTGTACGGGATGATGGCTAGTCGTGCTACACTTTATTGTCAGTACCTCACACACAGACACATGCACACACTGTCAGATTCACATGAGCGCGCACACACACACGCACACAAACACACACACAGGTCAGGGTGGTAAGATGCTGCTGCCACTCTGCTTCAGCCTTCTGCCACCAGTGGGGTCAATGACAATAACGTGCTGCACTGCAAGCAGGACAGAAAAAAAAAAAAAAAAAGATGATTTTAATAAAGAACTGAAATAAATGCCTGTGTTTCCTTTTTAGTCGGGTGAGTGGGTGAACACATTTGAATGCAGTTTGATTGTTTCATTCATATTGAAGGAATTTGTCTCACTTTCATTTCAAAGAAACACACATGTTGAAATCTGAATTAGACAGAATTGACTTTGTCAGTGTCTGACCACTTCAAGGACCAAGACAGCACACCGTGCATGATGTCATATCTTGTGGGAATAATGAATTCGACTTTTATTGAACCAGGGGTGCCCAAAATAACTCCTCCAACTTTGCAACTCTACACGTGGGGCCAAAATTAAAAGCTAACAAGAAGTGAAACATTTGGTTACGGCAAAACTGGACTTGCATAGCCACACACACACACACACACACACACACACTACAGAAACAGTGAGACATTTTTTTTTCTGTTATAGCACCAGTTTGTGGTAGAAGCTGATTAATGCATTTTTTACAGTCAATAAAACTCTGACTTGATGCCTTTGAAATCCAAGATAAAGAAACGATGATCATGCTGAAAATGAAGAGGGAAACGAGGGAGAAGATAAGGCCTCGGCTGCTAAATAAGACACCAAATAAACAGAAAAGTGTGGGACAAAAGGCTGAAAAGGGAGAGTGAGATAAAGTAAAGAGGAGAGAGCAAGTGACAGAGAGAAGGGGGGAGTGCAGGTTAAAGACAGAGAGAGAGAGACGCTGATAGCATAAGGACTGAGCAGAGACTGAGAAAGAAAAGAAGGAAAGGTGGGAGGAAGGAAAGAAAGAGAGAGAGGAGACAGTGCTCAGTTCTCGTGCCGTCTGCAGAGCAAGATAGAGCTGGTTGTCATTTCTACAACAATAGGCCACCGCTGAGTGCTGCCTGTATTAGAGAGCTCTGCAGATATGGATAAATCTCACACGTCCCTCTCTCTCAAACATATTGCGGCTACATAATCAGTCACACACACACGCGTTCTCACTCTTACACAGCAGGAATTACCTTCTAATACTCCCTCTGTCTGCCCTATTACAGTCCTATAATTAGACTGCAGGTTCAGGACTCTAAATGAGCTTTTACCTCTAAGCACACACAATAAAAGGCAACTGTATTTCCGCTGTCATGTGTGTGCGCTCTTTGATTAATGTCTCCTCTTAATGTCTCCCCTGCGGCGTATACCTGGGTTCATGACATAAAGGGTGTGTGAAGGGTAGGGAAATATCAGGGTTACAGTTCATCGGGATGGGGCTTTCTTTGTCCCCCAAAGCACTCAGTGTCACATTTACGAGTCGGCTCGGGACGGTGTTAAACTGCTTAATGGACGTGGTGTGACAGTTTATACTGCAGATAAGGACTACGTGTGATAAATGCATTCACTGCTTATCGGATGTTTGGTGACAAAGAATACAAACCTGTAAAAAAAATACAAATGTGTTGTACTTTTTTATCAGTTAAACCAGATAATATGTTGTTCTTTTTGGGGTAGACCTCAGTAGAGACTGTTGTAATGTTTTTTAGCTCTACGACATCATTTGCATTTTTGTCATTGATTAAAGTAAAAAGGGACTTTTGTGGCACAGCGGTGGGAGCGGGTCATCCAATAATCAGGGAAAAAGTGGAGCAATCAATGAGCTTAACTGTCAACAGGGTTTTTATTTACCTTTATTAACCCAAAGTCTTACGAACAAAACAGAAAATCTAAAATAACGCTGCCGTGGGCAGATTTTTGCAACCCCTCTGAAACCAATTAAAGTGAACCCTTAATGCTGCAGCACACAATACGTTTTTAGACAATGTTGTTTGTTTGTCCCTTTCCTGTTTCAACGTGACAAAACATGGAAATGCTCCCGTGCACAAAGGCAGCGCCGTGAATAAATGGTTTTCCCAGTTTGGTGTGGAAGACCTTGGCCTGCACAGAGCCCTGACCTCGAAACTCATCGAAGACCGTTGAGGTTGAACCGGAACGACATTTGCGAGCCATGAGGAGAGTCTGAAACCAGGAGGGGGAAGGCTGCTGCAGCAGCCCGTTAATGCATGCATGGAATCCTGCATAACAGCGATATGCTTCACACGAACACACATGGTTCTCCTGTGTCAACCGTGCTCAGAGGCAGTTCGCACCATATGCAGGTTATTTCATTGAAATGAATGATTTTCCAGGTCACATTTGGAATGGCTTTATAATGAATGGACTTTGGCATGTAGTGAAGATACATACTGTCGTTTTTTCTTATTGTGGAGACTTTATAATGAGTTGTAGTTACAATGATCTGAACAGAAAACAGCAGCCCTGGAGGCACATTAGTGCGATACCTGAGATTTCAGATGAGTTGTTTTCAATAATTTTAACTGTATTATTAGACTATTAGTTTGCATACAGTACATGGTTTATTTCAAGCTAATGTTAGCATTCATTCGGTGGGTGCGTAGCAACAATAAAAAGGTAATTAAGGTGCGCCTTGCATCTATCAAGACTGTAAAGTCTTTCCCTTTACACCTGGATCAATCACTCAACACGGTGTCCGGACATTTAGACATATCTGATTGAATCAGCAGGTATTGTTAGGCTAAGGGTTACTAACCAACTTGTTAACAGCTCAATGATCTTTGCAAGGCTGAGATCTGTTGTAGACGAAGGTCTGATGCTGCTCTCCTGTATATCTGTACTGTAGCAGCCTCCCATGTAAACTTGCAGCGCTGCTGTATTAGACTGTACATATTAGTTTGAACTACTCAATAAACTAGTAACTGTGTGTCTGTGAGCATCAAAGTTCATTATTTTCCTTCACCATTTAAATAATAAAAGAAAATCCCAACTCAAGCGCCACCATCTCACAATCTTAACCAACAGGTGGAGTCTGAGGCAACTCCATCTGCTGAAGACTATGAGATGCAGATCATAAGTTTTGTCATGTTATTACATTTAATGGGAACAAATGGCAACAACTAAATAAGTAAGCTAATTCAAACATAATCAGTCTGGTCCATTCGGTTGGTTTCTACAAATTAGAAATGTAATAAAGGGTTATAGTTAACCTTGATGTGGTGTTACTTCCCTCCTCTTACATGGAGACGTGTAAATATCGGTGCTGTAAATGCACTCTGGAGGTGTGACAGTGGTTGCGAAGCTGATTTTAAGTGGTCTCTTTTATCATTCTAACACCATAACTATTGTACTAATAATTCATTGATGTCAAAACGCCACATGTAGCACCTTTAGAAAGAGGTCTTCACCATCCTCCTAATATTCATAAATGCCCCCAAAGGGCTTAATAAACCGCCTTCTTCTCTAATATGTGCAATCACAATAACAGAACACTCTTTGTTATTGTTGTTATTATCTGTTTTGATGGAAATAGCATATGTTTCATTAAACTGACACGGTGTTGCCAGCTGTTTGTAATGTAGTCGTCTCATTAAATGTTTGCATATGAATTCATAATCTCTCCATAAGTTCTGCACGTCCTCCCAGACACTCGTGGTGATCATCTAAATGTTTGCACACAGTCAACGTTTCTACTTCTGCTCTCTAAGCAATGCTTTACACTAATAGACCTTTAGAAGTCTGTCTTTACTGTCTCCTCCCTTTCATCTGCGTCTGCCTTAATGTCCCCAAAGGGTTTAACAGACGTCAGTATTGTCTCTTAATAGGTGCAATCACAATAACAACACACACTTACATACACTTGATTATCTCTTTGATTGGATCAGCATTTGTTACATTGCGGACACTTTGCTGCCAGCTGTCTCATGAAATGCTGCTATATGTATTCATAATTTAATATGTTTTTTTTCTTTATTTTTTCTTTGCACTTCCTCAGGAAGATTCATATCTACATGTTTGCAGACGCTGATTGGCCTCATGCAAGAACCACTAGTTCCAACTGGCTTGTACGAGTGATTTAGAACTTGCCGCATTCGGCAATTTTCCCGTATTCGGAGTTTTCTCTAGAACCACAAGTAACGAGTGGTCCACCTGTCGAAGGAGTCATTTGCAATGAGTCTACTTAAAAAAACAAGTTAATTAAATGAGCAATGGGGGAGTTAACATATCTTTGTGAGATTTAACAAACATGGTATCAAATTGAAAAGCATCTCTACATTTGGAGTTTTCTAAGGAGCTGATGATTTAGTTCACGTGTGTCTCGTTAGTCTCTTCCAGCTCGAAAACCATGTAGCGTCCGGAGGAACGATGTCCAGTTTCCTTTTTGTACATTTTCTTCCTAGCTCGTATACAGACTCAAAAAAAGAAATATTAAAGACAGAAGCAACCGCAAGATGATCATCAATTAACTCTCTCTGTAGAAAATCCTTCTGTTAATAAAAAGTCACTTCAAACAATCACTTTACAATTGTTTTATGTTTTATATGAAAAGGAAAATAATGAGCTCCAGCTATGCTGTTTGACTCTAACCCGACTTGCCAGATGGTTTGTTTTCACAGAACCTTCATGAGAAGCCGTCATTGGAAACAGTTTGGAAAAGAGCAGGCACAGGAGGAACTACTGGGCAGCTGATTGGATGAAGCCAGTCGGGAAAAGAGCAAAAAACATCCTTTCCATCTAGAAAGCCTTCTTTGCTTTTCTTTCATTGAAGAAATACCCTCCAATTCTGATATCACTGATGCTATTGCAGCATCTATGCTAACCTCTTCAGGAGCCGCAATTGTTGTTCAGAACGAACTGTCGCCTCTCGGAGTCCTCACACACACTTCTACACGTAAGTTACGCCCACAGCTGGTCACTGGCACACGGGACAAAAGCGCATTAATTGAAGTCTGACAAGATGGATTTTCTTGTTATATTATATTGCAAAAATCCAGCTGCTGCGTTAAGTAACTGACACACAACCAGCCATCTGAATCTGTGATGCCGATGATCGCACGTGCTCACACTCATGTTGCTGCTATTTGCTTTCAACTCACACACACAGATACAGAGGAATAAGTGTATGCTACTGTGTACACATGCCCTGTGGTTCATGATTTCAACCACTTCACACACATGTTGTGTGCATATCAAATATTCATGTCATGAGCTTGTACAGTTTCAGCTTCTACTGCACACACACACACACACACACACACACGCACGCACACACACACTCTTTCCTCATCTGAATGCAGTAAACTTCAGTGGTCTTGTGGTGAGGGGGCGGCGTCTGTTCTGATGCAACAACCTGATAGTCTTGGCACTGTGTGTGTGTGTGTGTGTGTGTGTGTCTGCTCTCTGTATGCTAGTGTTTTTCGATTTGTGTTCATGTATGTGTGTGTGTGCGTGCGTGCGTGTGCATGTGTGTCCGCTCTCTGTATGTGAGTGTTTTTCGCTTTGTGTTCATGTATGTAACTGTGTGTGTGTGTGTGTGTGTGTGTGTGTGTGTGTGTGTGTGTGTGTGTGTGTGTGTGTGTGAGGGTCTCTCTCCGTCCTCTTTCTCTCTGTATGTGAATCTCTTCTCTCTGTGCTTGTGTGTGCGCGCCCTTGACTGCCACACATGCACACTCATTGCTGCGTGCCTGGAATACAAGGCATGATGCATGATGGGAGAAGGAGGAAAGCGATCGCCCCGTATCCAGGGGCAACAAAGGTAACAGCAGGTTAAGTGCCAATGACTCTCGGCATGCTGGAAGACTCCCACCGACCTGACAACAAGAAGAAGAAGAAGAAGAAGAGGAAGAACAAGAACAGGAAGAATGAAAAGAAACTGTATTTGTATAACACTTGTCATACAAGGGAATGCATCAAACTCCTTTACAACAAGGGGAAATAGACAAAAACTGAAATATGATATAGTTCGACTGAATGGTTGTTATTATTGCACAGTAGATTGAACAGATTATTTATATTGCACAGTGTATACATTGAATTTATATTGCACATGAATGAATGCAGGAGGATCTGTTAGTTCTTGGTGTGTGTGGTCTCCTGGGAGCGGTGTTGGTTGACAGCAGCAGGTGAAGCAGCTGGTCACTGAAGGAGCTGCAGAGTGCTGTTAGAGTGTCCTGCATGGGGTGGGAGGTGTTGTCCATCAGGGATGATACTATTAACCATCATTCTCCTGTCTCCCACCACTCCCACTGGATGCAGTGGGCATCCCAGGACACAGCGGGCCTTCTTAAGCAGTCTGTTCAGTCTCTTCCAGTCGAGATGCTGCTGCCCCAGCAGAATGAATCCGTTAATAGAATGAACAGGGCAAATAAGTTGGAAAATAAAACACATTTCATTAGCATCATGCACATATAGTTCAATACGCTGCAACACTGCAGCAGCTTCAAAGGGTCTCCATTCTCTTCTACTGTTTGTATCTTTTCTTTGCTACATCAGTGGTGGAGATTTCATTTTTGAATGCAAAAAGTCAAAACATTTTTTTGCCTTGAGTGCACTCTCGACCAATCAGCGCCTATGGCTCTGAGGTTGTAAAAAAAAACACAACAGAAGCTGCTGTTCCTGACGGGCATGAAAGACTCACCAACGATCTTAATTACCCTGAAATAGGCATTTTTCAGCCACTTCAGAACGTCCCTACGGTGTAACCCATAGACTGTATATAAGAAGTGGACGTAGTCTCCATGACGTCACCCGTTGGTTTGTAGGCCTCCTTCTTATTTTGGGAACAGAAGTGGGTGGAGCTAAATACAACTGAACAAGACATTTTAAGGCGACTAAAATGTTACAATTAACATTCATGAACTGAAAACACACTGTGAAAGGGTTGAACTTCTAAGATGAAAAAGCAGAGAACTCTCAGACCGGACTACGTCGTGATAGAACCCTGTCAATCACAAGATAGCCCCGCCCTAAAGCATACCCTGCTTTATGGTCTATTAATTTACTAAATTAACATCATGGGGTATTTAGGAAGACTTGACACTAGTGATTAAGCCCATAAACACATGTTAACAATGTTTACTGAGGTAATAAATCAAGTAAGATGTAGGGTCACTTTCTCATAGACTTGTATACAACCAGAGGAGTCGCCCCCTGGTGGCCATTAGAGAGAGTTTAAGGCACTTCATCTGCACGGGATGCATACAATCAAGCACAAACACAATTTGACAGAATTGCAACAGTGTATAAGTGTGAAACAAAATGCAAAAAAAGCAAAGCTAAGATAGAATTAGATTAAAATAGAAAACATAGAATAAATGACTCGAGATGGAAAAAAAAACCCACTGAATGATATTGATACCATTCAAATTATTCAAATCAACTCCCATATTTGCAGCATGCACATTTACATCGGTAAACACTTCAGCAGCATCAAAAGGTTTATTTTTGACGCATTGCATCACACATATGAGGAAAGATTTATTTGTCTGTCGGATTTACATAACATCACAGGAGAAAACAGCTTCCACGGCGTCTGCACATCGTTTCTGCAGATTTTCAGTCCGACCACACGCACACACACACACACACACACACACACACACACACACACACACACACACACACACCAGCAGCTGATTTCACTGATTAGTTGGTCCTGGCTGGTTGATTGTGCGTTAATCAGTGAAATCACCTGGTGTCCTGATTGGAAATTATACCTGCAGATTTCTGGCATTCCATGACACATGATTGCCCCATCATCAATGCTCTGCTTATGATGCTGTTTGAGACATTTCTATTCATACTCACTCAACCCCAACTCCTACCTCCTGTGGGTTTGAAAGACACAGTAAGCGTTGATCTGGTGAAAGTCATTTACAACATTACAATTCTATCACAACGCAGGTTAACCTAGATATCTCAAAGACGCCTTGGTAACAGCCAGTGTGTTTCTCTCACACTACCAAATAATAAATTGCATTATAGCACTACAGTGCCAATAGAAAAAATAAAAAGCTCTTTTGATGACTTTTGATCAAACAGCATCAACCGGTGACCTTACTTTACTCTGGCGAAGAGCAAGCCCGGTGACCAGTGTGGTTTTACACACCACAACAGTCACGTGAGGCGAGGTGCACAGCTTTATCACAGCTCTGATCGACGAGTTTGTGGCCTAGAAGATCAGAGAAAATAAATTCAGAAAGATTTCTGCTTTTTGTGGAATTTCCCGCCTTTGCTGTGGTGATCCAAGACTGCAGCTTAATGTGAAGCATTAACTAAAGGTACTCGCACAACACATGCTCAGAAGCAGCACAGGACACAGGAGGGGGCCACGATGCGTGCACTTAGTTAAAAGCATGTACATCAGAGGCCTTACCGGGTTGTTGTATAAGGCTTGTAGTGAGTAAAGGTTTGTTGCGATTAAAAACATTTGAGTTTTGTTTGATTTGCCTGAAGTTGGTGGTTTGTCAATTGACCCTTTGTCCCGCCCCTCAGAAACAGACTAATCACAGCGCAGCATTGTCCCGCTCTTACCAGGGTCCGGCTACTCGCTTCACATGTTCTTCATTTTCCGGCTGGTTTATTGGTTTTAGAGCTGGTCACGGTTAAACGTTGTGTCGTAGTGATACCCGTTACCCAGAGAGGTTGGAAGGAGATAAAAGATTCTAAAACATGACGTTCAACGTAGAAATCTGTAAAGCTAACATCAGCAGAGTACGTTAGCACATCATTAACTAGCTTTAGCAGTTACGATAGCTACTGAAGGTATGCAGAATGTAAACACATGTTTAATAAAGACCAACCCGAGTTTACCGGAACAGTGTTGTTCCTTAATTCCATTGTCTTCTGTCTCGATGTCCACGTTCACTTTTACACTGTTTACACTGTTGTGGGGGTGATCTGTAGGCTTTAGCTTCTATCTTCATCTTTCTAACTTGTTTTCACTGCTGAGTCGGTTTCACATTCCGGATATGTCTTTCAAACTAATATAGTAGACCCTTCTGTCTGCTTCTCTCTGAAATCGCTTTTCCATTTTTCGAAAAATTAGATAATAGATTTATTCAGGAAGTGTGGTTAGTGACAGTGTGGGCTCCATGGTGGCCCTCACAGCTTGACGGAGCAGCAGTGGGGGGCGGGGCTTATCAAAGAATCAGTTCTACAGTCCTTTCCTATCAATCATTAACGCAGTCTTTAGCGTGTCGCACTACCAGACACCCTCTGGATCAACACAACAGTCAGTTTCCACTCTAATTGTCAGAACTGGAAAACCTGCAGGAAACCGTTCTCCTAATGTTCCAGAGTTTCCTCCAGACTGATGAAACAGAAATGGTCTTCCCTTTCCTTCCTCCTTTTTTCATTTTGTCTCTGATGCAGGAGACAGTTGGCGCTGTCTTAGATGAAAAATGTATTTGCGTTGTGCTTTTCGGTCTTTCATGCTCATCTCTGAGATTTAAATTGTATCTTCTTGTGGAAGCTCGTTAGTTCATTTTTCAAGGGAACAGAAGAGCGAATATTGACCCGCAGTGAACCTGATCAGACCTCTTTCTTTCTGTCCAGAAATGTTGTCAGAACCAAGACTGAACCGATCACTGGATCAGCACAATTTAAGCTCCTTGACACCGACAGCCCACTAAATGTAAGCCCCAATTACTGTGTCTCGTATCTGGATTGTGCCTCGATGTAACTATACTTTAATAATGAATATTCACAAGTCTGGACTTATAGATCCAATAAACTAACATCCAATGAATTGACATTACATTGACAGCATCCCTTGTTTTCTTCACTGTTTTCACTGCCTGTGTCCAAAATGCATCATAAAATATTGATGTTTGCTTTGTTGCTTTTCCATCAATGCTCAAGATACTGAATCTCATTTGTCAAGCAAGATATGACGACGTTTTCTCAAGTTTTATGTAAAAACTAAACTGTTTACAAAGTAGGCTTGAATACTAGACTTCAATCTTTGAACTATTAAGAAATTGTTGGTATTACACTTGAAGCTGAAGTTTGCGTTTGATGATGTTTGATGGGGTTGCTTATGCTAAAATATAGATTTGGATTACATTTTTTGCTTCTTCTTATACTCCAACCCTCATCTTCATTTTATCAGAATCAGAGTCAGCTTTCCATGGTGAAGTAAATGTGAAGACATACAAGGAGTTAGACCGTGTTTAATGTACACGCACAGAAATAAACATATGGCTAAAAACAATGACTAAAAAGCTGAACAAGGTAAGTACAAAGATTTAACCAACCACTGAAAACATTACAGGTATGAATGTTTTTCCTTTAAAATTACTTTTTAGTCTAAGAAAATTTGAGTATATTATATTTTATCAGAAATTATATATTTTTTCTCGGATATAAACCCCCTTCCCTATATGTATTATTTGTTTCCACCTACAAGGACCCAGAATGCTGTCGTGGTTTTCTGTCTAATACCAATGTCAGTGCATTCAATGCATTCTGATGATCTTAAAGTAGTTCATTAGTGGAACCAGGAGGGCTTCTAAAAAGACCACAAAAGAAATTTGATTTACAACTGATGAACTGATGAAAAAAAAAGGTTTTGTCATGAAGTGTTCTTACAGCTTATATGACAGCATTGAGCTGTGACAACCATCAAGTCCCTTTGAATTGTTTGCAATGCCGTGTGGCTCAGTTTGAAACCGAACTCTCTGACGTTTTGCTGTCACAATGTTGACAAATGCGGACTGAGGTGGTACTACGAACACATTTTACAATCAGAGGATACGAGAGGGATCAAATTGACGAATGAGACTGGGTGTGTCTGAAAGCTCCAGAAATCCCTTTTCTATCCCTCCGCCGTGTCCTACTTTCTGTGAAATTGATGTCCGTGGCGACATGTTGTTTGCTGCCCTGACAGTCCAGCAGAAGAGATGTTTGGGAGATGTGACCTTGCTCTGATCCTTCACAAGAGTCAATTTCAATAGTAAAGAGCTGAACGTGATGAGGGTAGGAAAATACTGAAAGAAGTAATTTGGAAAAGTACTGGACCCGTTTCCAGTAGACATTCCAGAAATAACTCCCGTAGTTATTTCCTCCGTTTCTTCTCAGTTGTTCCTCAGTTGATCTTGATCCACTAGACATTTGACTGTTATGAGAGCAAGGCCACTGTCGTCACAATAGTAAAGAACAAAAATAATTGTAAAGTAAAGTCTGAGATCAGTGTTAAGATGCACACAGGAGAATAAGAAACGTTGGGGTAGCACTTTATAATAACGACACACTGTGAAGCATTAGTTAAGTACGAGTAAACACTTAATTCATCATTTATAAAGTATGAAAACACAATCATGAAGCACATAATAGACGAGCTTATTAATCAATAATAAAACATTTATAACTGTTGTTATGAACTGCACACTAATGAGTGTTAATGTAGGAACACTGCTTTATAAATGATGAATTAAGTGTGTACTCATACTTAACTAATGCTTCATAGTGTGTAGTTATTATACCAACGTTGGAGATGTATAGCTGATGTAAAACAGTCTGCTGAGGCAATGGATAGAAATAGAGTTGTTGGAAGTCCAACTCATTGCAAGATGGGTATAAAGATTCTAACGAGATACTGGATCTCATAAAGGTAGTGGACATATTCCCTGCATGCTTTTCACCTTAGTAGCAGTTAATAATAAAGAACTGTTGTATAATTCTCCCTTTGGTTATTAAGTTCAGTGGGTTCAAAGTGATATTGTGATACAATCAGACCTGAGGAACCAGTTTTTACGATTGAGCTGTTACAGTTTCATTAAAAAACATAACTCATGAGTAACTCTAATGCCTCTTCTAACTTTCATTACCCGATGCTCTCCAGTGTCACAGGTGCTCATACACAGCCTCCAACTGCCAAGATGATAATCGTACTGTGGTCTCGGGAAGAAGAACAATGTGTTTTCTTCCTCCTGAATTACAGACTAAGACAACGTTTATCTGTGCAGTTCTGCTGCTCCAAACTGCTTCCTGTTTCTGGTCAAATCTCTACACACATACTGTATACTAGATGTGACGATATCTCAAGTAAACCGTTGTAAAATATGATTCTTAGTTGTGTCACATACTCTGAGAAAAGACAGACTCCTCAGTATGAATGGTTGATTGTATTCCTGGCAAAAATAAATGTATTTATGTATTCTTTGGATCTGGTTTGGTGCGATAGCGAGGAATAAAACACAAAGAAAACATGCTGTTCTTTGTTTATGTCGCTGGTAGACAAAGTGGAGAGGAAATCAGGCCAAGGTAGAGACTGAGGGAGTCTCAGAGAGATAGATTGACAGAGAAAGATGGGAGGAAGGGGAATAACAGATATAAAGAGACCAAGATAGACCCGGGGAGTTAGAGGGAAGTGGGGAAAGATATTTCTGATTGTGAGAAATGGCTGATAGACAGATAGGATGAGGCAACGTGAGGGACAACAGGTGGAGAGATGAAAAGGGGAAGGCTGATAGATTAAGACACATACTTTCTCAAACTCCTCATCACCTCTTTCCACTATTGCTATTATTCGTCCTTATCTTTGCCCTTCTTCTCATCTTCTCCCCCCGTACGCTTGACTATTTTTCTTGCAGTGTTTTATTGCGTCACACTTTGCTGTTAATGAAATGTCAAGTTTGACTTTGCAAGTAGCCATTGTTTTTGTCCTTTCAATGACGGAAGAGCTGCCTGGAAACTTCAAATACTTGTTTAAGTCTTATATTTTCTATGTTTCATTCCCATTGGTTTTGATTACATTTTACTCACCAAGTAAGGGTCATCTTATAGTGGTCTGAAGAGGAATCTGAGGAGTAATTTGGCAAAAAACAATATTTAAGATACACAAACTTATACTTATTTATTCAGATTGTTCTCTAATCTCTGTTATTTTTCTCTCTTTTAGGAGTCACAATCTTAAAAGATAAGAAATATGAAACATTTATTCGGAGGCTCAACTGAAAGTAAACACACCCAAAAAGTCTGTTACAATGATCCATAGCTTACTTCTGTGTATACACAGAGGGAAGATAAGCATTAGTCCATCCAGACATGATGCACATACCTTACACCCACAGCCATTCATCCTGACGACATGTCGGGATGAATCACCCATTTAGACAACAACACAACACTTCACGATGTCCGATGCCTCAGTGAGAGTGCAGCATTGAAGGGTTGGGCACTGAGACTGATGGAGAAAATACATGAAATAATTAAAAGGTTGGAAAGTGCTCCTCATAACAGCTTTCAACACAACAGGTAAGACCTGATAAATGTACTGAACTCACTTCAGCAGATGAGATGAGACGTTTATGGGTCAGCGAGGCCTGGACCTGATCTGAACATTAAACAGCGTCAAACATCTTTAACTCAGGTTTTTCTAAAAGCAATATTTCAGACGCTGGTATGAATTTCCAAAACATACAGATTTCAGAATATGACAACACTTGAACCTGAATCAAGAAGTGTTGTTAACATGAGCAGTGAATTGTTTTGAGCTCACGTGTTGCTTCACTCACTACATACAGACGCTGTTGTTGAGTCTCACAGCTTTAACAATCCCACACTTTTAAAACGAGACGTTTCAACAAACTCAGACAAGCTGACTGATTGATTACATTACGGGGGGGGGGTGATGGTTCTTTTGATATCTTTCCTACCAAATATTGACATTTTGAAAAATAGAAATCACATAACTGGGGACAACAAAACAACATATTTTCAAATCTTTATTTTTCCCCCTTGAACAAACAACACTGCTTCATTCATCCATTCCAAGGAGAATAGAGCAGAGTACGTATTAAGCGATGTGTTACACACTTTCTTGCTCCTCTGAAGAGAGATGGTAGAAAGCGGCAGTGGAGCAGTGACATATCTGCAGTTCGACGACATCAGAACACAACACACGGTGTAGGGATGACAGGAGCTCACGTTGTGGCAGCTGGTTCATGAACAGCTGAGGAGATCATAAATCATTCATTCATTCATTCATAAATCAAACACTGAGCAGCAGAGGTGGTCACATTATGCTGTCGTCATTCTGTAAACTGTGAGTTTCCTCGTGGTGGCTGAAGGGGCGTGAATATCCTGAGCTGAGGAAAGACGTCAAATGAAAATTGACATCGCAAACAAACTAGTGTGCTGTGCGTTAAATGCTTTCCAGTAATTATCGTGTTAGAATCGTAGCGTGTGGGTGGAGAAAACATGTTGCATTTCTTAGTGAAGACGGAGCCTTTACTGTACCACAGCCTCACTGTATATTAGATACAGCAGCGTATTCTTGTGACACAAGTTACTTGACAGGATAAGAAGAAGACAACGAGTCTACAGCCATGCTAGCGGCTCTCAGGCTGCACATTGCACTCTGTTACTTTGAAGTTGATGCAAAGTACAGCTGAGGTCGATGGAAATTAGTTTTGCAGGTATTTGGTCATAAACAGAACATTTCAATTTTGACCTGATGATGGCGCGAGCTGAGAAGTGGAGGGATCACCAGAGACCGTAGGACTCAAACTCCCTGAACCTCAAATGTCTGTGCAATAAATTCTGCAACAATCTATCACGAATTTGTCGAGATATTCCAGTCCGGCTCGGACCGGGTGCTCTCCATGGTGCTGAACTTTGTTCTGAACATACTTTTGGTCTCTTTTACTGCATGAATGTTTCATAACTAACACTCAAACCACATATGATTTAGAAAATAGATCCTGTCTCAAGTCAAGATCAGAAGCTAGATGCATGTCGGCCATCAGTGGTCCTAGACCGGGAATGAGATCATGTCACTTCTATCTTTATTAACTTTAACGCTTTAACTGTTTCTATGCTTACTTTCATGCATCTTCCTTTTATTGTTGTTCGTCACCTTCCTTTTAGAAACCTTTGCTTTTATACTTGTGCATTTATGTTTTTAATCATTTGTTGAACGTTTATAATTGGTGTATAGCACAGATGATGTACAGGTGTACATTTTACATCACCACACCTCATACTAACACTATTCCCCTCCTCTTCTCCATCCTTTCCTCCCTTAACATCTGTCACTTGGCATTCAGTGTGAGCGCACAGAACCACACTCTCATTTTCCTTGTGCCTTGTGAAAATGACACAAACACAAAGTTTGAGAGCTTTTTCAAATTGGATGTCTGATTATAAAAAAAAAAATATATATATATATATATATATATATATATATGCTATATTACATTGCTACATGTTTACGTCTCCTGGTGGGCAAATCTACTTCAAGTAGAAACTAGATGGATATATTTTTGTATTGGCTGAGTCACCAGCTGAATACATTACTGAAAGAACGCACATTGTATCGCTCTGAATCACTGCAAATCTCCTGCTCCTATTGAGCTTCTATGGCCTCTAAGTAAGTAAGAAAAACACTTAGCATATTTTAATGTGAACACAAACACACATATATATAAAATATAATTATTTGATCAACAGACGAGTTAAAAGGAAACACATTTTTGAATTTACAATGTCAGTAAAGTTAATCCAACCTCACACTGCTTTGTCACCGAATCTCCATTTTGAGTCCAAACAAATCCAAAAATGTTGTTATGCAAATACATGCCGAAAAAAAAAGGCCTGGGCTCTCACGGCTCTGTGGATATGCATGTTTAGTTATATTTCATTTTTTTCAAAAGCTTTTATTTTGGATAATGTGCTTAAAACATGGAAATACAGACACAAAGAATACAGTCATATTTTCATAACGGAGATCAATCAATCAATCAATCAATCAATCCAATTAAAGCAGCCATCCAATAGGAATACATCATAAAGAAATGCCGTGACAGCAGTTTGGGTTTCACTCCGACATGAACAATAAACTATACGAGGCAGTTTGAAAGCACCCACTGAGTTGTTTGTCTGGATCAATAAAGCTATCAAGCATCTGCAGATGTATTAAAGTGATTGTGAGCTATGGTGCAGTAAAGGTCTTTCTCATTGACCCTGTAACCCGGCGGTCCTTATAATGATCCCCCCACTGACCAGAGGAGGGCAGTCTGGTTGGAGTTCACGCTCCCCATCAGCTCCTCGCCGGCCTGTGATGACAGCACACAGCTGAACACAAAATGAAAAAGAGCGTCTAGTGACATACTCATCATTTACCACACACACACACACACCAGCGCATGTACTGTGTATGATCAAAAGATCCATAGCGACATCCACCCAGCTACGCTGACATGAACTTATGATTGAACTCCTCCCATGATGCCCTTCTACATGCAATCTCGCATGAATAATAACCTTTCCTGGGTCATACGTATCTTCACTACTGTGATTGAAAACCTGCTATCGCACCGAGCTCGGTGTGACCCTTCACCCTCTCCCGTTCCTGTGAAAGCTATATGAGCTGATAGGGTGCGGTGGCCTGAGCCGTGCCGCAAATGTACCATGAATGATATCGCCTCTAATTACAGTGAGGCGAAGTGAAAGGAACGTGTGATGATAAAGAGGCAGAAAATAAGAAAAGATACGTTTGCCGTTCAGTGACGATCACAGTTGTGTCCGAAACACAATTATTTCTGCAATCTTGCAGGGAGTTTCTGTTTGTTCTCTTCAGAGCTAATTCTTAGGATTGACAAACTTTTAGAGAAACAACTCTGCAAGTCGCCTTGAACAGAAAACAAACATTGTGGTTTCTCTTTGATTTCCTGAGTCAAGTCAACTTGATCATCACCGCTGAGCTGAGAACTCTTAAGGTCAGACACTACAGACAGAAACATTGTTGTTCCTGCTCTGCTCAATTCGGAGGTTTTGGTCTATTTTTCTTCCATAACATGTTTTCTTTCAGACTATAGTGGAAAGAAAATATCCAGAATACACATTTAGGTGTTTTTTTTTACTACTTTGTCTATTTGTGTCTGTAGATTTCTCCCAAATTTACAAAAAGTTTACATTAGATAATGACTCATTTGCATATTTAAACATAACATTTCAGAAAACTTATATAATAATATAATAATTATTAATAATTGTCTTAATGTAAGTAATCAACTGGGGAAGTTTCATGTTGATATCTATTATTGCATTTGTTTAACCATATTCACCTGTTTACGATACATAAAGGACGTTTCCTCTAAATGAGTTTGTTCTCAGACTCTGATGATAAATCTCCACTTCAGCAGCTCTTACATTCACCAAACTTTACTCTTTCATTCCTCTCTGTGGTCTACAGGTTCACACAGAGGGGTTTGTTCACAGCATTCACAGACTGTTTTATAAAACATATTAGTATCGAACACATGGAGAACATTTCATATATTTATATATATAAATACTGTGGCTGTTGACAGTATTTTCTGATTTATGAAGTGATACAAAGAGATATCCCTAAATGTTGTGTCTGGCTTCATCCGGTTCAGTTTTCTGATCTGGAAATGAATGTAAACTAGCATATATTTAATAAGATAATGCCTTATTTTCATATTTAAACATAACATTACAGAAAACTTGTAAGACAAAAAAATAATTCTCTAAATGAAAGCAATCAACTGGGGAAGTTTCATGTTGATTTATATTAGTTAAAGGTTTGAACCTATTCACCTGTAGTGCCTTTACTGTATGTTCTTTTACTGTGACACAGAGTGCACTTCAGTGTTTCCTCCACTAGAGGGGGCCACACGCAGTGATTTTCCCAGTCAGAGAGGGCGGAAGGTGAATCTTGCTCTGCCTTTATGACGACCTGCCCGAGTGACTCCTTCAGCCTGACCTGATGAAACCTGATCAGTGTAATTACTGGCCAGCCGCCGTGTCTCTTTCTTAACTCTGGCCTGTGTGGACTGGAGTGGACTGGACTGGACTAGACTGGACTGGACTAGACTGGAGTGGACTGGACTGGACTAGACTGGACTGGACTGGACTGGACTAGACTGCAGGAGAGCCAGCAGACTGGAACGGACAGAAATCCAATGGAGCAGACTGAACTAGACTCTGGTGACTTACAATGAAGACGTACAGTTGTGTGTGAGAGACAAGAACACAAACCGTCTACTGTGTCTGAACTTTAACATTTAGAACTACTTGTTTAAGCCAGCGGGTACGACTTTAATTAAATGGTGTAAGTATACGTGTTACTTCCCCAGAGCACAAAGTGACCACAGTATATCTGTGGCAGCTTGGTTGTTTTATTTTATGTTTCTCTGATGCATCCTTTTATTGTCGCTGTAATGGCTCAGCTGCCTCATACACTTACAGAGCGGAAGCTGCTCAGACATGTAGAAGAAGAGGTTGAAGGAAAATTTGAGTTTATTACAACATGGCTTGTATTTTGTAGTGTCACTGTGGGCCTTTGGTTTCTCGTTTGTGATTGCCTGACTGCTTGTGTTCGTTTCCCCATTGGACCTGTTTCCATCAAAGCGATTGCATTTCTTGATCGTGTCGGTTTCCCCATGTCAGATGCACAGTGGCTTTTCAAAATAAACTACTGTGTTCACAGGAAACGTACAGTTTATGCTCATTACATACATATAGTATTTTCAAAATAAAAGTTCAGGTTTTAGGTTCAGGTTAAATAAACATTCAAATAAAGGTTTACTTATGCAACAAAAGCACTTGGTTGTGCTTAAGAAAAGATTGTGGTTTGAGTTCGGTTTGTGCTCAAGAATTCACATAAATACATCGTTTTAAAGATGGAGTATCACATCATCAGGTGTTCTGCCTCCGTGTGTTTGTGAAGATGGTCCTCTGAACATTTTTCACAATCAGAAGTGAACCTTAACTTACTTTCTGGCTCTCTATACTACGTCAGCTGCTCTAAGCGTCCTACAGTGATGCTGATGGGTTTACATTGGAGTCAGCTGAAAGCCTGGTGCGTCTCATTCGGACGCTAAAGGGTTCCTCGGTGCGTCGGTATCAGTAGTCGAAACCAAGATGATTATACGATAAGGGGAGTGATTCTGCCGTTACTGGAGTTACTGCTGCTTATATCCAAAACTGATATTCAAAATCAAACTGAAATCAGGACTTTAAGGACCTTGAAGAGAGAAGGACAATGAACTTCCTTTCATCTAATCTCATGGTGCGGTAATAAAGTCTGAGCTGGCTGCCTAATATTGGCATCTGCAGGAGGGGAAGAGACAGACACAGTGTGTGTGTGTGTGTGTGTGTGTGTGTGTGTGTGGGTTGAAGCTTTGGCTGATGACAGTCAGCAGGAGATCCAGCACACCTCCTGAGCCCGACTCCATCAGAGAGAAAAGAGGAGACGAGCAGCAATGAGGATGATGGAGGGGCGTGAAAATGTGATTCTGTGACAGTGTTGTGAGTGTGTGTGTGTGTGTGTGTGTGTGTGTGTGTGTGTGTGTGAGTCAACGAGAAAGAGGCTCTGAATGTCAGTCGTGATTCCATGAAGTGTTGTAATGAGTTGTGTTTCTTAGTGTGTGTCTGTTTGGACAGACTCTCTCATAAGAAGAAGTTAGATGTCAAAATGAAATGGTAGTCGCCCTCCACAATGACACGGATTATGAGTAATATCTGATCTTGTCTCAGTATTGCTGCACTTTGCCCGACAATGCAAATACTGACGCGACAGCATGAAATGGTGCACACGCACAGATTGGCTAACTCGCTATGCAGCCATTAAACACGGTCCAAAACCTAGCAAATATAGAAACGCTGCAAACTTTTGACAAGCAGCCCAGTGCCAGATGTTTCATAGTTACGTAAGTGCATTTTATTTACATTGGCTGTTTGGTTTTGCTTTTGGGGATATTTTTATGTATTTTTTTTCACATTCCAGTTCCAATTTCTGAATATTCCTAATAATTAAAGTTAATGGCTCTTTGACAGGCTGTACTTGCATTATTATGCTATCATATTGGCATTTTATCAGTAGCATAAAATTGTCAAAAATGACAATATAAATTATTGCAATCATTTTATCTTCCAACAGAAGTAGCGATCGGGACTACAGTGATGTTTTAGTGTCCGTCTTCATCAGTAATGATAGCATTGATTGCCAGGGTAACTGCTGGGATTTGAGAACAACAGCGACATCGAAATCCGACGGGACGAAAAACACAAGCAGTCAGATGAGCAAGACGTTATCTGGAGGTAAAACCTGAAGTGAATGGGCTAAGTGCAAAAGGTCAAAGTTGAACGGGCATGTGACCCATTTCCATTATGACTGAAATGGAGTCAGCAGTTCCGAAGAAAAAAGAGGAAGAAAGAAAGAAAGAAAACTGGGAAAGAAACGTTTAAAGATCTGTTTGTCCTCCGAAATGAATGCAATCCAATCTGAGTGAGCACAGTCAGAAATATCGAGCCGCAGCAGGAACACTGATCGCACAGTCACGGTGGGTCCAGATGAGAAGACGCTTGATAGTTCTTGTGTTTTGGGAAACTTTGGTGCAAAAACATTGACTTTTTCAAAACTAAATCCATTGAATTTTTTTCTAATGCCGCATCCAAACATTTTAATGGCAGAACATGTTTTTGTTTTTTTAAATGCTTGGAAGTCACAGCAGCAATTAATCAATACCACTTCAAGATTGCTGTAACGCTTTATTGTAACAAAACTGGATGATTATAGAGAGATAATCTATAGGAGATTTTCTCCTGTGAATGTGGAGGATAATAAAAAAAAGATGCCAGTTTGAAGCAACTATCGACTGTGAAAACGTAGCAGCTTTAAGTAATAAATGAACGTTCCCCTGAGAATGAATCATCTCAAAGGGCAGGCCAGGTGTGAGACTCTGCTACATCACTGCAGCAATTAAAAAACGTTAATTACCGGTCGAGTTAACAAGCTCCCAGTTTCATAACAGGCTCGTTAAACGGCTTCGCCTTGGCCAGTAAAAACCAACAAATTGAATATTCCTCTCGTCACATCTCTGGGGTTGCTGCTTTAGGGTGCGTTTGCCTGCATGTGCATGTGTGTGTGTGTGTGTGAGATAGAGGGTGTAAAGGTCGTTAAAAGGGCGAGAAGACGGCCACCTTGCACACACTGCGTCACAAGCGGTCGCCCCCACCTGGAGCGGCAGATGGTGGGAGCTCGTAGTGACACCCGACAGATGGTGAAGTGTCGTGGCCTCTCAACACCGGGGCACACGGGCTGAACCGGCAAAGTGATCATTTCACTGTCTGTCGGCTGCAGAGTTTAAAATGTCACAAAGGTGCAGAGATTCATGGGGAAGCTCACTCGTTACAAAAACTCTGAAACAGAGACACCACTGTGTGTGTAAACATCCTGCATTGTTACTATAATTAGTTTTACAGTGCTACTGCCTATGTACTGTATGTATAATACTGTGTTTAGCACAAAACAATACTGTTACTCAGCTGTTGATATAAAATAGATGACATTACATGAATAATGTCGTTGTGATAACCTGCCTTGCTCTTGAGTTTATCTTTGTCTTTGTTTAATTTTATCCATTTTGCTCATATTTACTGCTTCCTGTTTTATTTTGATACTCACCTCTCCTCTCTCCTTTCAGATTACTTCACTTCCTGCCCTTGAGGGTTTTCCCGCCAATCTTGGGCCAAATCCCAATGTCCCCCCTTACGGACTCACGGACTTTGAGGCGCGCCCCCGCGAAGTCCGTGACGGTTTAGTTCTGTCCCACTGTCAAATCATCGAGTGTTTGAGGCTCTCTCGCAGACATTTTGAGCCCTTTATGAGCCCTTACCGTAAGTCAGCATGGTATGCTGACTAAGCCTAAGGGAATTACCCACAAATCATTGCAATGTGACGTTAAACACGGGGTAACCAGTGGACGCATGGAGACGTAAAAATAAAGGTAAAGAAAGAGGATGGCTCACGTGTGTTCAGCCTGTCATATTACATTTACTCAGAAACATTAAGGGTTAAAGATGGAACAAAAAATAAACATGAAATCAGAAGATATTTATTTATTTATTCATCAAATATTTGATTTTGTCATTGAAGCCCTTTTGACAAAACGAGTAAGTAGATTATATGAAGTTACGTCTCATCTTGTGAGGAAAGAGCCTGAAGACTTTCAAATCAGGGAGTACAAAGTATAAAATAAATACACACAATTATACATCATATTTCTTGTCGTTTTCATGGTAACGTGATATGTTGCAGCAAAGTGCTGTCCCGTTCCTATTTACACCATCTCAAGCCCTCACAGCCTCTCACACTCACCCACTTACCAGGTGACGTCAATTAAGTCCTTGAGGGTTCAGGGTTTGAGGGTTTAGGGGGGGACATTGGGATTGGTCCAATGTTGTCTGCCTCATGCTGAATAGTGTCACCTGTTCCTTATTAATCCTGCAGTCGCTGCACCTCGTGGGTCTTTCCCTACACATACCAGCAGGTACTTGGTTGTCTGCCAGTTGCAGTGGCCCGCGTTCCTTCCTCTGTCCTACTCTTTAGTTTGGCCAAGTGTTTTGTTTTCCTCGTGAACTTCTTTGCACTCATCATGACAATCACTCTAAAATCACTGAAGGTGTGAATTCCAAACATTGGAAAAGATAACATTGAAAAAATGAGGTTGAAAGTTCTCCTAAAAGCAGTTAAGGAAATAAAAAGAATCGAACCATTGAAGCCGTTTAGTAGCTTTCCTCGAGCCTTTGATCATCAGATGATCTTCCAGAGGATGCACGTTTGTCACAGAAGAACACTTTCAGGTCAAACGATGATAAAAAACATAACTTCCTGGTTCCCATAAAACAACCTTCCTTCTTTGTTATGATCAATAAATATTAAATCATATGCCAAAAGCCTTGGTTAGTTGGTGAATAACCTATAATAACGACGTGTACTTTGATTATCTCTTTGCTGAAACTGTGTTTTGATGTGTGATATATGTGATATAAGGAATGTGCTGTGAGACAGAATACTGTAAACATGATGAGCACATTAATATGAGAATAATCTGCTGCCAGCTGGTGGAAACACACTGCCACTACACTTTTCTTTTTTTTTTTTTCTAATAATTCTGAATGATAGTGTTTCTGATTGCATGGGCAAAACACACACACACACACACACACACACACACACACACACACACACACACAGAGTTTAAAAGCATGCAAACAAATGTGCATAAATTACTTTAAACATTCACTTTAGGAAATATCGACCAGTACTAATTGGGTGACCTCTAGCCATGAGTTCATATATATACACACACACACACACACACACACACACTGGACATCCAGCCTCCAGTCCTGCAGTCTGTCACAGATGTGCCTGAGCTGAGTGGCCGAGGGCTCAGAACGCTCAGACATTCAGTCGCTCATCTGGCTGAGCAGGAGGCCCTAAATGGGTCAGAGGCATCACAGACCTGAACACACACACACACACACACACACACACAAACACACATTCTCACTCTATCTTTTGCACACGCAGTGCAGCAGCCATGTTTTAGTATTCATAGGTCACATTTCATGATTTTCTTCAGGAGGTAACCTTGGAAAATGTCATTCACTTGTCATTTAAAAAGTCAGAATTTAAAACTGTCCTAGTCCGATTGACATAATTGATGACATCGTTCTCTATTTTCTCTTTTAATTAAGAGTCATAGTAAGTTACAATAAGGTTTAGTAGTATTAAGTGTTAGCATTAGCAAGCTTAGTTTTATTCATGTGAGTATATTGATGTCTTTTTGGTTTTGACTGTGTATATACAATAAATAAGTGTGTGTGTGTGTGTGTGTGTGTGTGTGTGTGTGTGTGTGTGTGTGTGTGTGTGTGTGTGTGTGTGTGAGGGGTAAAAATAGTCAGCGTGGCGGGAAGGAGTCACTTCAGGGCTCCGGGTCCCTGCGGGCCTTGGCAGCGTCTGCCAACTCAATGTGACTCCCAGCGTTTTCACAGGAAGCAGCGAGGAAGAGAAAGCTGCTGTTCATCAGACTTCAGACTTCTCTTTTCATGGAAATCCAAACACGTCCACTCATGTAAATAAAAACATCTGTTCACTTTTTTTATTTTATTTTTTGCTTCCATTGGTTGTGAGGAATGCATGTTTTGTGGAGACGGACTTGTTGTTCTATTTACCTTTGATGACACAAAGCTTTATGACTTTTCATCATCATTTGAAGTGAGCACATTCAGACTGAACTGCCCTTTTACTTACAGCTGAATCATCAGTTTGACATTCGCTTCCTGATCGATCACTGTGATTAACATTAATAAAGATGTTTGGCATTTATCGCGTCCATTATTAATTGCAAGTTAATCCGCTCTTTTAAGTCAGCACTTTTCATCATCTGTTGACATTTTCATACGGTTGATGTCGTTGTATTTATTTCATTTCAGATGAAATGATGATTAGCTCACAGTCTCCACTCGTCACCTTCACCTCATGTCACTCAACATGTTGCATACTAATCACTCTCACTGGAAGTTCAGTTTATACTTGTTTGGAGGAATATAAATGTCACATGTCAAACGCAATACGGATAAAAAAGGACATTTTGGGAAAGCTGTTTTTAGAAATGGTCTCTAACTTCAGTAAATATCAATTTCCTGATTTAACCATTAACAACCATTATTTATTGTGATGTGTTGCAGAAATACCAGTTTTATAAAATATGATCGAACTGGAGTTGATGGAGTTGGTCTTTAAATATCAATTTTGGACGATAATGTGAGGCTGGATCTCGTGGCTTCATGATTGGCACTATCACTGCTGATACTCCAGAATCATCGAGGACCCTCGGGGACAGGAGGCCAGGGCCACTTGTTACGTAACTACGACCGCGTCAGAGCACCTTGTTTTCCTGCCTGCAGTCCGATCGCTGCCATATTTCATTCCAAGTGTGTGCGAGCTCTTGGACAGAGGCGGCCCGAGGCGTCTGCTGCCGTCTCTGACAACATCCCCTCACGCTGAAACACGGATATCCAAAGTTCAAATCATTAAAGCTCCATCATAAGAGCACCCTGCATGCTGTGAGGGGCCGCTTTCTGCGACATTTTACCATTTTTCACCTATTAAAAGAGAGACGACGCAGGCAGAAACATGGTTTCATGTGCTGGTCAATTTACAGATTATGGTGGCGAAGAAATCATCCAGAATACTCATTGAGTTGTTTATTTCACTACTTTGTCTGTTTGATCTGTAGATTACAGTATATATATATATATACACATATATATATATATACACAATAAATCAAGGGGGAGTTTCATGGTGATATCTATTTAGTTAATGTTTCACCCTCTTCATCATGGGTGTCTCCCCTTCATGCGTCTCCTTTAATCGCTGTTTATCAGCGAGGCTCCAAAGTTATAAGATAAGAGGCGCCCTGACGTCATGGTGGGAATAAATTCAGTGGATCCTCACGGTTGTTTCTGCTGAGACGTTCTCTGCCGTGACACAGAACATGGAAGTTGGCTCAGGCTTTCCTCTTTCTCTTAATCCTTCCAAGACATAATGCCTCTTTGAAATCCTCTGCAGACGACTAACTTCCCTCTCCACTTAAATCCTCTCTCTCTCTCTCCCTCTCTCTCCCTCCATCTCCCTCTCCCTCTCTCTCTCTCTCTCTCTCTCCCTCTCTCTCCCTCCATCTCCCTCTCCCTCTCTCTCTCTCTCTTTCTCTCTCCCTCCATCTCCCTCTCCCTCTCTCTCTCTCTCTCTCTCCCTCCATCTCCCTCCATCTCCCTCCATCTCCCTCCCTCTCCCTCTCTCTCTCTCTCTCCCTCCATCTCTCTCTCTCTCTCTCTCTCCCTCCATCTCCTTCTCCCTCTCTCTCTCTCTCTCTCTCTCTCTCTCTCCCTCCATCTCCCTCCCTCTCTCTCTCTCTCTCTCCCTCCATCTCCCTCCATCTCCCTCCCTCTCTCTCTCTCTCTCTCTCCCTCCATCTCCCTCCATCTCCCTCTCTCCCTCTCTCCCTCCATCTCCCTCCATCTCCCTCCCTCTCACTCTCTCTCTCCCTCTCTCCCTCCATCTCCCTCCATCTCCATCTCCCTCCCTCCCTCTCTCTCTCTCTCTCTCTCTCTCCCTCCATCTCCCTCCCTCTCTCTCTCTCTCTCTCTCTCTCCCTCCATCTCCCTCCATCTCCCTCCATCTCTCTCCCTCTCTCTCTCTCCCTCCATCTCCCTCCATCTCCCTCTCTCCCTTGGCGGGTTTTCCTCTCTTTGCCTCCTTGTCTCCTTGCATCTGTCTGCGTTGCTCTTAATGTCAGCGCTAAATCCTGTTGACATCATGTATGTCGTGTTTGTGTTCCTGTGACTAAGCTGATCTCGCCGGCTGATTTCCTTCATTTGCACCGTACGGAAAACGTTCCGCTCAGTGGAAAGATGAGAATTTGTCCTGTGAAATTGGTGCTTCTTCTGACAGCTACAACGTCTTTACACGTCAACAAACTTGATGCAATTATGACTTTAAAAAATGCATTTTTTGCTCTGGCGAAAGGCATCATATCCTGTATCACATGAAGAAGACTTTTTTAGACATACAGTATACGGAAAAAGGACTCTGCCAATGTGAGAAACGGGTTTTTGGAGGGTTTAGCCTCCACCTCATGTCCGCCTTCCTTCTCCCTCTCTCTTGGCTGCCATTCTGCCGTCTGTTTGTATTGTTCTGTCTGTCCTCTGCCACCTCCCTCCCCTCTCTCCTCCCGCTCACCTCTCCATCCTCCCTCCTCTGCCTCGCCTGACAGCAGCGATCATAATTGGTGCAGAGATGTACAATACAGTATTGAGAGCTCACGCATGCGGCAACAACAATGCACATGCTGACACACGTCTTTCAAGGACACAAGGCACATTTAATAACAGGAGGCTTATGCTTCACTAGTGTGCATAAAATGACTGGAGAAAAAGTCTCCTTTTGCCTTTTAGTTTTATTTTCCTGACTGTCCTTTTAAAGACGCTGACCTTCCTGTTTGAGACTGTCGCAGCAGCAAAGTCACTCTTTTCTCCGTCAGTCAATCTGCCTCTGTCATCCATCCTTCATCCTCATCTCTGTATCATCTTAGCTCACTTCAATTTGTTTTGCAGGTTCATTAAGTTCAACAGCATATGCATTTTAAGAGGGAGAACAGTGTGAAGCGTTTTGTTTTATTCAATATCTCATCACTGTAGACTATTTTATGAGCCATCGTGTGTAAGTGTGCTTCGATTAAGCTGCGTTGTACGATACATGTCTAAAGGCAAGAACATGTATACACAGTTGGTCTCTCCCAAAAAGGCTTTCATGGTGTTGGACTCTGTTTCTTTCTCGCTCTACAGTTTGTCCTCACTGAAGACTAGTGCTTGAACTGGGACAGTTAGAAATTCATCTTTCTGAGTGCCATCACTTTTTTATGAATTTGTCATTCGTGCCCTTTCAAATTAATAATGTGTGCCTGAAATACTGTATGGCCGTGTGGATTTCTCCACACGCTGAAACGTTGTTCATGAGAGTGTAGTGGTTCCGATGCTCAAGGCTTTGGAGGGTATCAGAATTCAAGAGCACAACTGTAAGGGAGCGGTTGAACTGTGTTGTGACTATGTTCGCCGTCACTTTGTTACACGTCATCATCAAATTATTTTGTTAGTTTGTTAGTACGAACATCATGGTATAAATTGAACCACTTGCTTGTTATGTTACAATGTTTAACATGTTTTTTATTTAAATACTGTACTTTCTAATCCACGAACAATGTTGTTCCTTTATTTCCATAACTTCTTCGTGGATCATCCACTGGTGAGGGTGCTGACTATTCATACATTTCACTTCAGTCTTTCGGCATAATATCATGTAGGTGGCCACCATGTGTATATTTAGTGCGCAACCAACTCACAGACCTTTAGCATTAGCATTAGCATTAGCATTAGGATTCAGTGATCATTTATTGTCATTAAGCAAAACAGGGATGCACAACGAAATTCATTTGTAACACAGCAAACACATGACAAACAAAACAAAAGCAGAAGAGCATTCCTGTCGTGCATTTCCTTTACATTTTCATCATCAGGAATGTAAACAGCTGCAGTAAAAACAATTCTCTAGTTCAGACAATATGGCCGACATCTTCACATTAAAAACCCAACATGAGGAAAACATCGTCCTTCAACGTTGACTGTTTGAGCACCAAACATCATGATGTGAACACAGAGTCCTCCTCTGGTCCCACCGGAGTCCTGCTCTCTGTCCTGCTGTCAGCCCATCAAGTGCTGCTTGATCCTGGACCACTATGGATCCAGGTCTCTGTGACGATGTGGGCTCAACAGTCACCGACCTCCCGCTGCTTTCATCCATCTTATTTTACTGCGATCGGGCATCAGATGGCCAGAAGCATGCTGGGTAGTGGAGTAGCCTCAGGTCCTAGCTGGGTTTTTAGCTGAGATTTTAACTGTCAGTTTTACTATCTGTCAAAAGCAGTATGCTAGCTAACGTTAGCCTCGGGGGCAAGAATGCTTCTTGTTGCTTGGCAACACCGTCAGCTGCTCCGTCTCGTCTCTCTCATTGGCCGGTCTGGACCCGCTTGGGGAGTACTGATCAAGGTCCCGGACCAGATTTCTCCCCCGATTGTCTGGAGGGGTGAATCTGGGATAAAGCCGCTAAAACTCCTGTAGTCTGAGCCAAACCTTCGCCGTGTCTCCTCTGGGAGGACAGCCCCCTCCCCCAAAATAATATTGGCCTGTTGTTTACTTTTTGACTGAAAGTATCTTCCTGTTTTTATTTTCCCAATCACTTAGTTGCTCTGTACATCTTTTTTGGAGTCGGTCTCCAGCTGTCAGACAGCCTCAGTTATTAATAAACATAATGAATTGGTCTGTTAGTATTCAGCTCATGTTTTCATCTCGTTGTTTTCCTAAATATTTTTCCTCTCCCTTCCCGCTGCTCTACGCTCCGACTGCTCTTCATCAGCCTCCTCTTGTCCTCTCACCCCCCTTTCATTGGTTCATCTTTTCCTCCCTTCCTTCCTCTTCTTTTCTTCCTCTGCCTTCCTCCCTCCGTTCGGTCTTTATCTTTACCTTCCTCACTTTCACTTTCCTCCCCCTTTCTAATTCTTTACTTCCATCTTCTCCTCCCTTACCTCCCCCCTCTCTCCCCCTCTCCCTAATAACATCACCAACCCGTTGGCTCACTGTCAGACCGCTCCTCTTTTTTTTAATAATCACTCCCTCGCTGCTTCCTTCCCTCCATCCTTCACCTCTTCCATCATCTTATTTTCCCACTGGAATTTCTCTGAAATCACTGTTGTCTTAGCAACTACTTAATGACTTTGAAAGTATTCAAAACTAGCTTTCACAGATGGTTGGGTTGAGTTTTCCTACTGTTCCACCAACACACCGTTCTTCTTACACACAGTGTGCATGCAGCATCAGACACAATCTTTCATAACTGCTATCAGCGATTAAAAAACTCTTCAACAGCTACAATGGTGGACTTTTAAACCTCAATCAATAGATGTTTTGAGACACTTTTGGGTTCAAGAGACGTGACTTCTTGAAGAACACAAACATCAGACGTGTCTCTCCTCACCTTGTTTGGATGAAGAGGAATTATGTGTTGAGGGATCCAGCAGACACAGAGAACCATCAGCCGTCATTAGGTGTCTGTGTCCATCTGATGAATGGAAGTATATTCAAACCTTTTAGCTGAGTGCTGGGCTTCATTAGCTCATGAGAAAAAATATCCAAGATTTTAAATCGTCTATATTTCGTCTGCAGCTTGGTGCTGGGCAGGATTCATTCGAGCTTTCTTGGGGAGACACGCCAAGTAAAGGTTAAACAATGTACTGATGGATATCACAATGAAACATTAAGTCAAGAGCCGAGAAATGAGGTCTGACTATTCGATAATTCTTGTTTTATTTTGTTGACATATCAGAGTTAAAGGTTTTTACAGAGGGATTCATGGATATATTTTTGTATCACTTCATATATCAGAAAATACTGCCAACAACCAGACAAAGAAATTCATTTTTTAGTTTTGTTTTTATGAATAAAATGATGTAGGATTAATTTAGACTATGAATGCTGTGTGAACAAACCCCTCTGTGTGAACCTTCAGCACACAGAGAGGAATGAAAGAGTGAAGTTTGGTGAATGTAAGAGCTGCTGAAGTGGAGATTTATCATCAGAGTCTGAGAACAAACTCATTCAGAGGAAACGTCCTTTAAAGAGACGTTTAGTTACATTACAGACATTTAGAGACTCTACAGGTGAATACATGAACTCATAGATATCACCATGAAACTTCACCACTTCATTACTCACATTAGGACAATTATTCTTTGTATTACAAGTTGTCTGAAATGGTATGTTTAAATATGTAAATGAGGCAATTTAGGTGCAAATAGACAAAGTAGTAATATAAACTCGTAAATGTGTAATTTGTATGTTTTCTTTCCTCTAGTCTGACAGAAGACAAGTTATCAAAGCAAAATAGCCCCAAATCTCCCTGCTCCTAAAAATGTGGTTGATGAGTCCTGAGACTGAATTTTACAGACAATGTGCTGTAAAACAAACAATATGCATAAAGAGGCTATAAAGCTCTTTAGAGCGGCAGGGCTGTTTGATGATAATATATTTGGTTTGTTACGAGTAACACCTCTCACATTACACATAAATACAGATTATGAGAGCTGTAAAGTGGCCGAAAGACTCATTTCTAAATCAACAGAAGCCTTCATGGAATGACAGAATTCAATGTGGACACAAAACAGAGAAGGTTTCATGTTTGGCTATTGAAAACCACTCAGTGTTTCTTTCTGCATCACTTTATAAAACATGTACCTCAATGCTACTTCCAACCCTTTTTGCTTCTTCTAAAAGCATTGTGGGAAATGTACGACATCCAACAGAAGTCAAACTATTGCAGGCGGTGTGCTTTAACATTAGAATCTAATGCATGCGTTTCCACTTGGATCGAGTCGCATCACCCAGGGTGCATGTTGATGCCACGTGAGGGCAGTCAGACACATGCACAAACACAAATACTGTATACATGGAGAGCAACACTATCTGTACACATGCAGATTATCCCCAACCATGAGCACATGCAAATATGAACACAATCTGACAGTTACACAGCTTATAATATTAAAGTGAATTCATGCTCCTGTCACATCTTTGTTTTGGATGTTTTGTGTGCACAGTTCTGTGCACGGAGCTTAATGTGACATTTGCATCAGTGTGTACTGAGGCCCCAAAATGCAGCGCAAATGGCCCAGAAGTGTCAGCAATGGCACATTCATGTGAAGATGAATTATTAATGTTAGTAATTCTTATTAATTGCAAGTGGAGTATGCGCCTATTAGTTAGTTCTCAGTGCTGTTACGATGATGCCTTTTATCTTATTTATGTGCTGTTTACATTTGCTCTTTAGAAAGTGTATTCCAGGGCAGTTAAGGCGGCATGAATGAATGAATGAATGAATGAATAAATAAATTGAGGTAGAGGAACAACAAAGTATTAAATATAGAGACTGAAAACAAGAGAAGACATAACATTTACTACAGAATACAATAAGAAGATAGCAGTTCAGAGGAAATCCTCATTGTTATGGAATCATTTGAATCCATCATTACCATTACATATTCACTAATGGAGATATAACTCATGAGCAGCGATGAGTCCAACCTTGAAATTAACTAGTTCATTTAAAAAAAAAATAATATTTCAGTAATCCCCTTTGTTCCTGTGTTTCAAATCAAACTCTTTAATGCGTTCAGATGGCAAACAAAGCTTGAAACACAGCGAACCGGAGTAAATCAGCTCATATTTAGTATTTTCAAGACAGAAATATACCATTTTGAAATAGAAGCCCTCCAGCAAACAAACAGTACTAACTGTAGCTCACCAACACACTGCAGGCGAGCTAACTGTCCCTCATTACCACACCCCCAGTGTCTGCAGTCCATTGATGTAGAAATCCCTCCTTTCTGGGCTGTTGTAGATCAATGCACCACTGGCTATAAATAGCGCTGCTCATCTATTGGATTTCCCTGGCAGGGAGCTAAAAATAGAGTGAGGGGCGAGGAAAGAGGGGGTGAGAGGGACCCCAAAGGAATAAGACAAAGACAGAAGGATAAAGGGGGGGGGGGGCAATCTATAAAGACTCTGCTTGCTGAACTATATGCAGCTTCACTTTTTACCTTTTTCGTCCCTGCACAGTTTTTGCTGTATTGTTTTCTAAAGAAATTAAGCCTGTTTTATGACCTCACCATCACAATTCTCTCTTTGTCATTTCTATGTGCAACCAACACAATTCTTAATGACAGTGGTGTGTAACAGGGCTTTTAACCTGGACGGTTCCATTGGTAGATCAGTGCCCACTTATCTTTTTTAGCACCTGGGGGGGTTTTACTTCAGTTACTCCACAGTGGAGCTACTTAAAAGATGCCTCAGGCAGAAGTAGTAGGTTTCTATATCCACTGGGAGGTTTTTACGAGCTGTGCTAAGCAGAAGCTTGTGTTCAGCGCTGATCGAGCTGCTGCAGCCGAGGCTGCCAGCTTCATGTTATCCATCTGCACATCCGGCTGATTGGGATGCAGGAGAGGCTGTAGGCCTTTGTATCATTTCTTTGAGATAAGGAGTTGATTTGGAAATAACTGTTGGGATTACAGCCGTTACTGATTAGTTTCATTATAGATTATTTGTTTATTATTGAGACTATAAATTAAGGAAACAGTGAAAAATTCCCATCACACTTTTACAGAACCTAAAGTGACAAATCAAATCACGTTTTGCCTGAGTAAAGGTCTAAGCCACAAATATATTCAATCATAAAAACAGAAGCAAATTAGAGAAGTTGGACCAGAAATGTTATGTTTGTGTCGATTGACGAAACACACGTCGTCAAGGTGATGGCCTCAATGAAAAGCCATCTTTAGATACTCTTAAGAACAAGACGGTCAAAAAAGTTGTGTGTGATGAAGAGAGAGAAGTACAGAGAAGAGCAGAGAATACCTTTGGTCAACCTAAGCCTGATGGTATGAGTGCTATTACTTTTATTCCAATATGACATGAACATGCAATGATCTGCATCCATTTCTGTATCTGTTATCATAACCAGCTCGTAGCCCATTGTAAATTAATAGAGACATAAGAGTTGTGATCTTCTTCACATTTCTTTCTCCACAAAATACAGTTTTAAACTGTAAAAAGACAAAAGATTTTGAAATCAACAAGCGAAAATAGAAAGAAGAGAAAAAGATATGTTTTGAGGAAATGCTGCTCACAGAGAGAGCCTCTCCAAGAGGAATGAGGTGCACTGGGCCCAGCTGCTGCCACATGCACTAAATATACAACCACACCTATCAACGTTCTACAAGACAGAAGGGACAAACCAACCAGGCCACTGTGTGTTTGGTCCACACTCTAACTCGATGACGAAGACAAAAGCAGAGCTTCAACTGTGCTAAATTCTCTTGAAAGGTTTTCTGGATGTCTAGATTACACACTTGTTCTGTTTGCTTCATTTCAATTACAAACAGTCTATTTCAATGTACAGCAGGATGTACCAGTCGAAATATAATAATAGTGATTGAAATGCTGTTTCAATTTTACATGTAAAAACATTCACAAATTCAAGTATAGGTTCCACTGAGATTTATTTTTACCTGTAAATAACCAAATCAGTGTTTGTGTCGTCTGCTATGAATTTTAAAAATACAAATAAAAAAATCCCAAATAGTTAAAATAATTAATAGTCAAACCTTATTAAAACACATGTCCCAGCATACACAAGTCAACATTTATGCCAATCAATGTTTTATCCCGCCGTGAGTCACTTTCCTGGCAGTAAACGATTCTTCAGATGTTGACATGTTAGTTACCGATCGAGCATTTCTGATATAATGAGGATTGGATCAATAAACTAATTGATTGTAAATGTCCACTTTAAGATTCCATTTGAGCCAATACAATGTCCTATTCTGAACTCTAGCCTTTGTATAGTTATAGATCATTGCTCTCTATTTTAAAATAGACTTCTGACTCCCTGAGGGGATATTAATATTGATTCAGTGATATTTACCGTTGCTCTCAAGAAAACCCTTTTCGTTAACAGTAGAAGCCTGAGCAAGCGTCCAGGGTTGATAGACTCCGTTAGTTAATAGTTTATAGTACAGTTTAAATTACTGAAAAAAACTTGCCCCATATTTCAAGTACCGCACAAATTTTCCTCCTGCTGTTTTCTGTTCAGATCATGGTAACTATGGTGGGTAAAGTAATAGCTCCAGGTATCCATCAAAAGTCACCAAAACAAGGAAAAAACGCTACCGATGTTGAGTGCTTGTTAAGTTTCTTAATTCATGTACAAGAAATGAATACTCCAATGTTATCAAAGATCAACTTTCAAACAGCAACTTCCATTTCTCCCTCCCTACTTGAAAAAATGTTTGCAAACTCTGGAAGCCCATTTCTGACAGCCAAAAAAAAAAAAAAAGGTAAAATTATAATAATAATAATTCTAATTATTATTTTTGTTTTTGCTGGCGGAAAAAAAGTAAAAAAAAGGATTTTCTTTTTTACTTTTTAAAAACTTTTTTTTAACTTTTTTTCCGCCAGCATAAAAAAAAATAAAAAATTGAAAATTGAAAATTGAAAATTATTATTATTATTTTGCTGCCGGAAAAAAGTACTTTTTACTTTTTACTTTTACTTTTTACTTTTTTTGCATTTTATTTTGCATTTTATTTTGCATCCATCTGTAACCATAACACTGACCAGATGTTTCCAGTTGCTATAGAAAGTCGAAATGATGATAGGTTACATTACATTTGACATATAAATGGATTGTGAGTACATTGAAGACGCACCCTTGAATAGAATTTTAAGCAAGAAGCAGCTCTGGAGTATAAAGAATAAAACCAATGTGGCTGAGGTGGCGACCTTCAATAAACAGCAACTGGAACTTTTTTTTTTTTTTTTTTTATGGCAGAAAAAAAAGTAAAAAAATATAATAATAACAATTAAAAATATATATATATTTTCGGGGGGTGGACTTTTATTTATTTATTTTTTGGGCTGGCGGAAACGGGCTTCCATAGCAAACAGCTAGCATGCTGGGAACTAAATTTAAATACCTCACAATGGCTAAAAGTGTGAAACCGAACTCTGATGGATGCACCACAACAGTAGTTATTTTGTCCCTGATCAGGGCAGCAGCAAGCAGCAGAAGGCAATTTGACTCTGGACCAGTTGGCCTGACTCAGGAATAACCAGTTAAATAGGCCATGTGCTCCCTCACTATTACTATGTTTGTGATTATGAGTCACACATTACATCATAAATCGCAGGAGGTTCCTTAACCCTCTGCCGTTCTGGGCCTCATTAGAAGTGTTTTCACTGGGAAGCCAAGTTTCACTTGATATTCAACTCTGTTTGAGGTTTCCACCATGAAAGCAAACAACTTAAGTTTAGAACACTGTAATCCATAAAGTTTCACTTGATTTCAAATTGAGTATCTTCTGCAGATATTCAAAGCAGCTTACAATAACAGGACAATAAACTAGATTGTCCAAAATTAGAAAAAAATCTAATAAAAAATTATTAGAGCGATGTACATTTACAAGAAGGATTTTAATCAAATCTTTTGCATTTGATTGGACCGCTAAAAGTGGGCGGGCTTAGAATGTAGCGTGATACGGAGCTACAGAGGACTGTGGCTCCACACAAGTCTCCTTTGTCCCTAGAGTTGCATATTGATGGATGAATGTCATAATATAATTGGTTGAAATTGGTCGGCACTAGCTTACAGTAAGTAAGTAAGTACAATTATCACATTTTATTTGATCATACTTTTTTTTACAGGAGCAGAAGATGGTTGCATTTTTACATAAAAATACAAGGTAGATGATATTTTTGCCTATATTGTTAAATATGTGCACAATATGACCAGGGATGTGATATAAAAGGTTCAATGTATTTTTTTTTAGTTTTAGTTTGAACTGCATATGCTGTACAGAAACGTTGAAAACACATAGATAAGGCAACTTAACAACATATATAATGTACAAATAACAGATCAAAGTTTGATCAACTTAAAACTTTGGGCATCACTTCTATCAGTGGAAGGTAGAAAAGGAGAGCCTGGACAAGGAAATAAAACACTTTTGCAATAACTAAAGACAACACTTTCCATACAGCCTGACCTGTGCCGTTGATGGAACCATTTTCCCTCGAGCGCACACGTTTCTTCAGCCCTGGATAAGACGTTTAGAGTTCTCCCCTGGGAACGGGACTTATGGAAGCAGATTGCTCGTCCTGTATCGCTGCGGGATGAGACCCTACCTGAAGTGGGGACGACCCACTTGAGGCTGAAATAATCTTTTTCTTCTGAAGGCAGGTCCTATTGAAACATGTGTGTGAATGTAGGCCATGTGGCTGTGAAGGTCAACATGTAGGATGTGATTACCACTGACTCCTTACCCTATAGAGACAACATAGCACATGTCACCTTACATCAAGCTCTCCTTGCACTTAGAAGGACGATGATATTTAGGCCATAAAGATTTTTTTAAATGATAAAGATTCCCTCGTGATATTTACCAATGCAACATCGGCTGCTGTGTTGTGTGTTCATCGTTTTATCAAAAGTTCAAGTTGTTGATGGATGATCTGTTTCACATCCTCCCTCTGTCCATCGTTAAATGTTCAATACCAATCCCGGAAGCAGCGCGTCCTTACAGCAAACCAGGAATAAGGGTTTGGAGGCTGAGCTGATGGATCCACGAATAACACTGCAGGAGAACTGAGTCCACAGCTTTTACAGACCCGCAGTCAACATTAGCATTCTTTTTTATTAAATACAACCACTATCTTTCCCAACCTTGCACAAGTGTTTGAGTTGCCTAATCTTTAGCAGAATGTATTTGCCATAACCATGTTTGTCTAACCTCATCTATACCATAGCTCACATGCACAGATATTTGAGAAATTGGTAATTTCTAAAAATGATACAATTATATTGACTAATGTTCTTGTTCAGTGATAGGGTTGAGACAATGAAACCATCAGTATTAAACTTCATACTTTTGGCATCTGGTTCATATTAAATTGTCGAAAAAACAACATCATTCATGTATTGCCCTTTGTGTAAAGTAATAAGTTCCTAATTATTTTACTTTTTTGGAAATTCCCAGGACATCTGACATGGATCATAAAATGTGGATCAGTCAAGTGTGAACGGCCAAAATAATCTCTTGACTGTGAAGAAACACAACTAATCTCACTCAGCATCATTGACTTGCACTAATTTCATTAACAACGTTTTGGGTTGAATTATATTGATTTAAAACCTTTCAATGTTTCACTTCAAGATCAAATTGTAACTGAATATGCAACAAATAACCTTCTAGTGCATTGGTCCAATGGAACTCAGGTAGATTATGATTAATCTCTTCTCATCACAGTTAGTGAGGCCTCTTGTGTGTAGGAAGTTAGTTTTGGCAGGTGGGTTGAATCCCCTTGTTGCCCACACAGGTACTCATGCATTTACACACACACACACACACACACACACACACACACACACACACACACACACACACACACAGTGTGAGTCACAGGGCAACACAGCCTACTGTATCAGTCTGTGGGTCGCCAGGGGCTGATGGGGCCACTCAACCATGAAAGAGGGTACGGAGGCATAACAGACAAACGCTCACACACATACACAATATCACAAGCAACAGCACAGGGAGGCACATTCAAACATTTCTTTTTTTTCTAATATTGTGACATCCTGCTATATCTCTCGCTCTATCTCTTGTACGTGTTTTTTATTTATTTGTAATTTGTCTTCATGTAAATACAGGATGATTTGTAAAGATATTGATTTATGTCGGTGGTTGTTCGGAGTCAAAGACTGTCAGGGCTCAGTCTGCTGTCGTCTCCGGTGTGAAGTCTTATCCTGGTGAAAAGAGATCTGTAAATACAATTTAGATTTTTTATTTTTATAAATCTCATTTTTATAATTTAAAACAATCCCCAGTTTTCTAAACAACATTGTGTCATGTTTATCACTCATTTTAACATGTTGATACAAAGCAATTCTTACATTCATAAACCAATAACACCTCTTGCCCTCCAGACTCTTCAGCAAGTTCATTTAATTCTGTAAATCTTTTTTTAGTAGCACAATGCTAATTACCTCCCAATCAGTCATGATGTTATTGTGCTGCAGAGCATTGATTAGCTGTGATATCTGTGTCTGTGATTGACTCCTGATGATAATCTAAACCAACCGTTGAGATCCCACGAAGTGACAAATCCTCCACGTAAGACTCCAAAAACCTTCAATGCATTATTCTTTCTTGCGATGGGGTTTAAAAATAGGATACAACTTTGAAGTCGTGGTGAACTGCAGATTTTGCAGGTATTCACATCATATCTGACCAGTTTTCAGTTCATATCGTACGAGAAAAGTTATCTGTTGAATATATATCGCAACGCCATCAATTCTTTGTCCGCCATACAAGGATTACAGGATCCTCCTCACCCGGGGAATGTGATCCTGGCCATTCATAAGAAACAGAACAGTGCAACGATGTTATCCATCAAATCAAACTTCAGGATATTCTCATGTTAATGATTACATTCTGAGTGACAAAGACCTGGTTTATTAAATAAGGTGTATGAGAAGGCTTTTCTTTTTATCGTCTTTGTCCTGCTCCAAACTATATCGTCATGATATCGGCCTTATACCATCAGTCGACCTCTTTGACTGCTTTTTGACCCACACAGAGTGACATTTCCCAACAGTAAGACACGTTTTGAGAAGCGAAACAGTTCCAAATCAAACCATGTGAGTTGATTCTATTCCTCTGGCTCCCTGCTGGAGATTTGTTCACTGCTGTCAATCATCTTTCTTCTGTTATTATCCGGCGGGTTGGGGGGGGGGGGGGGGGGGGGGGGGGGGGGGGGGGGGGGGGAGAAAAAAATGAATGTCACATTCACACTACAGCTCCATGTTTGGGTGTTTTGTTCATTAAAGAGTTACGCGATGCTAATTGTTGCTGTGTGTTTGAATCAGTCATGCTGTCAGCCTGCACGATGTGCCCTCAATTTCAGCCAGCACGCTCTCATGCCATGCTGTCTTTGTGGGCGCGCGCGTGTCTTCTTCTCCTCCAGCCTACATCACTGTAACCCCCCTCCTCCCCCTCCTCACCCCTCCTCTCCCTCACACTCTCTCTCACACACACACACACACACACACACACACACACACACACACACACACACACACACACACACCAGTCCCACCTCCCTTTAACCAAACTACAGCGAAGCCCATACGACCGATTCTCCGCAGTGCTGAAGGAGCAGAGTGAAGTAAAGAAGGAGAAGGAGGAGTGAAAGAGGGGGAGAACAGAGAGGAGGAGAGGGGAGATACGGGGAAACACGAAAAAAAAGAGAGAGAGAGAGAGAGAGAGCGAGAGAGGGAGGGGGGGGTTGTGCGGCGAGAGCAAGAACGAGGGGAGAGACAGATAAGGGGAAACTGCAGATTTGGTGGCCAGGCTTCCAAGTGCGCACAGATCTCTCGTCGGCTGCACCGTCCGACCAGCTCTCCGCTCTGCAGGGTGAGTAAAGCTTCTGCTGCCTTCTTTCTTAACTGCGCCGCACCAACCCATCCATTCCACCCGTGAATCACCTCACCTCACTCCAACCTCCCCCCCCCCCCCCCCCCCCCCCCCCCCCCCCCCCCCACCACCTCTCGCATCTCACACTCTTGTTGAGGCGAGCTCCGCTTCTTTTGGTTGCACACGTCAGGACTTGTGTTTCGGTTGCGGGGATGAAAGATGATGCTCATGCATGTGACTGTGTTGACAGAAAATATTCCTCTTTAAATACATTTTTTTTAAAAGCCAGGGATGTTGTATAAGAGAGGAGCCTCAAGTCTTTCTGCTCACCTCGGTCTGAGGGAAGAGGGGATGTGCGCTGTTTTGTTGACAGCCGCTGGCGAGTGAGTCTGCACGGCTGTTTCCTGGCCTGTTAGCGGAGGAATGTACTGTACGGAGATTATTGTGGTGCATTTGGAAGGAGCGCGCCGCTGTAACGCCGTACAGTCAATGTAGAGTCTGGAGAACCGCGTCGCTCCCAGCGGCGCGTGGAGGAGAGAAGCGAAAGGGAGGGGGAGGAAAAGTGTGTGTGGACGATGTGCCACTACAGTACGTGTGTGTTTGTGTGTGTGTCAGAGAGAGAGGAGAGGATAGGGAGGAGAGGCCGGGAATGAGGCACACATACTGTGTCCATGTGTGTGTGTGTGTGTGTGTGTGTGCTCTAAAAAGTCGTGGCTATGTCTTGGGGAACCCATCCTGTGATACTGTTCCAGCAGACTGCAGCAATATTGAGTCCACCTCTCTCTCTCTCTCTCTCTCTCTCTCTCTCTCTCTCTCTCTCTCTCTCTCTCTCTCTCTCTCTCTCTTTTTTGTACATATATATGCATTGTGTGTGTGTGTTTGTGTGTGTGTGTTTGTGTGTTATGGCGAAGGAAAAGGGATGAGGAGACAAGGAGGTTTCTCTTATTAAACTGTCTGCTTTCTGGTAATGATAATACAATATGTAATGATAATACAATATGTAATGATGATATAATATACTACTAATGTTAATTAATATACTATTAATGATTATACAATATATTAGTAATGATAACACATAACGAAATATTGATATAACGATTTCATATTCTGTAATAGATATACATTATATCACAATTTCACACAGCTTTTAACGTGTTAAAATAGACCTTGTCATAGCACATTTGTAAAATATGTGCTAATACTTCTCACAGATATACATATACGTATTCATATATATATATATATATATATATATATATATATATATATATATATATATATATGTATATATATATATATATGGAGGGGTTTAACCTGTATGTGAAAGCTTTGCATTAGCAGTTCTAATGCTGCAGTAATATCAAGTGAAATGGGAGTCAATGGCAGAAAAGATTTCCCATGGTTACAACAAGCCATCAGACATCTTAGATGCAGATTGTGTTTACAGTAATCTGTGTTTTACTGAATAAATAGTTGAAGTGCTGATTCGGGCCGGGCAATATGGCCAAAATCTTATTTCATGTTATAGGTATATTTAATGTGTGGCATGTTTTCTGGTAATTCAATAAATATATAGCATATCTGAAATAACCACATGGTTTTGTATATCGACATATATGAAAAGTATTTTTTCATTTGATTAAGACTTTAGAAATGTGAGTTAGTATGTGCTTGTTATTTTAAAGTTAGACCATATAATGGTGTAACATGATATCTCCATATATGATTTCATCACAACATGATTCCGGTGAAAGACGACGCATTATCATTGTGAATTAATAGTCCTAGTGTTGAGCTGCTGTTTTATGATGGGCAGCGTTGGCTCTGAGGGAATGTAGAATAACGTGCTTTTGCCACAGTAGCATCAAATATGGTGCAGTGGCCTTCATTGGTGGATTTAAGCTTTTATGATAAAACAAGATTTCCCAGTCGCATCTACAACTGAAAGCCCAAAGATGGTATATAAGGCAACTTCCCTTTGACACAAATTCAGCTTAAACAAACACAGTTTTTTTGTTTCCGGCTGCATAAAAGCATCTCTACAACTCTCTCTGGATTTGTTAAAAGAGCAAATAATGCACTGAGAAAAAAGGTGTCCCAAGATTGAGCCTTGGCCGGCTGAGAGGAAGACCTCGCCTGAGTAGCCTTGGATGAAGAGTGCTTGCAGTCAAAGTTTGACTTTCTGTCATGTTTTATGTTTCCCGCAGCAGTAACGTAGATTTGTTTGGAATGTGCTGTAGAGCAGGATAGTTAGGAGGAACAGCAATAGGAACCATTGATGAACATGTTACAGAACAAAAAGCAAATCACCAAAAGTAAATGTTTCAGCCATCCAAAACCTCAAATATAAACATCAGGGATTGGTGTCAGTCCCTCATAATCAAAGAGCCGAGGGTCTTCTTAACACTGCTGCCATTTTGCAGCTATCTTCCAAACATATAACAAGACAAAAGCATCATGAGAAGAGAGAATACGGAGAAACCTCCTGGTTGTTCTGCTCTTCTTTGTCTTCATTATCTCCTGCTACAGATAAACGTTAATGCCCAGCTACGAGTAAATGCACAATCACAACACAAGTACAATTGAGGACACGTGTCAAACCATGAACTGGGGTAGAATTATACACACATGTTGGTTGAGCTTACAATGTATTAGTTCCTCTCAAAGATAAGGGTGGACACTGGCATCGCAGTGGGTCAGGTATAATATACAACCCTTTAGTTCACTGCAGAGACGTTTAGAGGTCTGTACGCTGGTTGTATAACACGTGAAGCATCATCATCATCATCATCATCAGTTGCAGCTCTCTGAGGTGAGGGGGAAATGAATCACACAGTAGCTTCAGTTGTTTAAACGACTGATTGATGGTGTGAGTCACCAACAACGGCAGGGTCAGTGCTTCGGTTCCCACCGGGGTTGGTCGAGGTGTCAAGTCCTTGAGATACATTTGTAAAAATCCGTTAAGTCTAGATTCCATATTCCTGTGCAATAACAACTGGGAACAGTCAGGTATCGACAACACACATTTCAGTGTCTCAGCATGAAGAGCTGTGATTCCATTAAAGCGGCGACAAACGAATAAAAAAGAGGAACAATGGCTCATAATTTGTGTTTGGATAAAAGTATTAAGGAGAAGCTAATGAGAGGAGACTTTGAGCCATGCAGCAATGCAGAAATGGTCATTTGATTGAGTTTGTCCAATGATGGTGGAAGCTTTTGCTCTGTCTGCTCTGTCTTTGCATTGGTGTTCATTCAAACACTTAAAGCAACTTATGGTATTTAAGAAAAACTCCTGACAAGCGACCTCTTGTGTCTCTCTGACAGGACAGTGGTCCTTCCACTGTGGGCCGGTGTTATGAGCGCTGTGAAGTGCAGCTAGCCGATGGGTCCCACTCACAGCTTCCATTCACATGATGAAGTACTCTATTTGTATAAGTAACACGTTAATGGTACTGGTATTGGTACTGGCAGTGTCATTCTTTAAAGGATACCCAGCACTAGTAATTTGCGTTCATGGTGTTGCACACCAAAAAAAGAAGCTGTTTTCTTTTTCTGACAAGCAGACATTTTGGAGATTCTAGCCTTCCAGCCAACAGCAGTAGTACATTTCAGTACAGTGTTTGTATCGTGCACAGTTAGGGTCGATTCCCCCTCCGGCCAAAGCCAAATGTGACCTCAAACTGAAATTATACAACATCCAAACCGAGTGAAGGTGAATGAATGTGTGTGACTGGGCTTTTTGTGAATACTGCTCTGCACATGCACAGGCATGTAGGATGTGTCACACTCCACACTGGCTGCCTGCCAGCTGTGGTGCATGTGTGTGACGTACACTATGTGTGTGTGTGTGTGTGTGTGTGTGGTACAAGGACTTTCCTCCGGTTTTGGGCCAAGGTCTTTCCCTGTGAGCTCCCTTTCCTTTTCTTCTCCCTTCCTCTGTTATTCCCCCGCTGTATCTCTGCTTATCCCTCCGTCTATTTGATCTACCTCTCCTCAGCACATTAACAGTCTCTAGCAGGCCTTCCCTGCTTTTCTCCACACTGTGTGTGTGTGTGTGTGTGTGTGTGTGTGTGTGTGTTTTCTTACTCGCCGCATAAGCTAATTATCTTTATCAGTCCAGCAGTCGTTCTACAGGACGAGGGTTTGTTTCCCAAAGCTTTCATCGTCTTAAGTAGCGCTTTGAGAAATGAGAGTCTTCTTGCGACTTACGGAGACGTGAACGTGGTTCAGCATCGTTCCAAAGGAACATCTGGAGAATATTGATGCTATTTTAAAAACATAATTTGTTTTTGGCAATTTAGGAACAAATGTTTCTTTGTATTTTGTGTATGTTATTGGACGGTGCTTACCTCCTCCTTCACTCTTCTTTTCTCTGCTTGTCCTTTTTCTCCTCTGTTTCTTTCTCTCTCTCCTCATTCCTCCCTAACTCTACTATTACTTTGCATAATCCTTTTGAGCAGTTCTTAAGTCTCATCGCCTCCACCATTCCACCCCTTCCTCCTGTCCTTATTCCCTTTTGCAAATTAATCTGGAGTTCTTTCATCCCATAGATGTATCTGACCTTCTACCCCTCCTTATTCCTTCTTCTTTTATGTCTCTCTTTCCCTCTCTATTTGCTCCCTCCGTCCTTCCTTTCATCGTCTTCTCCTCTATGACTCCTCCTGTGCTCTTCATTGTGTCTTCCATTCTTCCCATCTTTAAATATCCATCTCTCCTCCTGCCAGTTGGCACCAGCCTCTCACTGCTGACAGAGGGACATATTGACTTCTCTACAGAAAACAAGCTCTCCAGTGCTAGCAGGCTAACCTGAGAACGCCATCTGTGGAGCCCCGCCCGCCACCATGGGACATGTAGTTTCCTGGTGCTCAGCAGTTGCTTTGCCCTGCTTCATATTGACCCGTCGTTGCTGCAGAGTCTTTCATCGCTGTTTCATCCGATTCCATTTATTTATTTTTATTTGGGAGCCAATATTTCAATCCCCTCAGGGTGCCTGTTATAGTAAGTTTCCTAGAAGTCATAAGAGATGTTTTTAGATGGGATTCATATTGGTGTCAGGGTTTGTGATGTAGGAAAACAGTACTAGAAATATATTAGAGATCACTGAGCACAACCTAACAAACGTCAAAAGAATTTGACTAGCGATCAAAACCTTTACGAGTAATTAAAAGAGTATTTAATCAACTAATTTAAAAGCTCAGTTGTGTTAATGTTAATGATCTAAATGCTGTTTTAAAGCTTTCTCCACATTGCCAGCTATGTAAAACCTGGTTTTGATTCCTAAGAATCTCTTCATATCATTAACTGTCCATGATGAAATAAGCAATCGTTCTTAAGTGTTATTTATGAAGCATTTAAAACTTTGATCATATTTAATTGACAATAACCAAACAACCCAACTGTCATCCGACTGGTTAAAATGTCTCTTAGTCCTGATTGGTTGCACAGAAGCATGTGACTTCAATATTTTCCATCTGAGCAAAACAAACTTCAAAGCCGTGAGTGGAGCACAGAGTAAGAAACAGAAGTACAAACTGTTCTGGTTTCAGCAGAAAGTAGTGTTCACGTGTGATTGTATCACTCATAACAAGCAAAACAAACAAGTTTTGGGGATCTTTGAATGTTGAAAGTGTGCCTTCACAGACTGAGAGGACAACAGTGAGCTTTTATCTTATAATGACTCACCCGCCACTTTTTTTTGAATGTGTCCAAATCTTTATACCCGATACTAATCCCTTATTATTGCTACATTTTTATCTGATTACCAATTCAGTCCACCTTGTTTTTGTGTCTCAAACGGGGCTACGATTGTGTCTATATTCATTAAGTGAGACGCCCGGTTACCAACATATTAATCACCAATAAAGAGATAAAAACCAGCCCTCACACTGTACTGCACAATGGGCTCTTTATTAAGTAAACGGCCTTTTTCCGGAAATGAATTCATCTGTACAAAGCTCCTGATTAAAGGAACTTATTAGCACTCCTACACTGACGGCCCTGCTTTAATTAGTAACGCACACTCATTCATTAAGTTGGACTTCATTGAGGCTGCTTCTAAGCCTCTGATAAAAATTTAAACAGAATTAATAATGAACCCAAATAAAAAATGAAGCTGTGCTGACGACTTTTACGTTGAGCCTGTTGCTTTCTAATGAGGGAGCAAGTCATGGATTGAATTTAACCCTCGGCTGTGTTCATTTTTACTTTTGGAAACTATGCCGAAGGGGCGCAGCTGGCTGGAAAACAATGCTTCCGGTCTGTGATTATGTACATATTCAATGAACCATTTTAAAGTCGGTTAACAGAGAAAACAAATTGTCAGACATTGCTGTATAACAGGATGAATAAAATACATCAAATGCAACCAGTAACGTCTTCTCCAGCACTACAGCTGACCATCTGACCCCTGACCTCTCCCTCCTAAAGGGAAACTCGCCATCGGGAGTAAATAATACATGTTTTCTTCTTAAGATATGTTGTTTGGATTGAAAAGTGTTGACAGGATACCAATGTATACTGTTTTCACATTCTAAAAAAACAACATTGACAGTTGGCAGGAGAGGGGATGCTAACACCAACTATATGAACCATTTCAATCCGGATTCAGATCTCATCACAGCACAGAAACTGCCCTCATCAAAGTCACCAACGATCTCCTCCTCTCCTCTGATGAACACTCCCTCAACATCCTGATACTGCTCGACCTCAGCGCAGCCTTCGACACCATCAACCACTCCATCCTCCTTTCACGTCTCGAGTCCTCCCTCCACATCACTGGCACAGCCCTCTCCTGGTTTAAATCATACCTCTCCGACCGGGAACAGTTCATCAGCATCAACAAATTCAAGTCTGACACAGCCCCAGTCTCTCAAGGTGTCCCCCAAGGTTCAGTACTCGGTCCCCTCCTCTTCATCCTCTACCTGCTCCCCCTTGGTGACATCATACGCCACCATGGTCTCCAGTACCACTGCTATGCTGACGACACCCAGCTCTACATCTCCACCAAATCCATCACCCCCACCATCCACTCCACCATCACCAACTGCCTCACAGATATAAAAACCTGGATGCAAGCAAACTTCCTCAAACTCAACACCGACAAATCTGAAGTCCTCATCATCGGCCCCAAATCATTAAACAATTCCCACCACGACTTCTCCCTCTGCATCGATGGCATCACTGTTCCTGCCTCCACACATGTCCGTAACCTCGGGGTCATCTTCGATCAAACTCTCTCATATGAACGCCACGTCAATCACATCACAAAAACCGCCTTCTTTCATCTCAAAAACATCGCCCGTCTCCGTCCCTCCCTCTCCTCCGCAGCCGCTGAAACACTCATCCACGCCTTCATCACCTCTCGACTGGACTACTGCAACAGCATCCTGTACGGCTCACCCACCAAAATCATCAATAAACTACAATACATCCAGAACTCAGCTGCCCGTCTGCTCACCCACTCCCGCACCAGAGACCACATCACCCCAGTCCTTCAAAACCTCCACTGGCTCCCCATACAGCAAAGAATCCAGTTCAAGCTCCTCCTCATCACCTACAAAGCCCTCCACAACCTCGCCCCTTCATACCTTTCGGACCTCCTGTACCATCACATTCCCAACCGCAACCTCAGATCTGCTGACGCCAACCTCCTTACCCCCCCTACTCTGTCCAAGCATCGAACCTGGGGGGACAGGGCCTTCTCCGTTGCTGCCCCCTCCCTCTGGAACTCCCTGCCCCAACACCTCAGACATTCTTCGTCACTTGCCACTTTCAAAACTGCACTAAAAACTCACCTATTCAAATCTGCTTTTAACCTCTAAAGTCAGTCATGTTTGTTTTCGTTCTTCCTTTTCATGTTTATTTTATTTTATTTACTTTTTTCTTACTGTTATGTCGTATATTTTGTTCTTATTATAAATGCTTCTATTGTTTCTGTTTTTAACATGTAAAGTGTCTTTGAGTGCCTTTTAAAGCGCTATATAAATAAAATGTATTATTATTATTATTAACAGCAGCCTCCCGTATAAAAGTCAGCAGCTTTGTTGACCGAACTATCCACCTCAACATCCTCCCTAAGAGGCTTTGTGTTGCTGTATCAACATCATACTTCCTCTGTTTCTACAAGAGGTCCTTGTCAGGTCTTTTTCGCTGTTTGAACAAACGGGGGCAGGCTCAACATCGAAAAGAAACTGGGTCAAGGAAACATCACGAGGGGACGTTTTGAAAGCTGATCCATTCTGAAATAGTGATCACCACTTTGACTTTCCAGTTTTAAACAACGTTAGTGTTCAGAAGACCAACAGCAGCCTGAAGAGGAGGGCATGTCTGGTCCTGGTGGAGAGAGAGAGAGGGGAGATGATTGAGTGGCAGGGAGATGAGAATCAGGGCTGTTGGGTGTGGTGAGGATTTCAGCACCACAGTGGTGGACAGCTCCCCAGCCTGCTGCTCACTGCTGGACTCTCCCCAAAATGTCTCTCCTTTCATGTTTCTATGGTGATTTGTAAATGTGTACACGACATATCCTACACAAGGAAAATCCTAATTATGACAAAACACATATCTTAAAGTGGAGATTAAAAATAGTGGATGTAAACCGAGAAGAACGGATATGTATATAACATAAGGCATACTAGATGGAAGAATAAAAATGAAGTCCTTTGTAATAACACACATTTCCTTTAATCAATCTTTAATTATGTCCCCTCCAAAAACATCTTCCTTTCTTCCATCCTTCCTTCCTTTCTTCCCTCCTTGATTCTTTCCTTCTTTCATTTACTTATTTCATTTGTACACTTCATCCCTCCTTCCTATCTCCCCTTGCTTCCTATCCTCATTGCTACTTTCTTTCCTCCCTACCCATCCTTTCTCCATACCTTCCTTTTTCTTTTCCGTTTTCGCCCACCTTTCTGTACCCTATCTTCTGATGGTCTTCTCTCCCTCCTTTCTTCCTATCCTCAACTCCTTGCTCCTCATCTTCCTTCTCTTACTCCCCCATCATCCTTTCCCCCCATTTCCCCTTCTCCACTTTCTCATTTCTTCCCCATCTCTCTTCTCCTAAATCCCCCTTCACAAGCATCCCTCTCTCCTTCTCTACTTTCTCTCCTCCTCCACTTTTCCTCACTCCTTCTTCACCACATCATTACCTCTGACTGTTTGTTCCTGAGCACCTACGCTCCATTCATCTGTAATTCATTACATCGCCCCAGCTCCTGGATTCTCCCCACACACACACACAGAGTTCATTAGCGGCCGATGCGATCTGGGAATTGTGGTTATATTCTCTAGGCTTAAACTACAAAAAGAACCTCATCCCAGCCCATTTGTTGTCAGCTATCTCAGCAGACACAGGCCTGCTTCAGTGTGTGTGTGTGTGTGTGTGTGTGTGTGTGTGTGTGTGCACTGACCCATCTCAACAGTTCTTGTCCTCCAAACCCACATTTTCTTCAGGCGTCCGTCTTTCTGTAGTTTTAAAGCCACCGCTCAAGATACCATCTAGTAAAGAGCATTAACATGAATAATATATAAACATGACTAAAACTGGACACGAGTTTATTTCTTAAATTAGTTTTGCGGATATCGTTTTGATCCATCCAAAATCCAGCATATTGCAAAGTGAACATGGTTCCCTTCATGTAGAAGAGATTGAGGTCAAGTCGAACTGGAACGAGAAGGAGACAAACTATTTGCTAAGATGATTAATTATACATCGATGGTACATTTTTAAATGCTCAAATAGTAACAAAGATATGAAGATTAATCAGCATAGAATGTATTTTACAGTACCGTAGGTCCCTGAGCAGAAATGCTCACCAGCAGGTATAGTCTGTCTTGAATATTGAAAGTACCACTTTTTTCCTGCTTATGTAATTACAATACAAATAAATTGAATATATAGACATGCTTACTGCTTTGTTGACTATACCCTCTATATAGAAATACAGGAACAACAAATGCTCACTCCCAACTCATCAAATACCGCTAATGTCCAGTGGCCCTCAGCTTCAAACTAGCTTTTGGACTTGTCAGGGACTGCCAGTTTCCCCTCTTTACTTCGTGTCTTTTCAAAATAAACTACTGTCTTCACAGGAAGTTTATGTTCAGGCAACAAAACTTCAAGAGAGCGTGGTGTGTCTCATACAGAAGCTAAAGGGGGCCTCTGACCAGGTGCCATTATGGAGCTATATTAAGTTAGGATTGAGAAAGTGTCGACATATTTGACAGCTTGCCCACAAAAGTCTCTAATTTGTGTTGATAAAACCAAATTGAATACATCAGAAAAGGCACGTCGATTTCCATTAATAATTTATTGTGTTGAGGCATTGATCAGTCTGAGACAGCGAGCTGCAGGCATAAAGAGGCAAAGGTGGATTTTCAAAACAAAGGTTTAATTTACCCAAAAATCAAAAAAGATTTACAAAATATTCAGCAAAGTTCTGTATGAAATGAACACAATTGAAGCTATGTTGATTTAACATAATCTGAACACGACGTAACAACACAAAGACAAACACCACCACAACAAAACAGGACAATAAGTCTATCACTATATTTTTATATTAACCAAAATGAAAGCAACAACACATAAATATAGTCTAAAGCGACGAACTGAAGTACAGTAGTTCAAATGTGAACAATTCAAATAAACCAACCACATCCTTAGAGCCCTGCAGTAAGTCTGTATGTTTTAGTCAAGAGAACGTCAAGCAGCATGAATTAAGCGAAGGTAAAGCCCACAGGGTGAGACAGTTATCTGAGTCCTGCAGGTACTCAGCTCTGTCTCCTCGGTTCTGAGTGGAGGATGGATTTGTGTGTTTTGACTCAGCAGCTCTGAGCGTCTGACTGCCTCTCATGTTCAGCCTTGACATTTCCAGCGCTAAGACCGGTGCTTATTTACACGAGCCAAGCGCAAATCACCTCTGTCTTGTTCAGAGGGATGACGCGCTGACGTCTCTCAAAGTGTCCGACGTCTGCCGGTGACGTCTTCGTGGTTGGACTCCGCAGAGGGGAGGGAGTCACGGCTCTCCTTCCTCCCTCTTCCTGCATTTTAACAGCAGGCCAACTTATAAAACGCTGTACGTTCTGCTGCAGTTTTTCATGTATTGCATTGAGTTGTAGCTGTAAGATTCATGTTTTGCCTAAAAAGGCAAGTCTGGCTTCCTCCACAAGCACACACAGACACACACCGTTCTTATGACTTGAATATAAGTTATCTCAATGGAGGTATTGAATGTATCATGGTCCTTGGTCAGGTCATACCAGAAAGCATCACTATATTTTGAAGAAGTCTTCTGATCAGACTTTCATGTGTGTGTTTGCACATAAACGTTCTTCTTCGTGTGATTCGTTTGCCTAAGCCCTCACATGTGCACACGAGAGCATTTGCACGCACGCCGCCACGTACCTGACGCCATTATTTCTTGAAGGGCTCTTGATCGGCCGGGTTCACCTGAGGCGAGGGGTGTTTTACCATATCAAATATTTGTAACGTGTGACTCATGCCTGAGTGAGCGAATCCACTCTGACAACGCTGAATCTGCTCTGCGGCGTCTCTGCTCGAGCGATGAGGTCACTCCTCACTCTCTTCCTGCCTGACAGCGACTTTCTTTTTTGCTCCTTATCTGTTCGCTTCTGATCTTGTCTGCTGACTTCATTTTGTTCTCGGCTGTTCTCTTATCGGCTCCGCTGCTCTCTTTCTCGGCCTCATAAACAGCATTTTAAAAGTCACCGAACCTCCTTCAGCATCTCGTTTTCAATGTCAGCTATTCGTAATAACACGAGAATTATTCTAACCATGCACATCTCTATAAACAGGCAAATGTTATTAAAAAAGAAGAAGGTTGACGACCATCCTCCTGCAGGCTTTATATATCTGCTTTACATATTCACTGTGAATTTGTACTCAGAAATTTTTATTTCGGTGCAAAGAGGAGAGTTGATGCTAATTTGTTAATGCATTGCAAACACAGCCCTACAACCACAAGCATGTCTGTTCCACAGCAGAAGGTTTGCTTCTTTACAGAACAGCATCACGTAGGTTATGACCTAAAGCACCGGAGCTGCTGGAGCTGCTCTGACTCTTCTCCCACTGAGCTGAAGTCAGTCGATTATTAACCTGTCTGGTGTTTGTTGTAGCCCAGGTTGAAGGACACTTTTTCAATGTTTTCGTTTTCTTTGTTTTAAGCTCTGTAGAGTTACATCCAGGACATAGAGTCCAGTGCAATAGTGCAACTGCAGTTAAATGATGTTAACCCGTTCTCATTACCAGAGCGTCAAATACAGCTGCCTTGTCATGCCCATCATCATCTAATACTGACGCACAATCCACCCTTCAGAGTCCGTTTGAGACGCACCGGGCTTTCAAGTAACTCATATTGACGCTGTTGGCTTTAGATTGAAGACGCTCAGAGAAAAAGCTCCGGGAGTTTGATGACATAGTTTAAAGACCCAAGAAGTGGAGGTGAATGGGTCGAACAAACTCAAGACTTTCAACCAGGACAAATCATAGAATCATGGTGGCAAAAGAAGCGCTTCTGTAGTTTGTGTTTTATCATTCCTTCATCATAAGACTGAACAACAGTAAACCGCATTATCTTTAGCACAATCCATGAAACTCAAACTGTTTTGTGTCTGTTTGCATTGCAGAACATGTGTATCCTATTAATGCACATTAGGCCCGCAGCATGTTTTATTGAACTTTATTAACATGGTTCAACCTCAGCTTTAATTATTGGTTTGCACGTCGGCTGCATGTGGTCTCGCTGTTGATATAATTGTGTGCAGTCCAGACAGAAAATTGTTTGACTGGACAGAAATGTCAGATAATAACATACAAAAACAGCAAAGCAGCATTCAGGGGCCGATGATGATGTTTCACGCTTGCTTCACTTCCAGAGAACACAGCGTGGTGAATGTGACCTCCATTTTGACTGGATGGATGAGGCTCTGTGTGTGTGTGTGTGTGTGTGTGTGTGCGTGTGAGAGAGAGAGAGATTCTCAGTGTCAACAGCTGAAATGATGCATGGCAGAGGCAGCGTTTCTGCCACCTAGTGTGTGTCAAATTGCACTGCATGGTAGCTGGATGCCTGACAAACTGGTGTGGCGAGCTGGACACCAGTGGGGGCTGATTAGATGATCACCAGAGACTCTGGGGGTTTGATCACGGCCAAAGACATCATCTTTGGAGTTCGAAATGTGTTTAAAGAGTTTAAAATTTCAAGCAGTCTGTAAAGATTTCAAACATTTTATGACCACACCAGACTCCATTCATAATTTGGCCCTTTTAATTCTGTATCCTTAGCATTACTGCCATTGCCAGAGTATAAAAACACTTTTATATTTGTTTTTCATTTTTAAATTGTTTTTCTTTTGTCGATTATACTTTCTTCCTCTGGATTATACACAGATTTAACTATCAACAAGATGTTTCCCTCATTTTCAGATGACAATATTTTTGCTTGGCAAAAAAAAAGGATTGATTATTGATTGATTGACTGCCCCAGGACAGCCTACCAAGAGGAAAAGATATGAGTCACGTTGTGTCCTTGTTGAGCCAGAAGGACTCCCATTCAGTGTATGTTTAAAGTAAATACTCATTCTTCTCTGTCCTCTGTATAATGCTGTTTTCTGTTGGGGTCCATCTCATTGTTTTCCACTCTGTCTGATTGTATGCACCTCCTGTAAAGAGAAGGATTCTCTGCCTGTGAATACGATGCGTACCCTCTTTCCAAGTCTTTCAATTTCACTGGCACCTTCTGGCTTTCTGCGAAACCTTTCCCCGGCGGTCCCTTGACATGTTAAGAAAATCATCTTGAATTCTCAGGACTGGTCTGACGAGCTGTTCAATGCTTTGCAACGGCTCAGTTCGTCCAAGGTTGTTCTCCTCTCCTCCTCTCGGTGGAACTCCTCTCCTTCACTTTCGTCTTTCATCTCGTCTCCTGTCCGATATCACATACATATTTAACAGCCGGAGTCAATGAAAGTCAAGAAAGATAAAAATCAGAGGCTCCTCACTCATTGTTTTCGTACCTCCCTGATCTGCTTGTGCATATCTTTGTCCTCTCCTCACCTCTTCTTTCTGACATCTTGACATGTTTTTCATTCACCTCTCTTACCCTTGGATAAATGAACTGAACACTTTCCTCCTCTCCAGCTGCTCACTATGTTTGTTCCATTTAAATCATACACATGTATGAATACATGCAGGCTGAGCCATCGTCTGATCAGCACCACCGGACGCTTTGTCTCCACAGATGAGTTCGTTCAGCACGAGGGCTCTGACGCTGCTCTCGTCGGTTTTCGGGGCCTGTGGTTTGCTGTTGGTGGGCGTCGCCGTGTCAACAGACTACTGGCTGCTGATGGAGGAGGGAATCGTCCTGCAGCAGAACCAGACCACCGAGGTCAAGATGGCGCTGCACTCCGGCCTCTGGAGGGTCTGCTTCGTGGCCGGTTGGTAACAATGTCATGTCACTAACTGCTGATTATGTTGGTTTGATCTGTAAGGTACTGATGCTGATTTAATGCCATTACTTGTTGTAGTTGCAGAAACAATTTATAGTTTATTTTGTTCTGTTCTTTTGAATTTCAAAGAGGAAAACCTGTCAAACGTGTGTGGGTAAATTGTCGACCAGAGGATGGGCGGGTGACATGAATTATATTAGTGTGAGAGTACAGGATGAGTTCTGACTGGACTAATACTGCACCAGAGTTTGACAGGAACCAATCAGACCACGTAGTGCAGGAAGACTCAGTGGGTCATATCACACCACTGATTTTCAACAGTACACACTTAAAATTCATTAAGCCGCCTCCTTGAAGGCAGACTGGCCAATCATAGCGTAGCATTAGCCAGCTAAGATCAGGGTTCTCTCAAGGAATACAAACGAGAATAGCGAGTCAACAAATTAGTGTGTCACCTCTGGTCGAATTTGACCTCAAGAAAAACAGAAAAGGAAAGTGTATATTCATGCTGTTAAACACACACGCAGACACACACGGCAGCAGGGTGGACACCACAGATACAAATAACTCTCCTTATTGCAGTAGCTGTCTCTGTGTTTCGGGTCACGACGGTGTTGCTCTGGGGAGGCGGCCATGTTTGTGTTTCCCTGTTGTCTGACGCCTGGTACAAAAGGTCAGAGGAGGAAAACGCTGGTGGCATTTGGAACGGCCGTGTGTGTGTGTGTGTGTGTGTGTGCGTGTGTGTGTGTCCTCTCTCTCTCTGCCTACAGTTTGAGGTTAATTGTTGTGTCTGTATTCAGCTCTTCTCTCTCTCAGCTCAAACCTTGTTTTCTCCTGAAACCTCCTGACCTCCATCCGTCTCTTCCTCTAATTCACCTTTTCCTCTCGGTTCCATTCTCTGCCTCCCTGTTTCTCCCTCTTCATAATCTCTTTTGGGGTCTCTCTATCCTCTCTCACCTCTTTCCTATTCGCCCTTTCAAAATCTGTTTTTGTTTGTCTCTGCCTACACTCAGCCCCGTCTGCCCTTTCTCTGTGTTTTTTTTTAACTTCTGTTTTTGGTTTGTTTTGTTTATTCTGGTTTTATTTCCATACACAAATATTCCCATATTGTTCGTGACCCAAAGAAGACCCTAACCCTCCCACTCATCTCTCTGCTTTCCTGTCTGTATTCTTTCTTTCTCAATCCGTTCCCTGTTTCCTCTCTCTCTGTTTCAGGACCAGAGAAGGGCAGATGCGTGGCGTCGGAGTATTTCACCGAGCCAGAGATAGAGATCACGACAGAAAACACAGCCAACATACTCAGTGAGTCACGTCCACACATACACATGAGGGATAGATCAAATCCAATTAAAATGAAAAATTGCGCTTAGAGAAACAAAACAAAAATGCAGTTTGTTGAAAACGTTATCAAAGTAGGTCCATCTAAGATGCTCCAATAGTGTAACGTTAAATAAAAAGTTAAAATATTACAACACTACCAAGTACACAAACTAAAGGTCATAGGAGACATGTGCATGCATCAACTACCCTTTAACACCGTTTTTATCTTTAGTTCTTAATTAAATAAGATAATGAGACAGAACGAAGGAAACTACACCTTGTGGATTATCTGTCAGGAAACTTAATGTGTGAGGTAAAGTTAACGTATATATAGAGTTGCTGCAGTGAAAACAAATCTCCAAATGCTGCGTCCAAAGTTTCATGATAAGTTGACATTTCTGATACCTGGTTTTCTCAGGTCATCAATATGTAAAAACACTGAAGATACCAGTGAATACAGAAACTGTAGCATTCTGTTATGCGCATTTCCGAACATTTCTGACGGTACCACACACACAATCTGTTTGATTTAAGCTTCTTTTTACTTTCAAAAGGTTACCTATAGTCCTGACGCTGCCAAAGAACCTGTGCAGCACCATTTGATTTTGAAGAACCCAGTGTACACTGAATATATTTCACTTTTTTTGGTCAAAGAGTAAATGAATGTCGAGAGCTCGCTGAAGTTCCCCACGGAGCAGTTTTGTCTCTGAGCTGTTTTAATGATTTAAGATGTTGACACTGTGAACTGGCCGCAGTCTCTGTCTCTTTGAAGTGAAGCACACAGTGTTGTTGGAGACACCAGGGGGAAGACATTTGGTCCGTTTAATGCTAGATAAATGTCCTCATAGTCATAACAAGTCATAACACTGTAGTAGCACTGTGGGAGAAGTTGTTGAATAAATCATGCGCTGCCTTGCTCAATATAACCCCGAGTGAGCTGCGGTAGACCTAAGGTTAGAAGGCTGCAGTGGACATCTATACATATGTGAGTATTTTGGAACATATTGTCAAAAAAAAGACAATCCCGTCACCAGAAAAGAGATTATTTTGTTATTATAACTATAGATTTTCTATCATTTTCATGTCATTGTTATGATTTGATAAGCAAATAATTATCCAAATTATTCTTGCAACACAAAACATGCTGTAATGTCTTTGTAGGTTCATGGCAAGAATTAAAATGTACTACTAAATATTCTTTTATGTTATGCATCACAATGTGAAGTACAAACAAACATGTTTGCAGCTAATGTGTCTTTATAGCTGCACTGATGAATATTTTCATATTAGCAATTGATCAAGAGAGAATTATTACGAGACCCTTTAGTTCTACGGAGCGTTTTAGGGTCTTTCAGCTCCTTGTTTTGGTTTGGCCTCTCGTCAACGTTGTTTGAGAAAAAAAACATTTAGTAGTTGGTGGACACCAAAAGAAAGCTGCAAGAAAAGTTAATATTGGACTTAAATTCATCGTTAGAAATGAGATATTAGTGATTAGGAATAGTTCTATAAATGCTCCACTATGCTGGATGTGAGAACAGGCAGCTATTTGCTAACAAATTTGATGATATGATCAATGTTGTGTTGCTTGATTTACTGCCCAACCAATCAAACGTACTTAGAAATTAAAAAGGTTGAAATGTCCAATGTTGGACTTACCAGCTAATGATCTTAGCAGCTGTGAGCGATGAGTTCCTGTTCTGTACATACTAGTGGTTTTGATCATTGATGAAGGCAAATCATTTTAAACCTAGAAACATTGGAAATACACAAATTAGCCATCTTGATGCCTTTAAAAAAAAATTAAAATAAAAAAAAAAACATCCACTCGTCCAAAGTGAAGCTAGAGGGGAACTTAGAGCATAAACGTTTGAGGCGTAGAGCCACTGATCAAGCATTTGTATTTGAGAAGATGTGTTGGTCACTAAATCAGGCAAATGTAATATCATAGTTTTTATGTTTGCTGCATTTTAGACTTAAATGAACAAAGTTGACTGAAGGAGGAAAATATTGCGGTTGAATCGGATTTTGGCACCAGCATCGTGCCACTCCTTTCTGAAGTCATTCCCCTTGGTCTTGTTCTTTAATCATGTCCATGTCCTTCTCTTACCCTCTCCCGCATTCCTCCCTGTCCTCCAGAAATGGTCCGAACTGCCACTCCCTTCCCAATGGTCTCCCTGCTCTTCGTCTTCACCGCCTTCATCATCAGCAACATCGGACACATCCGGCCGCAGCGCACCATCCTCGCCTTCGTCTCCGGAATATTCTTCATACTGTCAGGTACCGTGCGCACAGAGTCTGAAATCATAAGAGACCTCCGCCCCCGCACGGCGAGTCTTCTTCCTGCAGTGGAATTGTTCTCAGCTCATACAGAACTTGTTTTGTTGCACAAAAAACAAGGTTTGCAAACAATCAAAAACTCGAATACATTTTATTTTCTTGAAGAACAAATAGCAACTCCAGGCCTTTCTTGTCAAGATTTGTTTCCGTATTTTCCAATTATTGCGCTGTGTGTTGCAGCGACTGAAAAAGCAGCCCGGGAGACAAACCTCAGTACACAGCAGTCGGAGAATCTGAGGGTGGAAGCTCTCCGGAGAACAAACACAGTTTCTAGGAATACGACTTGCTCAGTGAAGTTATGCCAAAAGTAAAACCAAATAAACTCCATCCAACTAATGGGACCGATGCACCGCCTGTGAGGAATATGTTTTGGGCCGTTCTGAAAGGTTTACGATCAAGTGACTAAACCCGACCGTGAACTCTCCTCGGCTGCTCTCTTGCCTTGCTTTAGATTTCAGGCTTTGGCACGATGATGATGATGATGAAGACTTACAGATAATAAGGCTTTAGGAATAGCGTTGTATCAGATTTAAGGAAAGCTGAGGTTTTGGTTTCTGGAAATACTTTTTGACCGCCCTGTCCCCAACATGTTTGTTTCCTTGTTTTTTCTTTTACATTCTGCAGCAACTCAAACAACCAGTTTGAAGCACCTCAGCTTTTGTCCTTGAAGAACAATGAACATGTATTTGTTCAGGTACAAACATCAGTGCTGCACATGTTATATTTCCACATTATACACTGTGTGCAAAGATTTCGCAGCACCTTGCAAAGAGTCAAACAGCTACAGTAGCTAATCCTACTGTAATAAAATGAAATGTGATTTAATTGGTGCAAAGTGCAAAGAACAAGTTGTATCGTATGAACACTGACCAGGCAGTGACTGTAGATGAAATAAGAAAGCGTTAGAAGCATAGACTGTATGGAAGAAGAGTTCAGCATTTTGGCAGTCGCCATCTTGTTTTTTTAAGTGGAAGACAGGGACCACTCTTAGACCGGACAATGCCATGGTAGCCACCTGTCAATCACCGTGTAGCCCCACCCTAAAGCATAATCTGCTTTATGGTCTATCTGACTCTAAATCGACCATAATTTACTAAATGAACATCATGCTGTATTGAAGAAGACTTGAAACTAGAGATTGAGAACATAAACTCATGTTCACAACGTTTACTGAAGCAAGACATTCAATTGAAGTTGAGGAGGTAGAGCGGGTCGTCCACTAATCAGAAGAACAGGCGGCTCGATCCCTGGCTCTTCCGGACGGGCATTTTGCACTCCGCATCAGTGTAAAGATACTGAACCCCAAGCTGCTCCCGAAGGCTCTGCCTGTGTGTGTAAATGAGCATTTAGATTAGATCCTGACCGCAGGTTGGTGCACCTTGTATGGCAGCTTCGGCCATCAGTGTATGAACGTGTGTGTGAATGTATGAATGCAGGTCTATTTACTATTAACCATCCTTTCTTGATTTAAAAGCAATATGTTTTCTCCAAAACATCAATCAAATTGAAGTTTGGATATATTTTGCAGGAGACAGCTATTGCTGCAGGAGCTTTGAGAAAGCCACAGGAGCTCTGGTTCATCAGGACGGTAGAAACCGGCTAAAAGGCCGAGGTATTGTATAAGACCTGTGTGAAAGTGTCAAACTCCTCCTTCACCTGTCTGCTTAAATAAGAAGAGTAAAAGCAGCAGAGCAGAAGAAGAGAAGCAAGCTTGTTAAAAGTCAACATTCTTCAAGGTTAATGATAATAAGAAGATGGAAGACTCACTCTGCAGCTCTGGTTTCCTTTTCCCAGCTGACAGCTTGTCAGACCTTACCTTGTTCTTGCTGCTGGCTCAACAGTGAACGGGATTTAATTCCACATAATTGCTCTCTGCCGAGGAAGCTGCAGGGCAGCAGTGATTTGATGTTTCACTGCAGGCTTTTGGTAAAAAACTTTACTGGTTTCAAACTTTAAGCAGTCTGGAAGGAGACTTTGTTGTAGTTTGACATTTCAATCAGAAAGTTGGTAATGAGGAAGGTTTGGTCTTCTTCGGGACGACACCTTTGTGGTCTGAACCATACATGTCACATTATCTCACTGCGGACACCAACCTTCAGTGCAGTCAATCTCCATTCCAGTCACGTAGCTGAGCGCCTTTAAGTGCTGAGTGGAAAGTTACCGGATGAAATGTTTGATCACACTAATTACTTTTGTGGACCCACATGGTAGTCCAAATAAAAAAAGACAGACTCATCTTCCAGTGTATTAAATTAAATCTACTTACATAGTAAGGCCATTTGTGCGTTGACACTCCTGTCATGCCTTTCATGTCTTTTGGTTGGTTCGTTGGCTCCAATGGAGGGTCTGAAGGTAGACCCGTTCCTGTTTCAACATGCCCCCTTACGTAGAGCCAGCTCCGTAAAGAAATGCTCCTCCCAGGTTGGTGTGGAATAACGAACCTCCGATGCTGAGAAATTAAGAAGTGAACGCAAAAGTGCCATCAGCTGCAGTTCCTCAAATGGCCACTTGAGACCGGCTCGAAAAGCGAGTCGATCCCCATAGACCCTCATGGTAAAATGCACAGCTTTAAAGCAGCGATAAACAGATGTACAGCCTGATACATCATAGGGTTTTCGTCTCTGTAGCTAATACCACTATTTATGACAACTGTACCGGGGTGAAATTTTATATAAATCACCCGTTTAAATTATAAGGCTTTAGGTCAGACAAGATTGAGGGCGTGGCTGCTTTGAGTGACAGATCGCTCGCTGCTTGCTGTCTCCTCTGCTGCGTCACCCGGCTCCACCACTCTGTCCATTTTTAGATTTAGGCTGTCTCGTCACTGCCAAGATGGCGACGGCCGGAGACACTTCATAATGGCTCTTCAGAAACCTTTGGGTTACGTCACAGGGATACAGTCTACTGTATGCACAGAGCCCTGACCTCAACCCTCAACACCTTTGGGATGAAGTGGGAGTGTGATTGAGGTCTTAGTGTGTAACATCAGTGTTGGACCTTACTGAAACTTCAGGGTAAAACAAATTGTTGGACTGACCAACAACTCTCACTCCCAACTGGCCCTGTGTTACATGAATTCAAGTTCACCACAGCCACCTCTCGAGCCCACAGGGGGGTGAGTGCTTGATAGATTTTAGGTGGACTATCACATTCTCTATCACTCTCAGAACTGGTCCCCCACAGGGCTCCATCAGTTTACTAAAGGTTTGGAATCACATGACAGGGGACAAAGGAAACTTTGTCTCACAGAGCAAAGTCTTACACCTGTAATCCATCTTCGTGTTTCACTGAGGATTAACATTTAACAACACAAAAGTCCTCTCTGTCACGTCGCGTTCTGTTTCATTTGCACCATGAGTCCTGTTGGGGAGGGGAGTCACTGGAGCTAACGGGGGGACATCACGTCCTCGTGTCGCTGCGGGACAGCTGGGTGACGTTTCTGGTCGGCTACCTCGACTGCAGGGTCAAGCGTTTCAGCTGATGAAAGGGGTTGTTGGGATTATTTTGGACCTTGTTAGTCTCTCTCTCTCTCTCTCTCTCTCTCTCTCTCTCTCTGAGCAGACAGGATGACATCACCTTCCTGTTTCAGCCTTTTTTCTTTTTTGCATGAGTGAGCTTTACCTCACAGATGCTAGCTTAGCATGGTGGACTGCTGACTGGACAGACGTGACAACCATGATGTCATGGGAATGTCACCGAGCCAAGACGGAGAAAAACTGACGTATGCTTATACAGAGATAAACTCAAAGACATCAGGTCAATGTATGTGTGCCGGTAAAACAGCCAAAAAACCTGAAAAAGCACTTTGTCAACTAATTTAGAAATGTTCAAGTTATGCATTTTAATTTATAGATTATATTGGTGTAATATTAATTATATTATCTGTTAAATTTAATGTAAATTCACATGTGATTTTCAGATTTGTACAATTCAATATCAATTTACACACAGACGGTCTATGTGTTTTTTGGACATTTCAAATTGCATGCGTTTTCACATTTGTATTGTATTTATATTAAAATATCTTATTTATTTATTTGATTGTATTTGTTTATTTAAGAGGGGCAATGGCTAGTCATTGACTGTCCCACAGTTAGCTAATAGCTAGTTTCATTGGCCGTCCCTGGGCAGGCAAATACACAAAAGCATTTTGGCATCAAATGACAAAAAATATGTTATTGTGACAAAAGTTACAAGATGACACGGTAATAAACACATATTAATAAAATAAAAACAGCTTCGGCAACAGCACCGTACAAAGTCGTGAAAACATAATTCTCAGTTTTGGAGAAAAGATTATGTGCGAAAACAGAATCAGAAAAGTAATTTGATTTTGTTCTTGTAATTGCTGAGCACCCTCTGTGAGGAACGGAAAACACGTCTCTGTCAGAAGCAGTTATTTCTGTGTGATGGTTCACAGCACAAAGAAGGAATTGAGCCCAGAAATCGATCGTTGCCATTTTCACCTCAGAAGCAGTGAAATGACAGTGATTTCTATTCCATGCTTGTTGTTTACCATAAAAGAGATTTCTTTTTCCAAAGGCAGCGCTGCAATTATGTCACAGGGGAGGGGAGTCACAGAAAAACACCGAAATCAGTGATATTTCAGAATGATTTTGCAGCAAAAAACTTGTTTGTCTCAGTCAGCATGTCTGTGTTTTTGTCATGAGAACTGCCCGTCAGTCACAACGCACCCTCAGGTTACAACATGGTGGCTGTGGACCAGCTGTTTCCTCCCATTTCTCCTGTCTGTCCCTCCTCCAGCTACTTCTCTCCTGCAACTCTCTTTTTTCCCCTCTCTGAATGTATGTGTGTGCGTGTGTGTGTGTGTGTGCGTGTGTGTGTGTGTGTGTGTGTGTGTGTGTGTGTGTGCACGTTCACACTCATGTGGAGTCCAAGCAAGAGAGCGGAGATGAGCATTAAGACACAACGCTGCCATCTGATGGCCAAAAAAGAGAATTACAATTCAGTCTCAAGTCTCTGTCCTTTTTTCACAATTTTCGATAAAACATAAGATGAGAGAAAGTCACATGTTTCCAGATCTCTTCCTGCACTGCACCTGAGATCACCTGTCAAGCAAACAGGATGCGCAGATCACTATTTTATCTTGTCATGCCCATCAACGTTCCTTTCATTGTCCGGTAATCTGTCAAATGGTCAGAACCGTTGTTGTTTAGAACACGTAGTCGCCTCTCTGTGTCGTCACAAACACATAAGCCACGCCCACAGCGGCCAGTAGCTCCTCACAGGACGCTGATTGGTCCGTGCTCTGGTTTGCCAGACAACAAATGCATTACTTGAAGCCTGACATAATGTGTGATATGGCATGATATGATCTTGTGACATCGCGAGAATCCAGCTGCCGTGCGAGGTAACCCTTCCACCACGTAAGATGGAGAATTGTGACAGTAGTTTGTTTTCCTCAATCCTGCTGTTAAATACACAAACAAACCAACAAACCGAACAAAAAAACATCTGCGGAGATAATTATGTAAAGTGCACAGTGAAGTGTCTAAAACTTAAGACAAAAGGCATTCAAATTCTCATGTTGCGCCAAATATTGGTTTCTTGTGGAGAGGCGGGGAGCTGTCCTACTTCTTCTTTCTTTGTTACTCGCAGAATCTTAAATGGAAATACATTTGTTCCAGGGAATCCGAAAGCTTTTTTAGTAATCTGCTGAATCACTTCAGTGTTTTCCAGCGTGTCATGCTGTCTGCATAAGAAGCAGTAAAACAGAAACGTGAGTCCATATTAAAATGTCACAGGATGTAAATGTAAGCGTGGCCTCATTGGTTCATCTATCCTCTGCCTGGTTTCACCGACGCGTCTCAACAAACAAGACATGTTTACATCGCTTACATCCAACCAAACTCCTGCATGTCTCCTCGAGGTTTATGCGTCTCCTGCTTTGTTTGATTCCCTTTCACACAGCTGCGACTCCAAAACAGTCTCACTGTTGAACAGGTATTTCCAATCAGGCCCAGATGGTTCTCTAATCTGTTTCCAGATAAACGACAGCATTTCTGTTTAAAAAACGCTCCTAGAACCCGCTACGTTCAGAACGCAGCAGCTGGGCTTCTCTCTGGTTTTAACAGACGGCATCACTTCATCCCAACCCTGGCTTCTCTCAGATAACAAAATATAATTCAAAGTATTCCTTTAAAAGCCGCACACAAGCAGTACGAGCTGACCGTTCACTGCTGTTGTGTTAACATGTTGTATCTCTGCAGCTCCGACATGTAGCTACATTCTTTAGGAGGAGCACATCCGCTCTGCAGAGCCGCAGAGCCTCTGCGAGAGCCAGACGCAAAAGCCTAAATCCGGCTTAACATATTTTCAAATGAAAGTCCATGTTGGCTAGTGTTTGATTATTTAATTCCTGTTCAACGTAGAGTTGCATGTTAACCTATCAGTGATATGTTTTCAGGGGGAAAGAGCTGTGAGGTGGCTTTAAATGCGAAGCATCTTTGCTGTGTTTAGTGTGTCAGAGTTTCACTGCTGGAGGAATTTTGGAGGTCAGCTGCAGCGGTTAGTCACTCGACAGGGGAGGAAGCACTGACACACTCCTAATGAGGGTTCAGTGTGTGTGTGTGTGTGTGTGTATGACTGTCCTCGTTTATCTGTGTACCACAGCACAGCCTGTTGTTGAGGCTTTCTCAGCCTATTTACAGTACAACGAGGACACGTTATCATTATAGCTATTCCAGCAAAACAGCGCGCACAAGCACACACACACACACACACACAAATACAAAGAGACTAAAGGCCCATTCAAATGGGATTAGTATTACAGGGTAACAAGGGTAATGCAACATTAGCCTTGCACCTCCCGGTTTCCTAGTTATTCATAGTTTCTTAGAGCTGGAAAAGCATTCGTGAGGATGGAACAACGGAAATAATTGGATGTCACAACCTCTTCCTCCTCGATCAGCTGAACTGGCTTCTCCAGTGGTCAAACTGTCTGCTGTTAGAAGGCATTTCTCCCATTTGACACTCAAATGGGAGAAAAGAAGGCGCAGCGTATCCCCGTAAACCCCTCTGTGTTTGCAGTAATGACAGTAAGAATTCATGTGTATGTGTTTGTGCCTCTGCAGGTCTCAGCCTGGTGGTTGGACTGGTCTTGTATATTTCCAGTATTAATGACGAGGTGATGAACCGACCCAGAGAGGCCGAGCAGTTCTTCCACTACCGCTACGGCTGGTCCTTCGCCTTTGCTGCCTCCTCCTTCCTGCTGAAAGAGGTAATCGAAGAACAACACTCGCACTAACACACGCACACACACACTCAGATGTAGTCATGCATAAACAGTTGTGGGTTTACTGCACGCACACAAACACATGAGTGTGTGGAAATGCACAAACACAGACTGAAAAGCCTGCATACACAACACCTGTAACGCACTGAATGTGCACGTGGACAAAGTACACGCTCACACACACTGCAGATATATTCAAGTAAACACACAGACACACACTGAGCGGTGGCACTAATATGCACTGATGCTTAACATTTACCAACGCTATGTAACTGACAAAAGAGATAATATGCACAGATGCACACACATATACATTCCTACATTACCAACAGTGGACTATCATGAAACTACAGCCAAGAGGACCTGTTTCTGGTCATTTTGAAAAAAACTAAAATAGAATAGAAAATGTACTTTTAATTTCTTTGAACAGATTATTACTGAAAATGTGCCTTTTTAAATTAATATCATTTTTTAAAGAAATTAACAAACATGCTTTCTTGAGTAATGTTTACCTTTTCAAAGAGGGGACTTCCATGTCTGAAGTTGAACTGTATGTAACCATTCTTTCACCCAGTGAGTGTTTGTTTACGACAAAGACCTTGTCTGGTTCTTTCAAAAATGAACAATCTAACAATCTATGTTACGAATCTTTAAATAATTTTATGTGAAACAACTATTACGGAAATAATCATGGCCACTTTAATTGAGAATAAATAATATAATAAACACAACACACAGACAGATTGTTTGGAATCTGATTTGGATGTCGACCAACCGCCGCTTAGCTAAACACACTCAAGCATGTGTACAACGTAGTCACACAAAGTGCTTGTAGCTTGCTGAATACAGACTTATTCAGCTAAACACACACGCACACACACACACACACACACACACACATTTAAAAAGTGCCTGCGTAGGAGCCCGTCATCCTGCCTGCATCAATATTCATAAATGTTAATAGCTTGAATACTTGAGGGCAGCAGCTCCGTCGCAGCACAGCTTTATCTTCATCAGAATATTCCTCGCTGCTGCTACTCCTTCTTCTCTATCCTTCATTCCTCATCCTCCTCTTCTCACTCCGCTCTTTTTCTCCTCTTCTCTCCTTCCTCCTCTCTCTGCCCTCTACTTTTATCTTGTATCTTTGTTTTCTTTTATGTTCATTTCTCTAATCCTCTGTTGTCCCTTCCCTTCTCTTTTCTTCTTGTCTTATCTCCTCTCCTCTCCTCTTGCCTTCTGTCCTTTCATCGTATCTCCTCTTTGTCTCTCTTTTTTTTCGTTTCCTGTTCCCTGCTCTCCTCTCCGACTTCATCTTGTAGCATTTCTCCACTTCTCTCTTTTTCTCTCAAATCCTGTTTTCATCTCTTCTTCCCTTTTTCATCTTCTCCTATTTCATCTCCTGTCTACTCGTATTTTACTCTCTTCTCTTTTCACATCTGTATCCATTCTTCTGTTCTTTATTTCCTCACTAAATTTTTACCTTTTTTGTCCTTCACATTTTTTGTTTCTCTTTTTCTTCTTTTCTAATCACCTGGTCTCTTTTCCGCACTTTTTATCTTTTCTTTGTCAAATCCTGCTTTCTTCACCCCTCCTCATCTTCCTAATATATTTATTCTTCCCTGCTTATCCTCCATTTCTTCTTCACTTTTTATTTTCCTCTTCTCTTCTCTTCTCTTCTCTTCTCTTCTCTTCTGTGTTGTCCCTTTTCCTCTCTTTCTTTCTCTCCTTCCCTCTCTTTGCTCGTCTTCCTTGCCTTTAAAGTTGCCTCTTTTACTTCATCATTTCTTTATCTTTTCTCTTCCTTCCCTACTCCTCTCTTCTTTCTTCTTTTTTATTCTCATATCTCCCCCATCTTTTATTTCCTTCTTTCTTGTCTCCTTTTCTGGTTTCCTCCTCTCTTGTCTAACATCATGTTCTCTCCTTCCTCCTAGCCTCCTAGCTTCTTCTGAGCCTCGCTTAATTCTCCTCTTTTTCTTTTTCTTTTGTCCTCTACCTTTGTCTTCACTTCTGTCATCCTCCCTTTCCTAATCCTCTATTATTGTTTACCTTCTCTTATCCCCTGTGTTCCTTCATCCTCTTTGTCCTCCTTTCACTTTGTCCCATCCCTCCTTTCCTGTTCTCCCTTTTTATCCTTTCTGTCTTCTCTTGTCTCCTCGTATCTCCTTCCCTTTCTATGATTCTTCACTCCTCTTTTTCTAATCTGTACTGAAGCTGTGCAACACGGGATTTTTCACAAACACATTCATCAGCATCTAAAGTTTGCGGGCGGTTGTAGCGACGATGTTGTGAATAAATAGTGTATGAGCTGTGAATGCTCGGCGGATGCCCGGGTGAAAACATGAATACGTTTTTGATAATGGCTCATTCCACGGCGGAGCGCCAAACCTTTTTGTCAACTCTCTGCAAAAATCATTATGGATTTATTTAATTTCCTCCCCTCCTGATGGCAGAGTGTTGCAGTTTAGGGAGGCTGATTCAGATGTTTTATAAAAGAGTTTTGCAACAGGGATAGACAGGGGGCCCTCTCTCCCTCCATCTCACTTCCTGTTCTCCAACAGTAACTGTTATTACTTTTTGATGTATTTATTTATCAATCAGATACACTTTATTTGCATGATTGTCGATACAAACGGCATAACCAGAGTTTTATATAATTTCCAATTAGTAACAAATTAAATCTAGTAGGTAATGGGGTCGATCTATATATTTGATTCGAAAAAATGTGTAATTGTTTTCGACATTTTAGAGAGATAACGTTATGGTCCCTATGGTCCCATACTACCCCTTAATATGGTGTCAATATACAAATAAACATGATAACAACATATAAAACAAAATGAGAGCATAACGGAGATATACATGTTTTGTAATTTGCTTTGGCTCAATTGTTGAATATCAATGATCTCTTTTCAGAACTATAATTTAAAATTCCTCAACAATTAGTATGTTGTTAACAACAGATTAGAATTTCTCGTTGATTCAAGCAAATTGCTCGTGTTTCACGTCTGCAAAAAACTACAATCGTCTCCAATTTGCACAGTAACCACTTGCACACATGGGCCGCTGAGTCTATTCTCATACTCTTCACAACTTCTTAGCATTCTTTCATTGTTTGAGCCATCACATACATTGTCAAATTATCTCATGTAGATTCATAAATATCTATGACTTCCTGAGCTACAACTTGTTGTTTTTTACTGAAATAATGCAGGTTTTTCATTATTGTTGATTTACCTTTTTTCTGTTTGTCATGGATGTCATTTTGTGGCAACATTTCTGATCACTCTTTATGGCTTTGGAAAGATCAAAGGGGATTTTTTTGTCAACCGTATGTCAAACACATTATACTAATAAATTAACTGTATTCATACAAATATGCGTATATTTTTTTAATCACAGCTAAATTTCTTCCATAGTCTTTAATTTAACATTTCTATCTGCAGTACATCTTTGAGCCACATGAGGGAGCAGGAATGTTCATGTTATTCTGATAAGTGTAACCTTCTTATAACAGTGACTCTAATAAGATGAGTTTTACTAATGAGAGGATAAATTATAAGAGCCTGTTAACTTCTTCTAAATACATTTATTTGGTCTCATTTATGTCTATAACGTGTTTTCAATAACACATTCATAAAACAAAGTTGAGATTTGTGAAAGTGGCTGGTTTTCCTTTTCAAGATAATATAAGGTGACGAGGAAATGGCAGTAAAATGGTCAGGAACATTCATTTTTGAAGAAATTCAATAAGGCCTGTTGTGAATTTGCAATGGTTTGTCATTTTTAAAAGGTGGGTCCCTAGAAACACTGCTTGAAATAGAAACCCCACATAACTTGTACATGTGAGAGCCCATACTGTACATGTCCATTGTACCATTGTCTCTTTGTGTAATGTGTCCCAGGGTGCAGGAGTGATGTCCGTCTACCTCTTCATGAAGCGTTATGCTGAGGAGGAGCTGTACAGGCCTCATCCCGCCCTCTACCGCCCCCGCATGTCCGAATGCAGCGACTACAGCGGCCAGTTCCTCCATCCAGACTCCTGGCCTCCACCACAGCGGGGCCGCAGCGCCTCTGACGTCTCCTCCGACATCTCCATCCAGCTCAACCAGACTCCTCCTTCGCAGGCACAACCGAAGGGGGGCAGCAGCTCCCAGGCAACACCCTCTTCCTCTGGGCCTTCCTCAGCGGCCAGCTACCAGCTCCAGCAGGCCTCCTCCTCCTCTACCTCCTCCTCGTACCCACACCCCCTCCACATGGCTGCCACCTCCACCCTACCCCGAGCGTCCCATGCCCACGGCCACCCTCAGCCCCACGGCCACCCTCAGCCCCACCCCCACCCGAGCGGGCCCCCGCCCCAGTCCCTGCCCATGGGGGTGCCACCCTCAGCCGTGCTACCTCCACGATATCACTCGCACATGCGAATGAGCGCCTCGCCATGCTAGGATACATACGCATGGAAGGGGGAGGGAAAACACAACTGGGGGGGATTAGATTGGCTCTGTTACGACTCTTACACACCACAAGACAACAACACACACACATAAACACAAATCCTGTTGTGTGTGGGAGGAGGGATGCAGCCGAGTGGATGAAGGAGGGAGGTTTAAGGAGATCAAAAAGAGGAGAGGAGGAACGGAAAAGAGGGGAGTGGGGGAGGAGAAGCAGGTGGGCGGAGGGATGACTCACTGCTGATGCCGAGCCCGAGATGAAGACAGACACTTAACAAAACTTTTAACACGCTGGGAGGGAACATGGGAGGATTGAGGGATACGATGATTAGTAGCAACAAGACGTTTGTGGGGTTTCTGACGGGCACATTCATCATCAAGGCCGTGATACACAGGCAACAGGGTGAAGCAGCACAGGAAACAGGAAGCTGAATCACATCCAAACCCTGTCCATTCACAAAAAGAAGAAAAAAGTGAGACAGTATATCTGGCTGTAAATGTGTTATCCTTTTCATCAAACAAGGACTAAATATACCTGCATACATCAAACATCGACATGGTTGGGAAGGTAACTTCATTACGTGTCGATACTTTTGATTACTTTCTAAAAAAAAGTTGAAACCATGAGAGAAACCCATACAAAACACTAAAAATCAATTAAAGTAGACTGCTCTTACTTTTGTTTATGAGAAAGAGTACAGGTGGTGGAATCAGCAAAAACCTGCAGTAAACTAGTGTACAGGTAGCACAATGTACAATCAAACAACCCTGCAACAGGTATTGCCTTCGTGAGGGATTGTTGTTGAGACCGTTTACAGTGATAGGGGTTCAGTTGACCTTACAAGTTTGTAGAAGCGACCGAACACCAAAACCGTTTTCAGAATGACAGCAGTGTACTGCTCCAATGATAACAGCCCCCCACGACCAGCATGGTATCCAACAAATAATGTTTATTTTCATCGTATCACAAGTAGAGATCTAACCAAAGTCCTCGATGGGACTTTCACCCAGGAGATCACTGTTCGTGTCCCGTGAGAAACAAAACTTTAACTTATTTTAACGTTAACTTATTTATGTTACATACATGGCCTCAGTTATGAAACACACACACTTATTCTAAGACAAACCATAATATTTTACTAAACCTAGTAGTGGTTTTGTTGCCTACACATAACCAATTCGTTTTTTATTTGATTCACAGCATTAATCATTTGTTTAAAACTGTGATTGTAATCCTGGGAAAATATGTTTCCTTTTAAATATATATTAGAATGCAGTGTTGTTGTATGGAAACATAGTTTTTAGGAGACAGGGTTGCCACGTCAGTTAAAATTTTGATATATAGAATATGTCCAAATGTATATAATTACGTATTTATTTAATTTTAGCAATGTACGTAATTCATGTACCAAAAACGGTATATATGAAATGCCTATGCGCTGAAGACTTTTATAGAGAAAGATTTTAGCCCTACTCAAAATGATGTAGGAACAAGCTTAGTTAGCAACTTTAATTGTAACGTACAATTGTTGAATTAATTTGGTAAATTAAGAACGTAACACCATCTTTTACTTCCCGACCATGTCCACCACAAAATACATTTGAAAATAAACATGCCACTATGATGAAGAATGTCTGTATTATTAATAATCAGTATTGCTTACAACTTTTGCCCGTGTACCATGACCTACAATTACAACTACTATATACACAATCAGAGGTAAATTGTATATGCTTAGAGGTCTACACTTCACTTGTATAGGAACTCTTTCCTCTCGTGCTGAAACATAACAATTTCAAAAATGTAATCCTGTGTGCCGATCGTGGGGTGTAAATATCACAGCGTGTTTTAGGTGTTTTAGCGATTGAATTTTCTAAGCTGTTTGTATCTCGAGAGGGAAGCTTTGGGGATGAATGTTCAACATTTTGTGGGATGAAAGAGAAGACTTCACTGAGAGACTCTTTAAAGTGCCCGTGCGGCACAGCTGGAGAGCTTCTGTGGGAGCTTCAGGAGGTTTCTGCAACGTTAGCATCGACCGATCAGGGACCGTCTGTTTCCACGCTGATCACCCCTGGCACAATCAAAATGGCTGCCTTGGAGATGCTGTTGCCATGGAAGTGAGAATTGAATTTCTTAGGTATGTAAATAATATTATAAGAAAGCCAGGTTCAGATTGCTCTCCATTTGAATCCATTCAGCTCAGATAATATGCTGAAATCCGACTGACCTGTTGACTACACTGCTCAGCACGTGACTGAGTACAACACACGTGATGGTAGAATGTCAAGAGAACGTTGTATTTTCATGCACATTTGTCATGCAGACATTATCCCTGACCGTTTATTTGTGTTTACTCGAATGACGATGTGCTTCCTGAACTGACAGATTCGAAATGGAATTCCAACTCTTCCTGGTTTTACATAAGAAGATATAAGATTTAGGTAGTGAATAGGTGGGAGTACGACGTGGCACTTTGATGAACACGAGCTTACATGGGAGGCCAACTGAAAACCTGAGTGCACTGTGACAGATGGCTTTGCATTCCAATTTACCTCCTGGTTGAATCTATTATTCATGTCGGGTAGCTCAGCTACCATTAACTGGAGTAGGATTCTACATCTTTTCACAAATATCTTTTGGGTCCAGACAATTCCAGGGGTGACCGATCCTTTGTCTGGTGATGAGAGGAAAGATTAATATGAATGTAAGAAATGTGATTGGAAATACCTGGGAGTGGTGCTGGTGCTGAGAATAGTTTGGTCACTCTTCAGCGTCTGAAGTCTCACATACAAGATTCATACAAGAAAACTGCTTAAATGAATGAAAACAACTCACCTCCAGGCCTGCTGTGTTCTGTTCAGGTCATGGTAACAAGGGTTGGTAGAGTCCTATTGGGTATCCGACAACAGTTACCACAAAAGGCCCGCCTCTCAAGTCATCCGATTGGACGATGTGAAAACAAACGCTACTGACGTTGGGCCTTTTGCCACTCGAAGTTGAAGTTTCTTCAATTTGAGGAGTTCAGAGCGGCTCCTGCAGAAACGAGAGGAGCACAGAGCAGGAAAGACCCCAGGCTTCTTAAATGCACTCTGTCTGATCAGGGTCTTATAGTGCAGGAGAAAGATTTAGGCAGGAAGTTGCGGTTGTTAGAACGCATACAAAATGTTTGACTTTGACATCAGAGACTGGAGTTTGTATGACTGGACGCATTCTTTCCCTAAACTAAACTGTAGAATGGTACTGAACAGTTTAAACTCATGGTCCACTCACTCGCTTGTTCTGGAGTTTTTGCCTGAATCACATGGCCCTGATTGAGTTTAGGCTCCATGGAAGTAGAGATTCTGAGCATCTATAGCACCTCGTATCTTATCAAAACAGTCAGGGGTGTCCACATTCTTTTGCATGTGTATAATAATGATAGGATAATATTATTTCATATCTACGCACAAAAAAATGACAAAATGACGAACAAGATTTTCAGATTGACTCCCATTGAAGTTCTCATGTTGCAGTGACTTAAAAACAAACTTAAAGATTGCTTGTTTTTGTAGCATATTAACGATGGTGCCCATCATAGGGCATTGTTTGTAGCCATGTTTAGACCTACAGGGGAAAGTGTTATGCTTACAACCTGTGGTACTGTTGAGAGGACAACAGTGTAGCAAATCAACTGCGGTGTTAGCATCTTTTTATGAATATTTGCTATATGTGGAAACTAAATAGGAAATCATTTAGCAGCTAAGTATGACAGCTCTTGCTTAGTTTTGAGATGTTTATTTTAATTGCCAAAGCTGAGCATTCATGCTGTGTAGTGAGCACACACACACACACACAACACACACACACACTCACACACACACATACACACCACAGATATATTTATGTAGCTGACTTCTGAGGAGTTGTTTTCAGTTTTGTGATGCAAATAAATCTGAAGCAACAGTATTTCCGAGGACATCACAGCAGAGACGTAGAGCTCTGATGCAGTGAACCGCTTTTTGAAATGTTATCTTCCTTTATCCAATGCAGACATTTCTTCAAACTGTGATTATGGTGTAAATATTACTGAACATACTAAAGTTTACATGGCCATATTTGAGTCCAATGACATTTGACTGACTCAGTACCTGTCCAAAACCGACCATAAAATTCATGTAACTTTCCTTGTTTTTATCATTTCTGCGAACGTGCTATTAGCAGGACTGTGATTTTTATCTGCCAGCAGTGTTTTGTTAAGTTTAAAACCAATAAAGCTTGCCTGGTTCCAGCCTCCTATTTGTTTATCACATTTATTTCATTCAACACACAGAAAAACAGTTTGTACATTATTTAAATTCAGTGGTTTAGTGCTAACTTCTGTTCTTTAATGAGCAAAGTAGGTTGAGATGGCAGCTTATATTGCAAATAAAAAATGCCTGTTAGCGTTACAACCTAGCGTCGCAACGCGGCGTCACAAGGCTGCAGATAAGCTGAGCTCAGAAGAATCATTTTTCCTAACGTACGAGGTTCACCAATTCTTACAGACACACGTCAATCGGACGTGTTTTTTTCACACCTAGATGTTCCTGAGAAAAAAAAGTATAATCGGCTCCCAAAAAAAGTCACAGCTGCTTGAGTGCACCATGGAGATCTAAGAGCAAAGAGAAGAGTCCTCTTATCCAATTTCATTTTGGAGAACCTTATAACCCCTTTGTGATTTTGCGTAAGTGGCACGACACTAATTATAAAGTTCCTCTCGAACTTGACGTTAACATGGGAGTGAGAACGATGTCATGCTGTCTGCACCACTGACCTCACAGCTGCACCTTTCATTCCAGCGGCAGGAACAGACTCTTCCGATCAGAGGGGAGAGTTCGGAGCATTTTGTAGAGACAGATCCTTATTTGAGCAGCTGCTCCGTCCCATTTTGGACAAGTTGCTGAGAGTGGTTTGAACACCGAGGCAGCTTAGGCCTAACAGAAACGGCGGTTTATACAATTTTAGTCATCTTAGTGAGCCGGTAAGGGTCAGCTGAGTAGGCAGGGAGCAGGTCACAGGGGTCATTAGTTGAATCTGGGGCCTCATTGCAGAAAGAATATCATACGTTAGTTTCATAGACAGGAAAAATCCTGTCTTCCTATTGCAGAAGCAAATCGTAGACTCATGGCAACATGTCCTGTGCAACATGGATGTGTTGTAATATAAATAGCTCTCACTTGACACTTGCCAGCTAACTTGCCATCACGCAGTTATCGTTTCCCCTCAGTCTCTGTGACTGGATCAGCAGATCAATGGAGCAAAGGTTTGATTACTGGGTAAAACAGATAAAACATAAATAGGACGCAAAATGAGTCATGCTGTTGACGTCAAATTCCTACCGTACCCATGTATGTTATGTAATCCTAATCCTATGATTAGATTTATCCTAAATGCAGTTAAAAAGTCCTAAACTTTATCCTAAAACAGTATTTCATACGTCCCCGACATCAGCAGTGGTTTTGTGTCTGCTTTATCCTTAATTTCAGTTTATGTGATACATTAAATTGTGTAAATGACTCAAGCTTGGAGTGTTTGTTTGACGGGTTCTTGTTCTGCCCGGATGTTTTGGTGGATCAGCTGCTCAGCGGCTCAATCAAGGAGAGTGTGAACAGGTTTGTCTCATCCTGTCCTGTTAGCAGAGGGGGGGTGGACTCTGTTAAGATGTAGGAGGACAGGTAAGATAGTTCTGCAGTAAATGGCATCCTAACAAAGATGTTGTGCTCATTAGTATGTAAAGAGTTCCCATAGATAGATTGTGATGTCAGCAGTAACTTAGAAACCTTGTATTTATGGTAATTTCATTATTCTGTGTGATTTGAATGTCTGCTCTGTTTCGCCCCCCCCCCCCCCCTGTTCTTACCTGGGCAGGTGGTAGATTCCAGTTAGCTGAGGCTGACAAGTTAAAATACCTTCATTGGAGTCGGGGAGGAGAAGAGTTGCAGCTTGCTGTGAATCTGCAGCTTTCTTTTGTTTGCTGTTCTTTTAATTCAGTTCAGTTTGGTTTCATTGTAATTTTTGGTCTTTCTTTCAGTAATATTTTTGTTATATTTGCATTTTTTTTCACTACTCCTGCTTATCGACCTGGTTCTTCAACTTCCCTTTTTAAAGTTGAATTATTTAAGTTGAATTGTCCTCACAGCTCTCACTCACGTTGCTCCCTCCCCCACACAGAGACAGCTCTGTCATCCACACTGATCATAGATAGATACTTTATTCATCCCCAGGGGGAAATTTGATCATTCTGTGATGGAACCGATCAGGGATCAGATGGACCTTTTGTATGAACATGGCAGTTGAAATCACTGGAGTTATACTTTCCTACCTAAAGTGACGGGTAGAATGATGTCTCGGTCAATACATTTCATGCTGATGGTCCCACGTATATAATAATGAATGTAGTACGAGGGAAATAATTCCAAGTTGTGCAAACAAATCTCTACTCTTATACACAATAGTCACATTTTCACCTGAGGATACTTGGGAACAGTTTACTATTAATATTTGTTTACACCTACATAAGTGAGAGGTTTTTCAGTGCTAGCCGTTGCAGACAGCAGTAAAAGTGATCCCTTCTGAGCCACCATTGTAGTCCAAAGTTGCATACTGACTCTTGGTTATAGGAAACTTTGGCGTCACTTTCTATGAAGACCTTTTTTTAAGTCTTTATACCACCTCGTCCCACTCCTGGAGAATATTCTTTGAGCGTCTAAAAAAGACTCTGATGGCTCTACATTGTAGTTACTTGAGAGCCCGGCGTGTCTCATACAGATGCTAAAGAGCTCTTTGAGCGCCGGTAGCAGGCGCCGAGTGACGTGACAAAGCGTCTGTATTTGACGCCCTGGGAATGAGAACGGGCTGGACAGCCTCCTCAGTCGAGTGTAATCGGCCCGCTGTGTGTGACTGGACTGTCAATGTCACTGGAGGTTCTGGCTGACTGGCTTTTACTGTCACTGCAGAGGGTGACTGCACTTCATTTCTAAATGTTTGTCTTGCTGGCCTGGGCATTGATTTCCTCTCCGTCTGTCTTTATTACTCTGGCTCCCCTCCCGTGTATACCCCAACACACACACACACACACACACACACACACACACACACACACACACACACACACACACACACACGCATCTTAACTCTCCTCTCCCCCCCGGCTGCCTTCTGGTCCATATTGACTATCCGTCTCAGCTTAGCTCCCTCACTGTTCCTTAGTAAACCTGTAAAGGCTCTCTTCTGTTACCTGTCTGTTCTCCTTGACTCTCACATTGTTTTGTTCTTCTTCTCCTGCCTCGGTCCTCTTTACTGGAAGGCAACGCCGAGAGAGAGAGAGCACCACTAAAGTATGCATGTGACGAAAGGCATTCAAAAGTTATCTTCAATCCTGAAACGAGTTCTACGAGTTTTATTTTTGTTGAGACTAATAAATCCAATCCAATATTTAAAATATATATATTATTACATATTGCACATATGAAAAAGTCTTCTATCAGCCACTGTCCTAAACCTGCTCAACACGTCCATTGTTACATTACTTCTTACACGTGATGGACAGAACGTACCACTGCTTCTACTTTCATCTTTTTAATTCTGCCACCAGCAGTTGGTTTCAGTTGAACATGCTGTTGCCATAGCAACCTCTAATGGCAGAGTTCCATAGCAGTTCAACAACGTCCGGAATCACTCACCAGGGACGAGCAGCAGGGAGGACTTATGACCACTGAAGCTAGCGTCGCAGACAATAGGCTCTATGGCGAACAAAAGTCTGTGCTACTTATATGATTTGCTCAGCAGGACAGTCTTCACAAGTTTCTGGATTGTAAATGCAATTGTGAGAAGTGAAAAGCTAACGTTAGTCTATAAACACTGTGTGCCAACACACACACACACACACACACACACACACACACACAGAAAAAGGCGGAATAGTGTTCCGCGTGATGAGTCGTCATTTAGCCAACGTCTCCTTTTTTAAGACAAACGTAAAAACTTCTAAATCCATGAGAGGGATATTTTAACGTATTTTAAGTCGTAGAACAAAACATTAAAATCTTAAGCTTGTGTCAACAACAGACTTTATTTCAGGCATCTAACCAAAAATCCATTCAAATTCGTCAAACGCAAAGTTTGGTCCGTCTCCATCGGCATCTGATACCGACGCGGCGCAAGAAACTGACGTAAGAGCAAGAACGTGCACACAGAGCGGGTCCAACAGGAGGGCGCCGCTCGAGTCCAATGTGTCACTAAAGGTTAATGCTGACAACTAGTCACGTGAGTCAATTATCAGTCAAGTGGAAAGTGACACAGTCGTACCTGACACGACCAAAACTAAAGGGTTGAGGGTTATAGTTTGAAGCTTATTGCCACTGACCAGAGTTGGGAGTGAGAATGTGTTGCTAGTTTCAAGTCTTCTTCAATACAGCATGATGCTCATTTAGTGAATGATGGTCCATTTAGAGTCAAACAGACCATAAAGCAGAGTAGGCTTTAGGGCGGGGCTTACTGTGATTGACAGGTTGCTATCATGGCGTTATCCGGTCTGGGAGTTGTCCGTGTTTTCATCAGACAACTTTAACCCTTAAAGTTAACAGTTTTTTTTACTTGTCGGAGGACTGTTGTCTGAAGATATTAGAATAATATTTGTCACACCTCAACTAGAAATACTAAAGCAGCTGTTCCATCACTCTGCAGCACATCTTCACAGGTACAGAGACAACTGGAGAATACAGTAACGGACAACATGTGCTGACATTTCAGACATTTATTTCAGAGAAAACTCCAGTATGTCACAAGTTGTTCTGTTGCTGTGATTACATAAACCACACATCCTTCTTCTCCCACCTCCCAGTCACTTCATCTCTCTCCCTCCCTCTCACTCTCCCTCACTTACTCTCCCTCCCTCTCCCTCTCCCTCTCTCACTCTCCCTGTCTTACTCTCACGCGCCACGCCGCCACCTGCATCGGCTGCAGAAGTTGCTCTTGCAAAGGTAAGCCTATAACTGATTAAAACATTTTCTTTAAACGTATCGCCGATATCCTGCCGCTCCATCCATGCATTAACGACATGACAGCGTTTCAGTCGGACCGGTGAACGTAGGCTTAGAGCCGGAGAGGAGCGCACCACATGAACATCATGTACACATTGTACTCTTGACGAAATCATGTGGGAACCACCGCTTTGCGTTTGTGTTTATTTAAAAAGTACCGCAGAAAAAAATTGAAGACCTGCAATGTAAGGCAGCCTTTAGGGGATAAAGAGTAAATATGTGATCAATTAAAGGATGCAATATCAAAACTGTGTTTGTGAAGATGGAGCTATAGGACGATAGATCACTATACGTGAATCACCGCAGACCTTCATGTACATGACTCTTTAATATACAGTGAGTTACTTCTTATTAAGGAAATCTATAATAATCAAAGTATAACAAATGAGACCATCGCACCATCAACTTGACAGAAGTGTTTGGTTTGTTCTGTCCTTTGTTAGAGAGCCGTCAGTGTTACAGTACGTGTCGGATCATGTGCAGAGTGTGGGCTCCAGCCGGCAGTCTGCATTTAGATTGCTCTCACTGAGTATTGAATATTACAGAAGAGGGCAAACTCATCCTGCTTCCTGTCTATCCAGTTTCACTTTGCTCCAGCTGGAGTTGTGCATTCAAAAGAATAAAAAGGAAATGAAAACAGTTTAGCTTATCTCTCCTTCATCATCCGTTTCGCTTTAAAAATCATGTTAACATGCAAATAAAAGGAAGATGTGCCATCTACTCTTTTATATGTTAGGGGAACACAAGGCACAACAAAACATATGTCCATAATATTCCTGCAGGAATCTCTGTGAAACTTAATACTGAAATATTTATATAAAAAATATTTATTAATATAGTTTGGTAATATATATTCTAAAACACACACACACATAGTCAGAGAGAACAATGTTCCCATAACGTGGGTTTGTAAAGTTTTGTAAATTTCTAAACATTTTTCTAATTTTTTTTAGAAAAATTAGACATTTTGTGCTGTTACATGTAACGGGTGAACAAAGGTACTTTTCCACACACTAGTCGTCCCATTGTCCCTCTGATCTCTCTCTGGTCTTAGTTCATAATTGTGGCTCACCACATATGTTGCTATAATGATCCTCCACTACGTCCATGTTGTGGTGGTGCTCTGTATTCACGGCAGGTTTCATACCGTCGCTGAATTCACGATGCAGAGCATGGCTGATTTGTCCTTCAACTTTCATCCTCTGCTTTCTGCATCCGTGCCGCCGCCGGCAAACCCTTTTCTGCATGTGTTTGTTCCATGTTGTGCTGCAGGAACCTTGCTAATAATCCACAGTCAACCTGAAAAGCAGGTTTATTTTAGGGGGCTTGAGCACAAAATAATGTCTGAGGTCCTGTTTTTGTTTGTTGTCTCTGATTGCGGGCCTTCCCAGGGGTCCTCCTGGGCTTTCAAAGCAGCAATCAAATGCTGAGTGCAATACTGAACTGTTCAGCTGCAGTTCTTCTAATCACAACTAGATGGGTTATCCAATAAAACTCAGATGGTACCACTGTATTGAAAAAGTCTTGAACGTTTTATTTTTATTTTTCCACAGTTTATTCCATTCTTTTGATTGATTAGTTTGCTATGCAACAAGGCTTTCCTGTAATTAATTATTTGATATATGCATGTCCTATTCGACATAAACTGCTGTAAACTTCAAAACACATAATTCAACAGCAGAGTCTTAAGAGCTCAGAGCAAATGCTGCGATATGTAAATGATATTAGGTTGGACAGCAACATTTAAAAGATCAGTGATCGTGAGTCTGCCTCATTTGAGATTTGGCAGAATCAGCTTTGACAAGGTTGTCAATTGTCTGTGGATGGATGCCCCTATATTGGTCTATAAATACTGTTGTGAGAGGAATGGCTGATGTGGAACGCTGCCGTTACCCAAAGGTTTTGCCATAATTTGCTGTTGGGAACGAGGTGGAATTCAAAGCATCCCTCTGATTACGGCAAACATTTTTCTCTTACATAGATGCACTTTGGATGTTGGGGAGCGTGTTTGCTTAATTGACAAGTCTCAGCCTGTGACGCTGTGCTGTTTTGCTCCCTCCAGGCTCGTCCCTGAGCAGGAAATCAAAATTCAATCCTCAGAGCTTCTCTTTAGAAACCTGAGAGTGACATCACAGATGATGCGTCAATGCTTTCTCTCTGTCTGTGGTTCCCAAACAAAGGATATGCTTAAATGCTGCATGAGCAAGCTTCACACTTTCACGAGGACACTTTGACAGTTTAATGGGTTCTGCCAGCCAAAAATCCTGAAAGGCAACATTAAATGTTTGTGTTGTTATTCTCTGGTCGGGGTGGAGGTGTTGAAGAGTTTCAGCCAGCGTTGGTGTGTCCTGTTTTCTCTGGATGGACTCTTCGCTCACTTGCTGCAATAAAAAAAAAGCTTTGATATCTGCGGTAACTTTGATTCATTATTTTCGGTTCACTGAGAACAGTTCCTGTTAGTGACTGCAGGGTCTCCCATCTCACCCTCCTTTCTGTTGCAACTCCCACTTTGTGATTTTGACTAATGAGCTGAGAGACCAACAGCGGTGATGTTTCTCAGTTTTGTTTGACCATATTGTTTAACTTTGAAAAACTGATTCCAGTGCATCCTAAACATTTTTGGTTGAAACTATTCAAATCTAGTCAAATCTTTGCTACAGAAGCGTCAGTGTTAATATTTCATGGGGCAGAGACAGCTGCACTGGCAGAGAATGTAACCAGATGTCACACCTTTCATGCTGTTGATCTTCCACCAACAGCACAGACTAGAGGGTCCTGGTGGTTTGTAGTTACCAACACCCAAAGCGGAGCCCAAGTGGGTTAAGGTCCAAATTCTTAACAGATCAGGTCCTTGAAGGGATCGGGTTCTATTGGTCTTAGGTCTGTGTGCGTTCCAATGCCCATACTACCAAACTATTGACTGTGCCAGAAACGTTGTACTGCATCCCGTTTCATTTGCAGCATGCCTTTCTGTCTAATCCGACCCACAATCCTCTGCACAGAGGATATATGAGCAAGCGGGTCAAAGTTCAAGGTGTAATGTTATGATGAATTAGCATGTCCCGATTGAATGCATACAGCATGCACCAGTACGCACTTTGTAAGAGCAACTGCAGTACAGTATATACTAAAAGTAAAAATAAAACGTCTGCTCAGGGCATGTGAGTTTACCTGTTATCCGTATTTTGGACTAATCTCATCTGCAGATATCTGTATGCAACGGGTAAGGATGTTGGTATCAGAAGGTTTTGGTTTACTCCTGTAGTCCGAGTTCTATCAACCAATCACGTTTGAGCAGGCTTTGGTTAAATGCAGGCAAACAATCCATGTGGAGAGCAAAAGAGGGGGAACGTCCAGAAAGCAATCTCAGATCCCATCAGCTATAATCTGAGAACGATTTAGCTTTTAATCGTCTTGAAAGTAGCTTGTAAACTGGCTATTTGAGAAACAATCCGGTTGTAGACATCGTCTCCCAACTCCATTCTCGCATCTGAAGTTGCTAGTCGGACCAGTGCATTGAAGAGGAAGTCTGAGCAAAGTTGTTGTCAGGCAGATAGCAGATTGGTTCCGAGATTGATTTCGAACAGGTTTTGATGGTCCTCAAGTCCTTTTAAATCAGGTCGTGGTTTAAACATGTTTTCTACACATCTGTTTTGTGTCGGGTCCAACATTTTGGACTCCAGTACAGACACATTTTGGGGGGAAAAGGTGTAACAAATGAGCAACAAGCTCTCTAAACTAAATGACAAGATATATTGTTTGTGATTGCCGAAGCCACCCGTAGCATTTTGTGAACTATCACCTTCATCAGCAGGACAATTTCACTACAAATAGAGGTGAAAAAATATCAGTAAAAATGGCTAAAAGAAGCCAATGTTGATTATCAAAAGGAAATTGGATGCCACCAGCTGCCTCCCAAGTTAAAGTTACACACTTCGTTAACCCATTTGGCCTCCCAAACGTCTTCTTTATAAAGATGTTGTAGCTGTACACAATCATCATGGTAATACAGCCGTTGCTCCTCACAGACAACAGTCATAATTCACAAATCTGCTGGTGTTCCTCTGTCAGTTAAATGTAAACATCAGTCGGATTTAGACATTTTAACAAAGGACTGATGCTGTCGTGTTTCTTTGGAGTCTTCAACGTGAGTTTGTAGTCAGAACCTGTAGATGTGCTGTCGACAGGATCCCCTGCTGTGTTGCTGTTGATGGCTTTCTTGTGGATTTTTGGTGCCCTGCAGTTTCGGCAACAGCTTGCAAAAACAAAAAAAAAAACCCCGACCCTGTGTCGGTGCCGACAGGGATTTTCTCTTCAGGAAGCCTCTGCTTGTTGAAATGCATGATGTGAGCAAGCAGCCAGCCGCTCTGCTAAAATGCCCTTGAGCAAGGCATCGAATCCCAACTCGCTCCCGATCTCTCAGCTTTGAGAAATCTGCATTGTGCATTTCAAAGCATGAAACGGCACTAAATGCTTGTGATTGAGCCGTCGCACCAACGGGAAGAAAGTTGGACGGAGGAAAGATGCCGAGACACTGTGACCACAGCGCCAGTGACTCACGAGTCTGTCATCTCTCCTGTGAATGTTCATTCCTCGTGTACTGTATGCAGCCGTGTACATCCAGAACATAGACCTGTCTGTGTGTGTGTGTGTGTGTGTGTGTGTGTGTGTGTGTGTGTGTGGGTGTTTGCATCAGTCGTGCATGACATCCAGGCTGCTCTGCACACCAATGGAATTCACACACTTTTTTATTTTTATTAATTTTTTTTAATCTCAGCAAAATCCTCTCAGCTGTTACATCCATCTCTCTACTCCCCCAGCGTGCACACACACACACACACACACACACACACACACGCACTCGCCAGCTCCGCCATAGACTTTGGAATTCACTGTTGCCATGGCGATGGAATAGAGCACGCTCTCTCGCATCGCCTGTTCTTTTCTATTGCTTTCTCTCTCTCTCGCTCTCTCTCTGTCTCTGTCTCTCGCTCTCTCTCTGTCTCTGTCTCTGTCTCTCGCTCTCTCTCTCTCTCTCTCTCTGTCTCTGTCTCTGTCTCTCGCTCTCTCTCTCGCTGTCTCTCTCTCTGTCTCTGTCTCTTGCTCTTTCTCTCTCGCTCTCTCTCTCTCTCTCTCTCTAGAGGCGAACCAGCTTCTCTTGTTTGACAGGGGGCTCGTTTCTTCCCGCCGGCATCAGGTTTTGGATGTTTGTTTGTTTGTTTATTCATCGTTGTCATGTAGAAAACATGTTTGTGTGGGAGATGCTTCTGGACGGGAGCACCTCCTGGTTTCAAGACTCATGTCACGTTCGTTAATCGAATACATCCTGCCCCCTCCTCTTCTCATCCCTTCCTCTCACTCTTTCCTATCTTTTTCTCATCTTCTACTTGTTTTATGCTTCTCTCCCTCTCTTTTTGTCTTTTCTCTCACATCCACTCTCCCCCCCTCCGCCTCTTTCTGTCTTCTCTCAGTAGCTAAGATGACTGCCATGACAATTATATGAGAGGAGAGGACGCCGAGTGAAGTACCCCCCCCCCCCCTCCCCCCCACCCACTCTCAAAAAGAAGGAGTGCTCAAGGTAAAGAGAGGAGAAGAAGAGGAGGAAGAAGAAAGAAGGGAGAAGAAGAGAGGAAGAGGAGTGAGGGACAGTGGGAGAAAGTGAAGGATTAACGGTGGATGGAGGCGGCTCGGACCGGGGCTACGGAGCGCTCTTCATTGACGAAGAAGAAGAAGAACAGCGGCAGCAGCGGGGGGGAGACGAGATGGAGGCGAAAGGCAGAAACATGCCCCCAGGTAACATACACACACACACCTACACACACACACACACACACACACACACACACACACACACACACACAAAGGCAGATGTGCATGTGCATACACAAACAACAAACCACCAGATGCACATGTGGATTCTTGTATGCATATAAACATACATGACACATGTATTTAAATGCAACATTCAAACACACAAACCAGCATGAATGCACCCCATCGGGCAGGAAACCACACACACACACACACAGACTGGCGTGCAGATGTGAACAGAGGTCTGGATTCAGAGGGCAAGTGGTTTTGATTTATCGCCGCTGGCATTTGTGTAACCAAGCTAAACATTAGTTTTTATTTCGATTGGAGATTTAAAGGAAAATTCCGGGAACATGTAAAACAATGTGGTTTGATTGAGCAGCTACGGAAATCATCTGTGTGAAGCTCCAAATGTCATTCAGTTTTCATTACGTTGTCTTTTCATGCAGTGGGGCTCTGGTCAACAGATTTTTTTTTTTTTTTTTTGCAAATACAAAAAGCCGCCTTGATTGGTTGGAGTTTAACCAATCAGGATCAAGCAGAACCAGAATACTAAGTGTTGTGTCACCTCGTTCATCGTCTACACTGGATGCAACAGGGCAGAAAATATTTCGTAAAAATTGACAAAGTTGCCTGAACTGTCTTTGTCTGAAACATATTTACACACTTTTTTACTGCAAGTGTGTTTGTAGTAAAAGTTGTGCACTCATGAAGCTGCCCTTTAACTGACTTAGGTTTAATATACTTCAGTTTTTATATTTTATTCAGAATGGGAACAATTCACCATCCATCTGAGGCCATCGATGTTACAACTTATTTTAATGCAAAAAAACAGCTAATGATGAACTAAAATGAAATATGAGTCTGTTTATAATGATTAAGAAGACCTCAGTGTGTATTTACAGCTCTGTTCTTAATCAGAAGCCGTTCTGAATGTCCAGCAGAGTCCAGTGTGAATATCGTAGCCTGTTGCTGCCACGATGCCGCTCAGGTTTCGACTTCACTTTAGCATGAAGCGGAGTAGAAACAGCTTTATTCTGAAAAACATGACACACTTTCATTGAGACGGGTGTCGTATGCTTCACAGACTGGAAACCGCTCTGAAACATACGTGAGATATTCGGCTATAGATTTGACTTGAATTTATTTGACTAACCACAAATTTAAAATCCAACGTTGGTCGCGTTCCGTCTTGATAAATGTTCTGATTGCACATAAAATAACATTTATTTACTGCACTTTTGTTTAAATACTTATATTGTGTTTTCCAACTTAACGGACTTTTCTAATCTACAGTTAGTGGCATCGCTAAAACTAGTTTCACATTTAGGTTTAGAGTGTTTCTTTCACTAATCTTTGAAAAAAATATGAAAAGATACAGATATATATTTCACAAGTACACATACAAAAGAAAATTTGACACAGACACCAGTCAGCTGGCCACCAACAGCAAATCACACCATGAATAATTGCATAAAATGCATTACAAATAATTAACAAAAGAAAGTTAGCACAACACCTGCAGTCTTTTGGGGACTTTATGCAGCAGTTCAGGGTCAGTTTCAGGGTCAGAGTACCGGCGGTCTCTCTGTTATTTTGGGATTTGTGTTGCCATAGAAACACCCCTCAGGCCAACTGAATGAACCGAATAGTTTAAAGAAGCTCACGCTGGGATTAATGTTCCCCGTGCGAATGATTGTCGACATGAACCTCCCGTTTGTGGAACGCGTGAACAGAAATGTCCGATCCGGGTTTCCAGACTTCCAAATGAGTTTTTATTCTAATGTCTGAAATCATAGTGAGTCACTGAATAGTTGAGTGGAACCTTTGCTTCCCGTCTCCTCTCCTCCGATGTTTCATTTATGTTTCCTGAAGCACAACAGATGTGTTGTATCTCAATTTCCCTCTCGTCGTCCCTCACACTGTTCGCCTCTCAGCTTGGATTCATGTCTCTCTTTCCTTTCCTCTCCTCTCCTCTCCTCTCCTCTCCTTTCCTCTCCTCTCCACTCGTCTCATCTCGTCTCCTCTCGTCTCACCATCCACTCCTCTCTTGTCTATTTTGCCCTCTTATGTGTACGTTAACCTCTATGTCCTGCTTCTTTTCTTTTTTTGTACCTTTGCAGTTGCCCTTTGTTGTCTTTTCCTTAAGCTTATCAGTTGTGTTTCGCCCCCAGACGTCCTATTGATCTTATCAGCAAAGAGTTGTCCTCCAGACCTCTGTTCGTTTTAACAATCATTAAAGTGAGTCATTTTGAAATCCTCATTTTGACAGAAAGGTCAGAAACCTGCTGAGAGAGTTTCTCTGATCCATGAAATAATGGATTTTCTAACTTTATTCAAATTTTCTTGGGGAAACTCATTGACAGGCTCACAGAAGAGGATTTGCCATGTCTCCCAGGAGTCAATCTTCCTCTCTCAAATGTTCCTTTTTGTAACAATATTTGGTGTTTTATATTCTTGTTGATGCATCGGGTCGGCATTTTGTTCCTCTGCTGAGTGCTGCCAACATGTCTTCACTGCTTCAGGCTGTGTACGCTGTTTTTTTGATTAAAAAAACGATCCAGTGTGCTCACCCACAATGCAACGGGAAGACTCACCCCCATCAGCATCTCCCACCACTCACCCACAGTGGCACATGGGGGACAGTAGTTATATTAATGCATAAATATTTGACAGTTCAATGCATGAATTGTGAGCAGGGTGGTTGTATTATCATGCGTACTGGTGTGTACTTTAGACACATGATTTTGGTGTCTGTGTTCTTGTCAGATATTAGTTTCCTTCCTCGCCCAGCGATGGTGTGGTGCGAGCGGGGCATCCAGGTGCTGCTGACCACCATGGGGGCGTTCGCGGCCTTTGCCCTAATGACGGTGGCCATCGGCACAGACTACTGGCTGTACGCCCGCGCCTTCATCTGCAACAGCACGGCCAACTCGTCCCAGGACGACTCCAACAACAAAGACAAGAAAGACCCTGGGGCACTCACCCACTCCGGCCTCTGGAGGATCTGCTGCCTGGAAGGTACAGCTAGTTGAATATGCCTATGCATGTTCACGCATGTGTGTGTGTGTGTGTGTGTGTGTGGGAGGCTCTGGAAACCTTTTGGATGTGTTGGGGGGTAGAATGTGTGTGTTTTCTTATGCGTTGGTCAATGGAGGTTCTCGTTGAGGTCAATGTGCTCATCAGTGTAATCAGAACAGACATAAATAGATGTTCTTTTTACTCAAACACTACACCAGTATGATATATAGTCCTACTTGTTCTTCATCTGGTTTGTTGATCTGCTCTTTAACCTTTTGGATTCGTTGTCAGGTCAGCGATGAGATTTACAGCCCAGTCGCCAGGAAAAACTGTTGGCATCGTATATTTCTGCAGACCACGAATATGTTGAATAGAATTGAATTGATACGTTACGTCACTTGTTATGCAACAAATTATAAATAAAGATCAACAACCCATAGCAGACTTTTTTACATAATGTTACGTTACGTCTTTAGATGTGAAATCCAAAGTAAACATTGCCTTTTGTTTGATATGTAATATTACATAAATTCCTCTCACGGGGATTGTTGTTTATTGTTATCACTTTTACGTGTGACACCAAAATAAAACGTTGACTTTACGCTTGTTACGTAAGTTTCCGTAAGAAATGGTTTCACTCCGTTTAGTATTGTGCTTTCTGCAAAGCGTGATACGAAGCTCTTATGAAGCTTCAGTTTGCAGAAACATACGATGCCAAAAACATTTCTGGTGACTGGGTTGCAGAACGACAACCCATAATTGGTAGGGCGTCTTCTCAAAGTGTCGCTGCAGCACAAGTTAATGCCGGTTGAACTTCTCCAGCGCTGTGACCATGTTGGTAAAGCTATTGTGATCCGCTGTGTTTACTTGTTTCTGCTACATCTTGGCCTGTGGCACAATTCAGAGAAGAGGATTTCAGGATGTTTCGATATGAGCTTTGCTTCATGTTTCCCCTGCTGCAAACAAACACTTACATACATATACTCACACTATGCATTCAACATCAGGCTCATCACAGTGCCCCACAGCTCAGATATGAGTGGTGACTCATCCAGTGACTGATTAAGTAGTTTTCCTGCATTGCTGCAGCTGACAGACAGGTCGGACAGCTCGCACACATAATTCACACATAAACAAGATGAGGTTTCAAGGCCGAGCTACCTGTTTTAAAGGCTCTTGTTTTTTAGTTAAAGGGGTCACAAGTTGCATTTTAACACCAGTAAATTACCACGTTCATTTTGAGGCATTAGTATGATTATCATAAGCAAGAGAGCAGCAGCCTTTTCGTTGCATTTTCTCCTGTTTGCAATCAAATCTGAAACAAAAGAATATTTATTGGATTTATAGCTTTAAAAGTTCCATCTAGAATGAGTTAGGTAGAAGTCATTTTTTGCAAAGTGTTTCCTATGGAAAGATCTTTAGATGTTCGTGATGTATTGCCTGATGGTGCAGAACATTCACTTTTGTTGTTGCCTGGCAGCTTTTTCAGAAATCATCCGATGTGTTGCATAGATACTCTGCCTTTTCATCCCAATTTCTGTCCACTGGTCCCATTGGGGGATTTCTCTTCCCTTTGTTAAACCAGTTCCTGTCCCAGAGCATCCATAATGTATCTGATATTCTGTCTCCAAAAGATTTGATATTGATTCAGGCTTTTCTTAGCTGACTTGTGTTTGTTTGCAAAAGCATGAACCCAAAGTGTTCTTTTCACATTCTTTTTTTGTGTTTTTTTTTTTTCCAGTCTTTCATTTTATTGCAAGAGAAACATGGGATCTCTCCTTCCTCGTAATGTTTATCTTGTTCATGAAATGCACAAATAGCTGTCAAGGTGAAAAAAAATGTCCCTCTCAATAATACATTAAAGCGGGCGGATGCAGTTTCTGTTATGATTTACAAGACAAAGCAGAAGCAGGCTGCTGTTCTTCCAGGACTGAAGCCTTCAGTGTGTCAGTCTGGCATGTTGTGGGAAGCAGTGAAAAGACAACTAACTGTACATCACCATCCAGAGAAGAGGAGGACGACGTAGAGCATTTGTTTAACAGAGTCCTGCTCAATGAGAAATCTCGTTCTGAAATCTGAATGTCGGGTATAAACGGGTCCCACTCTTAACAGCATTCTTTCTCTGTGGGCCTCATAGAGTCACAGCAGCCACAGGAACACCACCAGTCTGGACCTTACAGCAGCTGGTTCACCCTCCTCTTCCTGTTATCCCAAACTCTCCTTGTCGTTCAATTTGTAGAATACTCTGGCTAAAACAAGGATGGGTGCCACATCATCCACATTGTTGAAATCATCTCAATATTCAGCCATGACATTGAAAATCGTTTTGAAAACACTAAGCCACGCCTTCCGTACTCCAACACAACAAACTCTGCCACGATTCCACCATTGTCAGAACGAGACTTCTCCATGAGTGAGACTTCTTCCATGTTTTCAGCCACTTATAATAACATTCTCAGCTTGTCAGTAGCAAAAACAAGCACTGTTAGTCGAAATTTATTGACATGTCAGCTTGCCCCTTTAAGATGAAATTCCAGCCCGTTTATTGGCCGGCATCTGCAGCGCTCTCGCTCAATACTGGACCAATTTCAGCGTGACGTTTCCTTTTGGTTTGACTCAAATGTCTCGACAACTGTTGGATGGATTGCCATGGGGTTTAGTACATACATCCTCGTGTCCCTCAAGATGGATTGTAATTTAACCGAATACCTCAAACACTACTTTCCTATCAGCCTCAGCTGTCCTTTGTGTTTTTGCTGAATGTTTAATGTTCAACTGAGATGATGAGCGCGGTAGACATTGTACCTCGTTAGAACATCAGCATGTAAACATTGTCATTGTTAGCATGCAGTCTTAACCTTTACCACCCAATGCATTATACAGCCTCACAGAGCCTCTAACATGGCTGGTAACGATTTATCAACTATGTATGTGATCGGCTCATGGTAACAATGCCGAGGCATCATAATGCTTTGCCATAAATCATCCTTAGACTCTTGGAGCTCAGGTCTTTCTTGCTTCCTCATTTGTTTTTAAAGCAATTTATTTTGCTTTCTCGTCTTCAGTTCGTCTGTCAGTCATGTCTTACATCTGTTATCTTGTTTATTTATCTATCTTCGTCTCCTCCGTCTCTCTCTTTCTATTCCCTTGCCGTCTACCTCTCTTCCTCCATACCTCCCACACTCACTCATCACTCCTTTTCTCCCCTCTCTCACCATTTTACATTTATCTCACCGTAAATGTCGTTTTTTCCCCCCACGTCTGTCTTCACTTTCTTCCCTATCACTTATTCTCTGGCAGAAATTGTACCCATCAACCTTTTCTCATCCTTGTGATCTCTACCTTCCCCCTCTTCCTCACACTCTCCTCCTCTTCCTCTCTGTCGTTTTTTTTGCAGGCTTGAAGCGAGGTGTGTGTTCCCAGATCAATCATTTCCCAGACGACGCAGACTACGACCAAGATTCTGCAGAGTATCTGCTGCGTGAGTGGCACACACACATTAACAAGTGAACGGCGGACACGCACAGACTTGTGTACTGGCACACACACACACACACACACACACACACTGCACTACACTCGTTGTGCATGCACACATCTCAACAGAACACAGCACACATACATGCGTGACGGTCTCCATCACACACGTATAGAGAAAGGAGAGAAGGGGATGGTGGGCGGACATCAATGCACGAATGTCAGATTCAAGCAAAGCGTTCCTGGAAGTGTGTGTCAGTGTCTTTACAGTGTGTGTGTGTGTGTGTGTGTGTGTGTGTGTGTGTGTGTGTGTGTGTGTGTGTGTGTGTGTGTGTTTAAATGCCCAGGTGCATGGGGTTGGGAGTCTGGGGGTGTACAGAAAGCTTTTTCTTTTCACAGCTGAATTGAAAGAACAGCCTTCACTAATGGATTATTTTCAGCTCAGGATTCAGGTTTCACATCCAGCCTCCATATTGTGATGTTCGTACAGCCCCGAACCTTTTGGTTTCCAAAGTATACGTTCCATCCATATATTATATAAAGATATCTATTTCTGTGAAGGAGGCTGCGATGCTACCCGACCACTTGACTGAGCAAGATATCTTCCACCTCTGCAAAGGCTGCGCAATCTTTAACATTTTTTTATTGATGGAACATTTTTAGTATTTATAGTAAAGGACGACTCTGATAGATATTTATATTTATATATATATATAAGTGACTGCCATTGTTGATGGGAAAATTGTTAATATGTTGAAAAAAAAAGCTTTACCTTGATATGTTAACACAATATTTAAATCCATCATCAAAAACTAAAGCTTCTGCCATTGGTCCATCACCTCACTTTGTACCAAAGTCTACTGAAATATAATATTAACATTCAACTAACAATTATTTACATTGAAGAATTATCCGCCACCTTCTTTATTTATTGATAGATTGTTAAATTCTCATAGCCCAAAAGGCTTGTTTGGTCCAAACAAAAGAACACAAATACATGTTTTGTGCAATTATATACATCAAAAGTAGAACATTCTTACAGTTGAGGCACTAGAACCAGTTTGTCATTTGACTGAAATCATTAACCAGACATCAAAATAGTTCCAGATTATGTTTCTGTCGAGCGATGAACCATTTTAGCTCGACTTCTAACAGAAAATAGCATGAAGAATTCAAACTAGCAGGAGGTAATTATCACTAATTATTCTCCAGAGGGCTACAACACACTAGGGGTTTGTCCCTTAAGCCCCAAAGGTCAGAAATTCACCACAAAACTCCTACAGCTCATGATTCTTTCCTCACAGCTACTTATCTAGATAATCAATAAATTGTGCTGAAGAGACAAACACCAACCACACAACCCATTTTCCTCCTAAAAACAACCTCACAGAATCATTTGTAACCACAGTTTGACACGTCTGACAGAAGCCTCTCTGAATATATGCTTATCACAGCATTATCGCTTCCCTTCAGAAGCAAACAAAAGCTAACGCAGCTTCAAAAGTCACCTTCAGAACTTGAAGGCTCTGCTTTTTCCACATGTCCTTGTTGGAGATCGAGCTATTTAGCATTTCCATCTCGTATAATGTCTCTTAACGTTATCGCAGGGTTTGAGGTGTCTGCAGAGGAATTCACTGTCGAGGGGTTTTAGGGGATGTAATGCGACTTTTTGCAGCCGTACCGACGGCCCTGCGTGGTCCTTGTGATGATCCACAAAGGTACTCAAAGGACCTTTACATGTAAAAACAGAAACAATAAAAGCAAATACAATATAATAGGCAGGCTATCTGTTTAAAATGTGCGAAAGATGTACAAGCCCCAAAAGACGTTATGTTCTAAACATTATTTAGGACAAAAAGTATGACAAACTGTAGATAGCTGCTGCTCCAGAGCCAAGTGGTAGTGTCGGCTATAGCACCTCTTGCTAACACTACATCTCAGGAGTGTCACAAGGCTGTTAACTTTGCAGCTTCACATTTTTCAGTAAGTACACGAGATGATGTGTGTTTCTGTCCTCATCTGCAGGTGTGGTGCGAGCCTCCAGCATCTTCCCCATCCTCAGTGCCACACTGCTCCTGCTTGGTGGAGTGTGTGTCGCTTCCAGCAGCTTCTACAAGAGCAAAAGGAACATCGTTCTAGGTGGAGGGATTCTCTTTGTCGCCGCAGGTGAGAATGCAGCTTTGTCGTGGTTTTTGAGCATTGGAATTTTATCAAAGCGGGAACTCATTATGCGCAGTCTGCTTTGGTATTTTAGCTCCGGTTGGACCACCTTTGGTTGCGTGTCTTTGTCCTTCCAATCACTCTTATCAAAACTGAAATGAAACAGCCATTTCACATTTCGATGTTTCAGAGCTTTCGGTCTGATACAGGCATAATAAGTCGTTCTTATGGATGATATGCAGATTGATTTTCATAATGCGCCTGCCTCTCATCTGTATAATTGAAAGGAAACAGTTCCAGCATCTCTGCCTGGAAAACAATTTAACGAAGCTGCAGGTTAATGTGTCTCAGAGGAGCACTTACAGTAGAAGTCTTGTATATTTCCTCAGGCCTCAGCAACATCATCGGAGTGATTGTGTACATCTCGGCAGCCCTGAGCGACATCTCCCCCAAGAAAGACGAGGACAAGAAGTGGCACTACTCCTACGGCTGGTCCTTCTACTTTGGCGGCCTGTCCTTCATCCTGGCCGAGATGGTGGGTGTCCTCGCTGTCAACATCTACATCGAGAAGAACAAGGAGCTGCGCTGCCGCTCTCGCACCGACCTCTTCAAGAGCACCACGCACGCCGTGCTGCGACTGCCCAGCTACCGTTTCCGACGACGCTCCCGCTCCAGCTCGCGTTCCACCGACCCGCCGCGCTCGCAGGAGACCTCGCCCATTGGCACGTCCAAGACCTTCAGCCTGCCACCATCTGCTCCACCCTTCTCTGTGGCCACCCTGCCCAACCCGCACCACTCCAGCAGCGGCGGAAGCGGAGGAGGCGGCGACATCTCCATGTACACCCTGACGAGGGACTCCAAGCTGGGCAGCCTCGGAGGCGGCGCCCCACCTCTCTACGGCACGGTGGACCGCGCCACGATGTACCAGCTCCACAACTACTTCCCAAAAGATTCCAGTGGCAGTGGCGGAGGAGGAGGAAGTGGAGGGGTGATAAGCAGTGGCACACTCCCATCTCACTCCAAGTCCAACTTGGCGGCAGCAACGGCTGTAGCCCAGAATGCAGCACCGCTGAATACCTCCACATCAGCCACCCCACCGGCCCAGCCGGCTCCGATATCTACAGCCACCATGGAGAGGGACCGGGGGAACATGGGAACCCTGGACCGACTGACGGCCAAAAGGGACCGGGATAGCAACTCAGATACTCTCAACAGGAAAACTACGCCAGTTTAAAACAAAGCTTCAGAGAGGAGGGAGAGAGTGTTGAAATAAAAGAGATGTTAGAGATATCACAGTTGAAAGAGAGGAAGAGTAGGGCTGAAAATGCGTGGGTGACACTTCAACGGTCATGTTTCCGTCCTTGAGCCTGGGGTATCAAGCTGCCATAATTACTTACCAATATCATTAACAGTCATAGAACACCTGCCATTATGTGCAAATTCATGACGACTGCCTTAAAATGGTCATGACTTTAGCTTCAAAACCTTGTTTGCAAGTCAATTGCACAGCAATGGTGCAGTGGAGGCTTCGGCACAAAGGAATTGTTTTGGTGCACATGGACAACTGGGAGCTTTTCACTAAAACCAGTCTCCCAGTGAAGCATTTGGGGGTTAAGTGCCTTGCTGAAGGAGAGGCTGGGGAGCTCAGTAGTTATTTATTATACCCTTCTTCATTTTATCAACTGCGAGAAGGAACTCCCAAGCTTTGATTTTGTAATTTATAAGTCTAAAGACATCACCGTTCAAACTGAATCTGGTTTTAAAAGTAAACATCTTTTAAACACATCCAGACGTCCAGTTTGAAAACCACCAAATCAATGCTTCCTGGTATTCTAAAACACTTTAAAGCATCATGAATAATAAAATAGTTTCCAGATGGTATAAGCCACAACTCTGTTACATTACTGTGTTCAAAAAGAACAGAGAGCCACAGACGGGTACATTCAGCCAAGTAACAAGCTGCTCAGTAATCAGTTGACTGCCAATTTAAGGGCAAGGTCAACAGTAGCTACTTAACCTCAGCCATATCTAACCTACTGACACACACACGCCAGAGCCTATTTATTTTTCATTGTGTGTCAAAGGTAATTACAGTGACAGATGGCCATTCTCCACACTCCTAGAGAAAGGCACAGCCATAGACTTCAAGCTTCACCCTGTACGCCTCCGTTACACCACTGCCAGTTGTCACAGATTGGTCAAACACTGCAACAAATGTCCATCTGAACAAGTAACTTCATCTGACGATAAAGTCCTCAAGAAATATTCGCTGAATTCTGGCCAAATGGAAGTAGACTACTCTTCTTGTGCCTCGACAAAAGGAATGTCTGGTCTCGAGCAACATTAAGAGGTTGTTAACACAGGTACGGTGGCCTGCAATGGACACAAATATAACAGCAGCTACCTGCAAAGTTCATAAATCGTATTGCAAGATTACTCGTAAATTCCACCAATCGTAATTTTGTAAACGGCTGCAAAAAAAATGGTTTAAAACCCAGAAATCAGAAGCTGATCAAGTAATTATTTGACCACTGGTATTGATCATCACTGTGTCATCAGACAGTAGAGATGTTGCTAAATGCACCTTCAAAGGTCAATGGAAGTACTTGTAAAGATGGACTTTTACGCATACTATGTGACGTTTAATTGGCTAAATTAATTCCAGGGTTTGTATGACTGTTTATGAAGGTAATTTTATACCAAAGGCTACAAGGCAGCATCCGTTGAGTGTTCCTGCAAAGGGCTGCAACCACAGGCAACAGGGTGGGGGTCAATTCAGTTTACAATCGGGGGGGGGAGGGGTTTAGGTAGAGTTAGAATCAAAAGCTAGACATTTAAATCGAGTTACTTCAGTATGATATATCGACCATTTTATCATTCCTGACTTACGACCTTTGCACAGCGATGGCATGACGAATAAACAACACGAAAATGTGAAACACTCGTTTTATTGTGAAAGGTAAAAAACGAAAAGAGTGGATCTGGTCTGCGCCGCCTTTGTCAAGAATGAAAGGAATAATACAAGTTAGACGTCTTGGCTCAGACTATGGAGCTTTTATGTCGTTGGTTCATAAATATAGGCACAACTCAACCGGCTCCACACAACATGATCGGTTGACGCTTCTATTTGCGGTGCAAAAGCTCAGAAAAATCGACATTGTTCCGAAGAAAATTATTTCACTTTTTCGTCACGTAATTATTCGAGTTCTGTGCAAAAGTAATCGTGACAAAAACAACAGTTGGGAAAAATATTAACGTGCAAAATTATCGCTACTTAAGAAAAAACGCCCACCGGTATGTAAAGGCTAAAAAATCAAATACAAAAGTGAAGCACATCATGGATTATGTAATAAGATTTGAGCATTTTGAGCGAAGTTCATATTTTTGAGGCTGTGACAACAACATTTCAAGGAGAGAAACAAATTTCTGTCTCGGATGACCTGCGCAACATTTCGGATTGAAACTCTTCACGCGTCCTAAATCTGACTATTGGACTGAACTCTTGAATCCACTTCTGGATCATCTGTGTTTGCAAAATGAATTCAACCCAACCCTGGTTGATGACAAGGAGGAGGAGGAGGGAAAGAGAAAAGAGCACATCGGCTAACAGTTCCCCTCCCCTCCGTCTCTCTTTGAGCTATAACTATATACTATTTCACAAACTAGAATAATAAATGTATTATTGAGTATATTATCAATCCATTTACTTCTACAAAAGCACATAATGTCTGTAAATGCTAATATTTGGGCTGTCTTTTCATTCTGAGTGATTGATAATCAGGTTACATGAGATTGTAACTCCTTGAGTATTAATATCATGTTGCTGGTGTTTCTATGATCGTAATGGTTATTGCAGGGTATTTATACATTTTTGAAATCTTTTTCTTTTTGTAATTTTTTTATATTCCTTTCAAGGACTTTTTGATTTTCTTTCTCTTGCTTATGTACACTGTCAGTGGTGTCATGTGGAACGCATGTGCACATACGTGAGAGGGTGATAATGTGTAAACCCATCTTTAGGTCATGTTCATCATGTCATTACGTTCATTCGTACAGGGAGGGTTGACTGAGCGTGCATGCTGCTTTTCAGCAACACCCTGCTTCACCTTCTGCTTCCACATTCAAGCTGGCAGCCTCCCAGTGAAACCATCCACCGCTGGTTACTGAGCGGCTACACTGGAGCCACTGGGGGCTACCTGACTTGCTCAAGGGCACATTGATAGCGTTTGTCAGTTTATTTCCTATTTCTTTGTTGTTCCAATGGGCAGCCTTGTAGACTTTTTGGACATTTTTTTTTACTAATTATTTCTTTATCTTTATTTTTTTCTTTATCCCAAATATTATTTTTCTTAAATCTTTTATTCTATTTCTATCTATAATTGCACTTTAATTTGTGCTTTTTTCTAGTTTTTATTTTATTTTGTTTGTTGTTGCTGCAGTCTGAACCAGTGTGTCTTCATTTCCATGCAGACTTTTATTTTTCTTCTAAACATTACCAACGTAGCCTAATAATCAGTGTTTTTTAATGGTCTGATTAGTGTATACTTGTTGGCGATAGAATTTATATTAATCTATTTATTTTTGTGGTGGTATGTATAGATATTCTTAATGTTATATTGTTTCAGAGTTCCTACACCTGTAACTTTGGGCTATAAAGGCGTCACGCCTGCTTGGGACATGTTGTCAGTAGCCTAAGTGCTGGGAGCAGGGCTGGACTGGCACAAAAAATAGTCACAGCTGGCACTTTGGCCCAGACTGGCCGGCCACAAACACTCTATGAGCTCCCCTACATACCAACCAGGCCACTCCCTAAACACATTAAAACCAAGTGATGAGTGAGAGAGAATTAAGGAAGATTAAGAGAGAGGGTACGTGATAAATACCTGGCTGCAAAATTGAATACTCTGTTATGTTTATCAAGACATGCATGGTTAATAGATAAAGATAATTCCATCACTCGTTCGTTCTTTAAGCCCATAAATGTGTGTGTGGCATAAATGGAAAATGCAGTGGACTTATTAATGCTTACTGCGCAATCTTCAAGTTGCTGCACCGGCGTTTTCCTAAGTAGCCAGACTAATGAGTCTCCTGTCTGTGCAATCAATGCATTTCTTCAGGTGTTTTGTCATCAATTATTTTGCTAACAATTGTCAAATACCGAAGACGACTCTCCGCTCTGTATTCGGCAGGACGCAACTTCCCAACTGAGCGTACACTCACGTTCATTCTGAGCACGAAGGGGCGGGACTCGTACGGACAGATTTCAGCACTTTTCTACATCATCGTCACGAACCATTCGCAATCATTTAGAAAAACTAAAAACTTGTGAGGCCCAAATGTCACGTCGGACCAGCGGCCTGCCAGATGGCCGGTCCAGCCCTGGCTGGGAGAGTGCGCTAAATGTGGTGTGTGTTGGTGTTGTCGGTGATTTTTACATGGTAATAAGTACAACAAAGTACATCAGCCTCATGCTTCTGAGGAATATGTGAATTGTTATAAAAATCACTAAACGAGTCCTGAACTTATATTTTACTTTAGTGTTTGTGAGAACATGGTCAACAGCGGACGTTCTTGTTCCTTCGTTTTCAGTTGATATCCTGGTGTGAAAGCCATTTTAAATCCAGCGTGAGTCCCCAGCTCCTCTTCCCAACACTTCGGCTACTGACGGGAGTCAAACCTGAAACTCTTCGAATGGAAAACTGGTAAATTTCCACTCAGCAGGCCGATCCATGTAAAGGACACTAAGGAAAAGGGGAAGCAATACAATATTCTGATCCTCGCTGGAAAAGACAAAAAAATATAAGTATATATATATATATAGATATATTCATTAAAAGTTCTATATGAAAATTGTGTTGTGTCATGTGAATTATTGAGTACTGTGTCGATGCTCCAACAACTCCAAGGTGTCGGTGTCTCCCAAACAGACGCATACGTCCATTACAAGAAGGATTCACATGAGTGTTTTCTGATCTGCCACACATAGCATGGTAGAATTAAGATTTGCTTAAGTTTAGTCAACAAGCTACTTGATTAAGGTTGCAATTTAGAGCTTAGTTTGTGGTAAAGTTGAAAATAATTTTTATTCAAATTTGGAGAAATTTGCTTGGAAAAAAACGTCACGCAGTAGAAGGTTAGGAATTTTAGCCTCCACGAAGGTGGATTATTGTCTGCGGACAAGAAGAGTTAAATTCACAACACACTTGTGATTATAAACTTTGTGATGAACAAACATAATCTAGGAGGAATCACGTTTCCCCCGAAACATAATGGACGAAGTAGTTTCGATGTATGGGAACCAAATTTTTAAGAGATCAGGCTGCTCTTATATGTTCGTGACTCTTAGACTCATCGGATTACATAGTTGCTGCATGGGAGTAGTGACATGTCCGCAGTGACAAGCGAGAAGTGGTGGAGGCGGTGCCTTGAGATTTGAACAAATCCGTCGGGACATGGCTCGTAGACATAAGAGTCAGGATACGCTGCCATTGAAGCTCTAAATTCATCACATCCAGGCTTCAGTAACTTGATTACTACTTTTGTCCTTTCGGTGCATCTGGTGTGCGTTACTGTAAATGATGCAATGCTACATGACATGGCAGGTGTGCTGCACTTTTTGCAGTCGTTTAACAACGTCACACCACTTCTACCTTTGCTAAGATAGATGGATGATAGATGATAGATACTGTGAAAAATACAATAACTTGACAAATCTGACTTAAAAAAAGGAAACAGGAGACTGTGACAGGCAGTATTTAAGTGCGGTCTCTTAATAATGCTGACATGTCTTCTCTGGGGAAGAACACAGGGAGGGACTGTCAGCCCAGGGGGAAATGAGACAGTTTTTAATCCCCGCTGACAATAGATCTGCTGGCAGAGCACGCTGGAGATGGAGATGTGTTTGGTTGAAGCAGCGAGGAATGGGATTTGGTGTTTTAATAAATAAAGTTTTAAGTCATAAAGTTTTAATTAGTCGGCCTCTCCGTCTGACGCTACGGTGTCGTCTTCATGGCCTTGTGCAGCAGCAACAGCAGCTTGAAGAGTGGACATTTGTTCGTGCATTTCTGCATTTCTTTGAGAACATGCAAGGTCAATAGAACCCTAATATTTATTTATGTCTGACACTTCTGCTCAGTGCAACCACGCTGTTTCACGACCGGACACCGAATAGTGTAGTGAAGAAACTGAGCTTTTTGAGTCTTTGGGTGCTTTCACACCTCACCTGTTCGGTTAAAACAAACTGTTTGCCCGCTTAGTTCATTTCATAGCAAGCGGCCCATAAGAAAGCCACACGCTCACTTAAAAGCAGGTTGAAAGAGAATATTTCTCTGAAACAGAAAGCATCACCAGTTTAGAGACAACATTTGTAAAATATGAGCATCAGGACCATCAGCAATGTTTGGAACATTTTGGCTGAACAAGCTGTTTTGAGCAGAAATGTAATCCAGTATTCGTGAGTCTTGGTGCTTTATCGACTAAAAGATCTAAGATGAAAAGTTCCCTTCAGAGTAATGCAAAGTCCTTATCAGAAAGATTAGAATGGCTAAGGCTAATCTGAACTGTTGGTCACGTGGTTAGGGTTAGAAACCATTAGAGGTGCTCTTTCAAGCTCATTTACCTGGTTTGAGTCACATGACAGATAAGAACAGATGCAGCAAAAAATGCATCATTGATCGTTTCCTGCTAAAATGAAATTGTTTAAAATGAGCAAAACTGGAAACTTAACTCCAGTACTGTAAGGTGTGAATAGTAAACGGCACGTATATTTTTCACTTACTTTTTTTTAATCCATCATCCGATAGAAATCCTTACGCTCAGAAACATTGCACACTGAGCCAGATGCGTTTTATTGTTAGATTTGCAGTACGAGGAAAAACTGGATTAAAGATGTGGGTGCAGTGGGTAGCGCTAGTCCAAATCTAGTTAATGAATGAAGGACATTAGCAAGAAGCTATCGTTTGGCTACCTAAAGCAAAAAATGGAATATGGAACCACCTTTTCCGAATAAATTCTGATGTGGCACATATTTAACAGACTGATCAGCTGTTGCTGCTGTCTGCATCTTCCTTGATATTCTCATAACGTGTGAATGCTTGTCTTCGTCTCTGGACAGCATGAAACATGGTCAACACTCGCTGACATGAGAGAAATTACAACGTGTCCAGTTGAAACAAATTCCCGGAAAACCTTCCGACATCTTTCTCTCTTAGATGGTTTAGAAAGTTCACAACCTCTTCTTCTTCTACTCTGTTTACTGGCGGATTACAGCCTTGCGTAGCGCCAACTTCTGACCAAACTACGCTGTAGCTGGGTTTATACCCTCCGAACCAGTTGATGGAAACACGGCTTATTTCTTTTTTTGCCTCATTTCAAAAGTTTGCTTAAAAATCGCTTGACAATTGAATGAAAACACTGCTAATGTTGGAATAGATAAGAAAATAGATGTTTACTGCCAAATGTATTCCGCTGCAGCAAATATATGTCCGTTTATAAAGCTGTTAAACTGTTGTCACACTGCAAACAAGGTCAATTATTATTCTTTTCATCATGAATTCTGAAGCCATAAAGTTTGAATAAGCAACCTATTTTAGCTTAAGACGTTGTCTCAATGTAAACACTATGAAACGAGCTGAATGAGGGCGAGAAACACTAATGAGAATAGACACGAGAAGGCAAACCTGAAAGAGAAAAACATAATCGTTTCTTGGTGTATGCAGTGGGTGAGCTACCTTTGATGGATTAATGTGCACATTCTTAGAGGTCGCTTAATCCACGGTCCACAACCTGGACACAGAGTGGATCGGTGGACACGTGGGGAAAAAGAAAGCATGATTGCATGTTTCCCAGGACGGACAGGTATCATCGTGTGACCAATTTCCAGCGTTTAATAGAAACACAATATACTGAAACCCTTAACAGCAGACCAGTGTCTACCCCTGGAGTTCTCCCATGGTGCACCTGGCTCTCCAGTATTATTATGTCTGAAGCCAGCAGCGCAGTGGTCGTACATACAGCATGATAATAGCTACCGCCTTGTGTCAGCTTTCATGAATCCACAGGAGTCTGCCACCTGTGAAGACATTCTGCAATTTGAATTTCCTCTCTTGGTTCAGTCTGATGCTTCCCCGTCCGGCTGTCTCTCCTCCTCCCGGGGCTCTTTGGTGGTAAAGAGCGCATGCCTGCACTCACTGATAACGGCTCCAGGCTCGCTGACAGGCGTCCATATGCCGGAGGGGAGGTCTGCCAGTCAAGATTACACTCTCATTTCCTCTCGTCCTCGAATCCTTCCTCTCTCCCAGAGAAGGAAAACTTCTTCTTGTAACATTTTAAACTGCAGACCTCATGTATTTCTACTAGGATATGTTATGTAACAGATCTCACTTCATAAATTCCAATAAAAGTTAAGTAGTCCTTGTTTATTGCAGATATTTTATATATTTATTTATTTACTTTTTAAAAACATGTCAATTGAAACAAACAGTGACAGGATATTTTGTATTGATGTATTGGTTATGAATCCGAAGAGTCACACACGAATCAATCAAGGTAAAAGTCCTCGAGGCTTTCACTGTTGTATTGATCGATTTCTCAACAAAGGCATAATTCGATATTGCATGTATTATGTTTAAAAGTCAAACACTCACTTTCAGATTTTTAATAAATGACAAATACAAGTATTATCCAAGGGGTCCCAATGTGTATAAGTCCATACACATTATATTTTACTTCTCTCTTTGTCGCAAGATTAAGTTCAAATAATTAGAAATACAAGATCTGATATTTTACTTACATTTGTCACGAGAGCTGTTTAGTTCACACAATCTTTAAAGTTCAGCAGTGGAGCCCAAATGAGTTCAAAATCACTGTTTAAAGTCAGCAATGTGTCATTCTACCACCAACAACAGTCTCTTTTACTCTGTGGTAAAATGTTTAGCTATAAATACAGTGTGGTAGCAGAGAGTCAGGTGTTTACAGGCATCAGTTCATGTTACTGTAGTGTGTTTTTAGACAGGCCAGGAGACGTGAGTCGAGGCACACCAGCGTTTAAGTTTCAAATATTTGAATTGGTCCTGTACTGTAAAGGATTACTGGGTAGAGTCCAGGCGATAAACTCTGGGTCTCATTTGAGTCAGAACACTCTCGTCATAGATTTAAACATTTAAAGCAACAAATGGAAATAGAGTTACGCTCGGCGCTGATGGCTCGGCTCTAAGGCGCTCCCCGGATTAGCCGAGCAGCGTGCTGAGCCAAAGCAGGGGGCGCGATGCAGAAAATCCCCAAAGCAAGACATTGAATACCATTTTGACATTTGAGCCATGTTAGGACTCTGGGAGCTGGAGGCAAAGCTTTGCTAGCAGCAGCGTTGGTGTCGCAGCGATCAGTGAGGAGGGAGTCTGATTTAAATTGAACCGCCTTGTGGTGAGAATGGGCTAACTTGTGATTTTGCTTTAATTAAAAGGGGCAATAAAGTCTTTTTTTAGCTCATTACTCATTTGGCTTTTCATTCACCACGGTTGTCTAGACGTGTGTGACATTCAGGAGATCTTAATCCAATGTCTCGGTGCTACTGCCGACGTGTGCGGTGGCCGTGTGTCGGCGCTTGGCGCTGCTCTGTTTGACCGTTTGAACATCGGTCTGGGTGTGAGCTCACTGGTGTAACTCTAGAGAGACCTGTTAGGAACAGCCAACTAGCTTCTCCCACACACTTCTGCTCTGCGTTTGAGCCAGTAAAGCTGCAAATATTTAAGGGCTTAAGATCATTGTTCGCAGAGTACACTCTTCACTTGACGAGTTCTCGTGTTTATTGGAGGAGTATATTTTCCTTCCACTGGATTGGGTGACGTTGAGAGTGGATTACTCTTTGGGCTGCGGCAATAGAGTATTTAACAGTCAAACTATGCAGAGCAAACTAATCTAGACTGAATAAAACAAAACAATTGTTCTCCTCACACCTCAAGCTCCATGAATCCTTGAACACACGCATTTAACTTTGTCAACCTATGTATGGTGTAGAAAGACACATGACATCATGAATAGCAAATTGTGTATTTAATCGGTTTAAGTGCCGCAACAATATGTTAGATTAGAGGAAAATATCAACTAAATTCGTGGACAACAGTTGAAACAACTCGTCAAATACCTCCAGTTGGTCAGAGCCTCTCAGAGTCTGATACCCAAGCAGCGCGCTTTTTCAACTAACGCCAATGTAAACCACGCGTCATTGATCAACATGGCTGACGCAGTGATGGGTTGGGACATTAAAGGCTTTCTAGGTTGCAAGCTAGCGATATCCAATTATCCCCAGAGTTCCTCAAAAAAAGGGTGACCATATTTTCAAACCCCCAAACCAGCACCATTAAGTGTAGAGCACGTTAATGCACGTGCACATGTATGTGCCCCATGGACAGCGATCATGCTCGACCAAAAATGCACCAGTGTGTGCATAATGCTGGGTACTTTACGGAGGAAGAATTAGGCATCCTGAAGCTCTTTATAATAGACCGCCCTTCTCTACGCCGTAGAGAAGTCTCATAGCAACAGCCCCGACAATGACACATTGATTGATTGACACGTATACAGACAAATGAGTGTTGAATTCAGACGTGGGATATGTTTTTATATTGGGTCAGGTAATGATGAGGGGGAAAGAACATCTTAAACAACTATATAAATGTTGCAAACAAGTACAATATTAATTATATTTGAATTATTTGAATCGTGCTGAAAATTTGGAAAACCAGGACATTTGAGTGTTTTACAGATATTATTTGGGACTCGGCACACCTAGCTTGAAATTGGAACAATCCCAGACAGACCGGGATGTCTGCTCCCCGTACTCAGACAGCACATTCACATGAGTGACAGGTGCTGTGAGTAAAAACCTACCTAACACAGGGGGAGGAGAAGGCGGGGTTTGTAGCACACTGTGCCGACACAAAGAAAAGACAACTCAAGATCTGAGCTCACTTCACTTCAGGACGTCTCATATGAATCCCCGGAGGATCATTTGATTCTCTGCGGTGCAGTGAAGCGGATTGGATGACGGTGGGAATGTATGACGTCAGAGGTTCAGTTTAAAGCAGGTCCTCACATCGTGACCACACCCGGTGTGTATCACCAAATTGGTGCACTGCACCCACAGGAAGCTGACACTTGGTGCATTTGAACAAGTGAATTTGAGAGTGTTTGTGTGCACGGCGTGTCTCCAGGTTTGTGTTTCTCCTGCCACGTCAGTCCCATTGGCCACGGTCTATATTTAGCCAGGAGGTCGCAGCCAAACAGCATGGGAGGCGCTTCAGAGAGATGTGAGCCTGGAAGGAGGTCAGTGTGGGGACTGAGAACCGGAGCATTAGTAAACCACGAGTCAGAACAATCCAAACTCATTGCACAAGGTCAAGAACACCTAAAACCTGCTTGATTTATTCCAAAGTAACACTGATATCGGTGTGATATCACCACATACCAGTGATCTACTTAGTACGCTGCCTTTGGGCGCTGTTGGAAATATCAGAATAATGACTTGAGCGTTCATGACTGGTTTAGAGAACAAGGTGAAAGGTCCATGCTGGTGGTCTGGCAGCCTATGTATGTACTGTATCGTGTGACATGCGACTGCAACATCCTGAGTTCAAATTTAGCCGGGACCTTTGTTGTATGTCATCGGCCTCTTACCCTCCTCTTATTTCCTGCTGCTCCTCACAGTTCACTCTCTCATGAAAGTTCAAAGTCTAGTATCCAAAAGAAGGTTAATGTCATGGAAGCTGAAATTTCCGATGTTCATGAAGCAGCAGAGATGAGATAGAGAATATACAACCTATATTATAGACTAATGACAATTGTTTTTTTTTAAATCATATAGCTTTACTTCAAATGGGTAATGTGTTTATAAATTTCCAACTTCATTTAAAATGCATATGTTACAAATCTATTGGTTTATAATAAGCAGTGTGTGTGTCTGAGCCTGAGCTTTATATTTTATATTTACTTTGTGACACATTGGGTCTGGTAATAGACCAAGAGTGTGTTCACACCTGGTTAGTTTCCTATTTCATTTAGTTCCCGTTAGGATTTATTTACAAAGAAAACAGGAATTGTAAACATTGGGTTTGCTCCAAACTCAACCAACAGAGTGCCAGTTTGAGGCAGCTTTCATCTTGCTGACATATTAGAGTCAAAGGTTTTAACAAAGGGAATTTTGAATATCTCTTTGTATCACTCCACATATCAGATAACACTGATATGATGTTGCCATGTTTTTAGTAATAAAATGTTGTATAAATCAGGTTATGAATGATATTTGAACAAACCCCTCAGTAAAAAGCTTCAGCATATAGAGAGGAATGAAAGTGTAAAGTTTGGCGTATGTAAGAGTTACTGAAGCGGAGATTTCTGGCTCAGAGAAAAAATAATTTAGAGAAAACGTCCTTTAAAGCTGCACAGCAGCCGTTGTGTTACATGTTACATTGACTGACATGGAGCTCATTCATTGGACAGCTTTGATGATGTGTTACTGTAGCTGTGTCTATAGGCTTCAGTGTTCTGTTCAGCAACGACTACGCGAAGAAGTTGAATACAAACATCTGTCGGAACAGCTAATATTTCAAAAATACAGATTATGAAAATTATTCTAAATAATGATTTACTGCTGACTACAAGTACTGTAGTATGCTTACTTTATCATGAGTAAAATGTTATGCTTTGCATTTAAAACCGCTGAAAATGTAAAGTGGGACTCTCCATGAAGACGGCTATTGAGGAGGCAGCGACTGTAAACTGAGAACGAGTTGAGAGTGCGGAATAGGAGAGAAATGGAACCTGAGAGTGGAAGACATTAAATATTCATGTCACGTTAAATAATAAAATGAAGTCATTCATACTCAATCGATTCAGATCAAAAAACAAGTCGCAGAGTCGCTTCACCTTCCATTCGGACGCAGAGAAGCACTTTGCTTTAACATGAATCATCCGAGAACAACACTGACGGCAACAACATGGCAGCCTGTCACAGCTGTTAGCTGATTGAACACTGAGTACCTTCCAATCCAACATACATCGTTCTAGCTGACACTTAATCTAAAATAAAGCATGTGTACTCTTCTTACAGTGTGTTCCGTATCTAATACAATGCATGTGAAACCTGATAATGATAGAAAGACAAGTTGCATTCATCTTTCTGATTATGACCCTTATGACTGATAATAAATATAAAGCTTTAAATAAATGTAAATTGATGAGAACTTTAAAAAAAATGAACCCTGTCACATGACTATGCATCGAATGTATTTGTAGTTAATGTCTCTCAATGTTAATTGGTGAACAGACAGAAAGGCAGATCTGAAGACATGTAGGACAAACAAAATATTGTTTTTTTTCACACATCGCTGAGGAAATAAAATAGTTTCTAAAATGAGGTTCTCTGATTGGAGGTCAGTAAACTGTTCAGTTCATTTAGTTTTAATTACAGTTATTTAGTTCACGGTTTAAATCACAGCATTAATAATGAATGTTCTCTCTAAAGTTACTACAAGGACCTTTTAACTGGTTAGGAATTAGTCTTAATTTAATACTCGTGCCTCTATATGATCAACGAGTCTGTTGGCTATTTCTATAGTTATTCTTGATGCTTGTCATCGGGACCGATTCTCTGCAGTATCAGACGAAACCCAGGAGGGCCACCATGGACAGACCCAGATCCTGCTTTGCTGTCGCCTTTGACCTGCGGTCGGTAGCTGTGGTGGGAGGAGGAGATTTAGCAGCGTCTCCTCCTCCAGCCAGGAGCAGAACTTCAGCTTGCTGCTCCGCTCTCTGTGAGCCAGGCCGTGTTGCTGGGCCCGCTGGAGGGAAGGGAGGCATAGGAGAACCAGAACCAAGACTGAGCGGGGCCGACTGTCAGACCCTGCTGCAGTAAAATGAGAGGTTTTCTGAAGGGAATCTGGTGCTCGGAAACACTACAGCTTTTGTCCACAGGGACCGCCACAATCAACACAAAATGAAAGTTCCTGGTAGTAACTTTAAATCGGGGTCGATGAATTAAGTAACCAAAATATTGATATTCATCAATGTGATATGTTCCATAAACATGTTAGCATTTAGTTTAGCCGAGAACTAGCGCTGCCATTAACTACTTAATTTCCCTTCTACGCTATTTAAAACAGCGTTTTTTTTGTTTCAGTTTAGGCAATAAGTTCTTGTCAAATTTGTTGAATAGTTCAATAAAATAGGTTAAGTTGCAAAGGACTAATTGCAGTAATTTAATAAATGAACAAACAGTAAATTGCCTCCAAACCTTGCAAGATAGTAAGACAATACAGGGCTGTTTCCCAACCACATCTGAGCATTAAGATCGACACACTTGATTACACTAAAGGGGGTATTTTGCTGCAACGTAACATTGCAGCTTTTAGCACTTTGAGCTGTGTCCATGTTGGTGAACAATAAACCTCAACAATATTTCATGGGGATCCAAAATGAGTCACTGGGAAACAATAATTTAAAAAAGATAAAGTTCTTTGGGACAGAACAAGATTATGGTAATGACAAGATTCACATGAGTTCACATGAAAAGCAATCTCTTTGCTAAGACGTCTTTGGGAAACACCCACGTCCCCCTGCACCCTGCTTCCTCATAAAACAAAAGTGCAACACCACCTCCGGGCCACTAGCTGCTGCTGTCCTTCTGAGGGAGACACCTCTGCCAGGGGCTGTAGGGCAGCGCCAGCAGCAGGAAGAGGATCCCCCCCACGATGAGGACGACACCCGCACAGCCGATGCACGACACCGACCAGGACAGCTCGTGGTGGAGAGGAACCGTGTGGTCGCTGGCCAGGAGGGCCAGGACGGACTGGTGGAAAACCATCAGAGTGACAAGCACCAGGAGACCTGTGGAAGAGACATTGGACATCACTGTTGGAACACTGTCTTAACATGAGACTACAATTATCAACCTCTAGCAATCTCTACTAATCAAGAAAGATGCACTGAAAGCCCAAAAGTTGCCCGGTGTGTTGTTGCCTCTACCGACCTGACAGAGTAAAGCAGACGGATGCTGGCTTGAGGAAGAAGAGTATCTCTTTACTGAGAGACATGGTTATGCATATGGCCCCCATCACCATCAGGAACAGGCTGAACAGGGCCAACATGGCTGCCGCTACATTCAGATCTGCACAGAGAAAGGAGAGCAGTGCTGTTATCACGATGACATTTACAATATTAGGAAAACTTGTTTTTGGAACTGGATTGGTGAGGCAAATCAAAGGGCTTTTAAGTACTTTTGATATATTTTCATGTTTAACAGGGACAGATCATCATGTCAAAGGTATTATGGAAAACAGATATAACTATGTATACTGGTTTTTAGAAAGAAAAACCCCAAAAAACCTGCCGCAACGTAATTCAACATCAACATTAACTGTTAATTTTTAGGCTGGAAAAAAAGGATTGCCACTGCGTTAACAGTTGAAAAACTTCCATAGCTGTAAAATCTTGTCTCAGAATATTGCAAGCTGTGCACTTTTTGGGCATTTGACCAACCTGAAAACTCTTGGATATATTACTCAAAGGTTCTCTATACGGAATTCAGAGCTTATCTACGATTGAGCGATTGTCTCCACATGACTCTCAACATGGAGATGGCTGAGCCGGCAACTGGCAGCTAACGTTGCTAAAAGCGCTAACAGTGGAAATAACGGCAACAGTGCTGACAGAGCAAAACACAGAGAGGGAGACTTCATCCACTGCTAAGGTAGACATTACTCCACTTTATCTTAACTTTGAAAATACTTGTTTGCTGCTATATTAATGCTCTGAATCCCGTTTATAAAACTTTATTGTATTTCATCTTCTCTTGCCCTCTTTTTTTCCTCATGTAGTGATATTTTCAGTCTGAAGGAGGCTGATTGCAAGTGCGAGACATCTGCAAAGATACATATAAACATCTCTGTGGACCTGCGCGGAGAAAGGCATTATGGGTAAGCATAGGCCATGGAGCTGATGCACAAACCTCCCAAATCTAAGCAACCAAACTCAATATTGGTTGATCCAACCAACATAAAAGTGTAAAAGATATCGACCCATAATGACAGCCATGCTTGCTGCTTACGCTCAGATTTTAGGAGCATACGATTTTGTGTTTGCTCAGGTTTTTGAGAGGGTCATTTTGGAAGCATGAAGATTTTTGTTGCTTTATGATTCCACTTCATATTCATATTCATCATGAAGAAAGATTTAAATGAAGTAACAAATGTGCAATCTAAAATCCCGGTTCTAGTACGGTGTTATACACTCATGGCTGTATTTATTGAATCACTATAGCGTGACAGTGATGTGGCACCAGCGCACAATGAGATTTAAATGTACGTCTGTCGTTCATTCAGCGTATGGCACTCTGTGATCTTAACACATTATGGAGCTGCCAGTGAAATGAGAGGTTAGACGACTGCTCGGAGACACTTGAACTCAGCGTGGGTGGAATAGATTTCAAACACTCACAGAGAAGACAATGGCCAACCTGAACGAGTGCAGCGAAGAGGTGAAGGGAAATAGAGAGAAAAAGGAAAGGACACAGAAAGACAGGGGCGGATGGCGGACAGGCGACTGAGGAATAAAGAAAGAGCATCAGTAGAGGGAGATGAAGGGGTGCGGGGAGAGAGGGAGAGGTGGAGGAGAAGAAAAGGGATAAAGAAAGCAGGGAGTGGGCGGGTAAGGTGGGATATCGGTTCAGAGATGCCACGAGAGCCGAAAGAGGTGCATGACTCACTCTTCGTTGTTGTCTTCTGAAACATCACAGCATTTTCCCCCGTGGTGAAAAACTTGAAGTAGGTGCAGTTTGATTCTGCAGGAGGACCAAAACAAAATGGAGGAAGAGAAACAGCCACTGTTAAACGAGAGAAACGTAAACATAACCTGCCTTAGCTGCAGACGATCTTGATGAACATCTCATTGACATTCAAGCAGCCATATCTCTCTCTCAGCCCTTTAGTTTGCACAATTCTCCATCAAGCATAATCAGCCGTGAACGACAACGACAAGCTCAAGGTGACAGTCCAATGCTTTCCGCGCAATTAGCATTCCGCCGTCCTGATGATGTGTTACAGTAAGTGGAGTTGGGCCATCGAAGGGAATTTGACACATCTATCTGTTTCCTCGCACATTTGCACACACGAGCAAGCAAAACACGCACACACATCACTCTTAATTAGTGTGATCAAAGCTACATCCTCAGTGAGTTCTTGGTTGTTCTCTTCTACACAACAGCTATCGGCGTAACAGCACTGAGAGGAGCTGCACTCAAATCACATTGACAAAATGTCTAAACCCATCAACAAATGAAGGGGTCTCTGCGACAGGGCAGGCTGACAATAATTGGACTTTCCTCTTTGTTAGTCTTTATCAATTAAGGAAGACATGTTTCATGTTGTTCCATCATGGGCGTCTGGAATAAACACTTGCAGTAACAATGTGTAATATTTCGGGCTGTTCTCATCCAGCGTTTTGTAGCAATATCTATAAAAAAAAGTGCTGTAATTCATAGATATCCCAAGAAATAACTTGAACATAATCATGAACCAGACTGCAAACGCCCACACAAGCCAGGTGGGGGTGGTGGTGGATGGGACAAACAAAAGACGATCTTTCACCCAGGAAACCATGCCAATAATGTAGACTAGTCGTGTATAGTCAATGACAGGGAACCAACAACCTACGGCTATCTCTTTGCATGTTAGAAAGTCCCGGGGAACCTGCAACCCTGTGAACCACTAAGTAAGTAACCCTGTGAATCAGTCCCAGTCGTTTTGATGAAGATCAAACAGGCATCCTGTCTGAAACCGATGACGAACACATACACACAGCTTCTGGTGGACTTTTCTCAGTCTGTCTCTGTTTTGCTCTCTATGTGAGTCATTCTTCAAAAGGAGAGCGCATACAGGCGAGTCATGGAAAAGTGGAGGGATTCAGCAAAAAGCTGTAATAATCTTTTCAACACATGTAAAGTTAGACATCCAAATGGCATTTTCAAACCACAGTCCTTCATTATTTCCATTAGCTGCTCTTCAACCTGTAATGAGAACTTGGTTATTAACTAACTACATTTTTATATTTTTACTATACCGACCGGTCTCAGGCCCTCGGCATATTGATACCAGTGCACGTGTTTACCCTTACTCTCTCCATGAGATGCACCAGGCTTTTAACAAACTGTATGGGAGGTTCAAATCATGTAAAAAAAAAAGAGAAACTCAAACCAGAAAACTGAAGATTGTTGCCCGTGAACTGAGGTCCAAAATCCAAATGATGTCACCTTTCACTTGACCCAAAAGCAACTTGACTGACTTGCTCTTTTACTCAGACTATGTAACAATGACTCAGGCAGTTAGTCAGCCAGAGTATTCATCCAGACAGCCATCAAACAGTGAGCCAAGCATTATTTGTCTTGCCAGAGACTCAGCTAGACCTCTCATTCATGCTATCTCGCTTCCCCAAACTGAGCTGTCCAACAGGCTCGAGAGTTTGACAAACGTCCAGTCGGCCAGTTGGTCCGTCAATCATCATCTTAAAACTCCCAACACTCACACAGACCAGTCAGATATCATAAAGGTTAGACAGCCACCCAACCAGTCAGTAGATCTGTGAGTCACCTCCAGGTAGCTCAGCAGGTCCACAGCTCTCTCTCTCTGGGTCAATATCAGACACCCACAAGGTCTTTGTGCAGCCCTTCCACAGGCCGTAGTGAGCTGTCAGACATGTCTGCAAAAAGAAAAGAAAAAAGATCAGAGAGATTTTTCCAGCACAATCCAAATGTATTCATACAGCACATTTAAAAACAACAGTTGACCAAATTGCTGTACAAAAACTATAAAAAGAATACAGTAAAAACACAACAGACATAGATGACAATAATGTAGTGAAAGCTAGAGAATGTGTGTTTTAAGACAGGATTTAAAAACGGGCAATTTTGGGGCCAGCCTAGTATAACAGAGGCAACTCGTTCCAGAGTTTGGGGGCTTCCACTGCAAAAGTCTAGTCTCTCCCCTGTGCTTCAACCGTGATCTGGGGACAACTAGTAGCAGCTAGTCAACTGACCTGAGTGACCTTAAAGGGAAGTAAGTTGGAAAAGGTCGGAGAGATAAGCAGGTAAACAACAAAATCCTGAAAATCAATAAAAACGCACTGAAACGTACAAGGAGCCGGTGAATGAATGCCAGTATGGGGGGGATATGTGCTATCGCCTGCATGTTCTTCTTAAAATACGCAATAGTGATGTAATTTATTTCCATCCATCGAAGTGTTTAGATTGAGACACCAAACAGATTTGTTTCCATCGGGAAATCCCTGTTTAGTTGTGGTTGTTGTCGCCATGTCTTTTAGTACTTCAGAAAACAATATTACTAGAAGTCATATGTAGAAAAGCTCCTGCCCTGTTTTCTAATTTGAATATTACACCTGGTTGTTGTAGAAGCTCTTAGGAGGTGACAGCTCCACCCAGAACTCTGTCCCCATCCCAAGGACTGTCAGGACGACGCCCACAATGGCCACGAAGAAAGCCAACTTGATCTGATGCCAGAACACAATACAAAACAGTGAGGTAGTGTTAAAATCATAACTGAAATACTAAATCAAATCACAAAGAAATTGAAAGACCTGACAAGAACAAGCTTACATGCACATAGTAGTAACCATGTCTGGCTGTTTTTTCATATATGTTTTATCTGAATTTACTCCAAGTTGAGGTGATTTCATGAAATGATGTCCATTTCCTCTGCACTTACAACAGCCATGCTCTTTGCATCATTTAATGTCTGTGGGAGTTCAGTACATAGGGGATGGACATGGGAAGCTTATACACACAAAGAGAACAATGGAGCTAGGTAATTTAGAAACGCTAATGTGCAGGGAGGAAATTTACAACACCAAAGGGAAAGAACAATCTCTGAATGTTGTTTTTAATGTCCTCAACAGATGAAAGATCAACCCCCAAACACGCAGTTGAGATGTGTAGGTGGGCTTTTGCACTTCTGTGTGGAGATGTTGAGAGTGAAGATGTTTTTTGAGTAGGGACTTTTTGTCTGGTATGCATTAGGTTTAGAGTATTCGGGTAGGGAATTCAGCTCCTCAATCATTTGAATATGTGTGGTTCAGGCTGGCTAGGTCATCTTTGAGCAATCATTTCCCACCTGCAGATTACTGTCATGGTTCTTATGGTCATATAACATTTTATTTCCGTAATGTTAAAGGACTGCACTTGGTATTTTGCATTTACTTATTTGTTAACTTTAGACCTGCTCTTTTGGATTGTCCACGATCTGTGGACAAGCCTGATTTCAGTTGAAAAGGCAGCTTTATGACTGATTGGTTCCATTAGCTCCAGAGTACTTTCATACAGCCTGGGGGAGAATACACATTCACACAGTATGAAGCCAGTCACCTTCCCTTCCTGAGCCTCACTCATGGCGTGTCCTGTTGACGTCGTCCTGCGCCGCTTGTTCCCCCCAAATGTACTGCGTCCAGCCATAAGGCTGGACATGCCTCCCGCACCCTGCGGTGCTCCTCCCGGTGCAGCCACCGCTCCTGGCCCCGCCGGACCAATAGTATGGCCCTCTTCATCGGTCACAAAAAAGGTAGACCACATGTTGTGACAAAATAAAAAACAACTAAGACAGCCGAGTGGGATTCAGTTCGGTGAGCTTGGCCGTCGACACGGATGGTTGAAACTTTATCAATAGAAAAATTGAAGACAGGAACAAAAACAGAGGAGATCTGTTGTGTATTCTCAGTTTGTGCCCATAAAGTGAACAGGAAAAAACACCTGAGACAGTATTAAAGTAAGATGATGTCAAACAGGTGTATCTGACATAAAGGAAGGAGAAGCACAGGAAGAGGTAGAGAGATGAACCAAGAAAAGAAAAATACTATGAGATAAGAACTAACAGCGAAAAAAAGTATAATACAAAAGTAGAAGAAAAGTTTAGCAGACAAAGGCAGGAATCAGCCTTCTCTTGAAAAAGAGCCTCGGAAAAAATGGCGGCTTTGACGACAGATCTAAAACTAATAAATGAATCATCGTGAAATAAGAAAATGACCGAAAATATGTGAAGCAAAGTTTGGCCACTGAGAGTCTTTAGCGGTAGAAGTCAGGAGTGGATGAAGTGATGCTTCCTAGAGGTGACAATGGAAGGACAGAAGAAAAGAGGAGAATGTAAAAGTGACTATCAACAGAATCAGGTGAAAAAGAGGTTCTGGTCTTTTACACAAACTTTTTAAAGTTTATAAAGAATATAAATGTATTGCCAGAAGAACAATGCAGGTGTAGAAATTGGTGCACATTTCATGGTAAAAAATAAAGCAAGAAATATGTATATCAAATTATTTGTGGAACATGTCTTAACTTCATCTCTACATTTAAATTTGGGGACTCGAGCGATAGTGAAAATCACTTCACTTTCTTGGGGATTTCCATCTTCAGTGTGTTATGACAACCATTTCATAAATATTTCAACAGAAAACAAATCATTCCAGATTAGGTACCAAATACATTTACCAAAATCACAGAGAATACTTAGAAAAAAAAACATGAAGAGCAAATAGAGCTCAACACACAGTTGTTTTCTGTAAGTGGGAAAACCAAAACAAATTAAAATAGACTTCTGCTTATTTTCAGCTTTTTCTTTGCTGATTTTAGCAACAGAAAAAGTTACAGAGTCTTGATTTTACTCCCTGTTTAAAACTGGCATTAACATGCAATCTGCATCTGGATGTGTTATCTGGATTGGGAAGAAGGTAGGTTAAGTGGATTGGCCAAACTGCGTTCGTACAGTAGGTGGTCTGGCTCGATTTTTTAAAAAGGGATCTAGGCTCTTTGTAAATAAGTACAGTTTGCCTACATAGTGTCGGAAAGAGTTACTCAACAAGGAGAAAGGTCACTTCACTCTCTCCCTGTTATCTCAAGTTACAGCACCATTGCCTCCTTTGATCTGGGAGCAATATTACGTTATCCCACTTGTCCCCATAGGAGAACCTTTTTTGGGTCCTGGTAGAACTTTTTTAAAGATTCCTTTTAATAAAGGTTCTACCTGAAACCCTTTCACAGGTTTCATACCTAGAACCATCTGTGATTGGTTCCACCCACAACCCTTTATGAGAGGTTGTATAGAGAACCTGTCTATGGTTGTAATGGTTCTAATAATTCCACCCAGAAAAAATAACTGTTTTATATTCCACGGGTTTCATCTAGAACCCACACAAAGTTTCTACCAAGAACCCTTTTTATATTTCAAGCTTTTAATATAGAACCTACCCAGGGTTCCTCACGAAGGTCGTTGTGGGCTCAGTTGTGGGCATTCCCTTTTAACTCATGCTTCCAGCAATCTGTGTATAACTCTTTCGTTTAAAGAGTTCTTTGGATGAAAATGGTTCTTAATGGAAACCTTAGAGTCACAAAGAACCCTTGACGAAAAACATTTTCGAATAAGGGTTCTTCAGTAGCAAATTGTTCTGGTTTAAACCTCAGCCGTTCTGGATAAACCCTTTTGGAACCCTTTTAGTGTACGGCAAAAGTGTGACACAGCCTACTCTGCCTCTGATTAGCTTAACCTGATATTCTTACTCAAACCCTTCCAATTTCTCTCATGCTAAAACCCAACCAATTCAACTAACGAAGGCAGCGAATAGTAGCCAATCAGAGGCTTGAATAGAGTGGGTCATGCCTTCTCCAAAGCAGGATTCGTAATGCAGCAACCTGTAAACCAGCCACAGCCGCAATCACACTGCAGGCAACATTGTGATAATAAGAACATATCCAAATACAGATTGCATAAACGTATCACTAATTACCCTCTTAGTTGCTAGTTTGGGAAGGATCTGTTCACAATGTGTTTTCCATCTCTTGTTCTTGCACAGTTTGAATGGTGTCATTGTAAGATGCTTCAAACTAAATGTGTCATCCAAATAAATGTAATCTAATGCAGTGCTTTTTTTTTATACCAGGGCAAATGAGGTCTTCTGGGATTCCTTGCTGCTAAAATGTATCAAAAATGTAAAAAGTTGACAGGTTACCAGAATTCTGTTGAGTAAAAGCATTGGTTCCTCTGTAAATGTGTGGTGTGAACACAAAGTCTAATCTAAAAATGTAACAAAAAGTATCTCTGCTATAGCACAGCGTATGCAGACCAAAGACATTAACTGTGCAGACATTAAATGCAGAATTTGGAAAATTCATCAGTCTGAGCTTCTGATAAAAGAAAAGCACAAAACTAGAGAGAGCCTCCTCCAATCACAAACAATTATCTGTGCTGTCTGTTCTAATTGTTTCCATTAGGACAGAAAAGCAATATAAAAGCACTTAGCATAATGGAATCACAATCAATTATCTATGTAGAGATGTTATGTGACAGCAAACACACTGAAATCATAACCTGCTATCTATTCTGAGAAGCTTTGTGGTACCTCAGCAGCACAAAAACACTCATCGTGTTCAAGCCATAACCAATTATCTATTCCGAGAAGCTCAGTGATGGAGGTGTCACACAGATACGCTGCCGATGAATTGAATCTTAAACCCTTTATGTCTGGAGGGTGAATGAAGCAGCTGTCCTACTGCGTTCTGCCAAGATGTGGTGACAACAGACATGACATGCAGCCCTCCCTCCTGTTAGCAAAAATGAAACATCCCCCGGGGAGAACACATAACTTTACTTTCCCATCACTGTCTGTCTTGTTGACAAGCTAACAAGCTGCAGAGTTTCAACTCATTTTCCGGTTCTTCATGGAATACAGATAATGATTCAAAACAGCATAGTACAATGCATCAAATATCATTTATTTACATCATATTCTGTTGTCACCACAAATCTTATTAGCAAATTTAAACACAGCTATTCAGATCCAGTCAAGCCACAGATAGTATGAATGCATCCATCACATGATACATGTATGCACACCATATTAAAAAAATGTACAAAGCATAAAAAATATGCTTCATGTAAAGTGTAATCTATTCAGAAACTGTAAGAAATAACTCGTAGTTTTAATTCAACATAATCTTTTTTATGTATTTGGAAAAAATACTGTGTCAAATTTATAAATGTTTACTTTTTATGTTCTTTGTTTAATGTGTTACATTCTTGAGCATAAAATCTGACTTTTAACAACAGAAAAACATTACATTTGACAAAATAAATTGAAGAATTGGCAGCAAATTAAATAATAATAAAATCATGTTAAATGTTCACTCGAAATGGTCATTTTAGTAAAACGTAGGTTTTAAACTAATACTGTATTCCAAAGAAATATGCAGCGAAGGAGGTCAAAGGTACTTGTGGTGCGTGCATCAGATGCAGGCGTCAAACGTGCAACCTTTATGTTACATGAGAGATAACGTAACTACCCTGCTACTGGGACTGCCAAACTGATGTTAAGAATCAAACTAATCACACTTTTCACCAATGGTTTATACTGTATATAAATGTATCACCTGAAATTAAAATGTGAATATGTGAAGGAAAAATATATATTTCATGCTAAAAGTAGAGTGCATGCAATTTGTCAAAATGGCGGTGTTGGAAATTGGTCATTATGGGCTAAAATATACAAAAACTCACCAAAAAACAAAAGAGCATTCACATTTGTCAATACAAAACAAGTTAGTTAAAGTATAATGTTAGTGATCAAGGACATCACAAAATTAAATGAAATTAAATCTGCTGTCCTTACTCATGAAATCTGAACACGGCTGTCTTTAAAAGGCATCCAATTGGCCTCAGTGGAAAAGTAGCATCGAAGCCTGATGAGGGAACTCATCGCATTGGCTGTGAGCAGCAACCAACACTCTCTAACAGGTTCTCTCTCCTAAAATATCTCCAAAGACAAGCCAAGATGTTATCGTCTGTGAGGCGCAAAAGTTCCTGCGTTATATCAAAGGAAACCGGCCTCCATAAACACTCTGTACCGGCAACGTTTGAAGAAGAAGCCCCCTGTCCAGTTGCCAAAATATATCATGCTGAAGTGAGACACATTAGTTAAAAATATTTCACTCTTTAACACGTGCAGCACACATGCTCCACAACGCCCCCCGCCGCTTCACAAATATCACAACAATATTAACAAGTTGCTGACCTGGTTTCTGTGTGTGAGCTTCTGCTCGGAGTGACGGAGGGGCGAGGCGAGGAGAGGGAGTGAGCGAGGGAGTGAGAGGTGGGAGGGAGGATAAAAGAGGGTGGAGGTCGAAGTAGGAGTCAGTGATAGAGGATAGGGGGCGTTAAGACTGTGTGGAGGTGAGAAAAAGCATCAGCTAAATGCCCAAATGTATGTGTGTGTGGATATATTTGTGTGTACACAGTGTGTGTGTACCTGTGCACACACACACAGATAGGGTTGCAGGAATACATATTGGTGTGTGTCTCTGTGTGTGAGAGTATGCACATATCTGTGGGTGTGCATGAGCATTCCTGTGTATTAGTTTGCAGCTCCATGTGTATGGGCTATGGGCTTCTTGAGCCAAATGCCTCAAATGTATGTGTTTGTGTGTGTGTGTGTGGGGGGGGGTGGTAATTACTTTAAAAGTAAACAATCTTTTGGATTTAAGTTTTTTCAAAATGACCAGAAACAGAGGTCCACACTTGGTTGGAGTTGTGTGATGGTCCCCTGTTGGTAGAGTAGGAATGAATTTGTGTGTGCGTGTGTATATTAATCAGTTTGTTTACGCTAACCTGGACATTTGCTAGATGAGTCTCTCTGCTTTAAAATGTATAACACCACACACACACACACACAACACCCCAACTCCTTATCTGTGTGTGTGTGTGTGTGTGTGTGTGTGTGTGTGTGTGTGTGTGTGTGTGTGTGTGTGTGTGTGTGTATGTGCATGCTATGCCTCCCTTCTATTTTTGCCCCCCACCTGTTAATGACATTAAAGCCGACCCGGGGGAAAGGGCTGTGGCAGGGGTTTCAGTCAGCTTGACTCTGGCTGTGAGGCTCATGTATGCGGCCGTCGCTACGATTCCGCTGATTGAGGAGGGAATTGTAGATTCATCACCTCGAAAACAAGTTACACTGCTGGTTGGCTGCCGGTTGGCTCACATGGTGGGATGTCGGAAACAGTGAGATGGATTTCAACTGGACAGTGAAACCGTCACATCCCGTTGCCTGCTGACACATGCAATGCAGCAGTATATCCAGTTTGTTTCTATACTAAGAGACGACTGTGTTAAGCAGTTCAAGAAAAGGCTGGAACCGTCTAATTTTAAAATGTTTACATTATTGTGCTCCATGAGGTAGACCATTGGGATCGACACTTCAAAAAGATGTATTATGAAAAACAAAAATTGTCTATTCTCTAGGTTGATTGTAGATGATACTTTGTTTCACCAACTTTTTCATATTATGAAACTGCATGACTGGAACAAGCCATTTTGACCTGCCCCGCAATGTAACGTCACATTAGGGGGAAGAGGGCAGGTCCAGTACTATTACCAGCCAATCAGAGGGGATCTTTTATTAGAGAGGAGTGTGGAGCTTTGGAAACGAAATACATTTTGGTCAACTTAAACAAACGTTTGTGGTAAAACCAATGCGCTAACACGTGCCACAGTCTTACAAATTATTCAATGAGAAAATACCTTCTTTTTTTTTCAAAGATAAAAAACACAACACAGTTCAACTTACTTACTATTTCAGAATCCTCAAACACACGTCATGTCCTTCCTCAGCGAATCGAGTTGCCACTAAAAGGCCAGGAGAAAACAAGTTGGACCTTATGTTTTAGAATGTTTTGTCAGACTAATGTTTCCATCAACAAGAATGAACCTTCAAGCTGCAATAAAATCTATTTCAGAGGCACTTTCACGAATTATATCGATTGTATCAATGAACAGACCTTGGTGATGTAATTCTGCTTGTCACAGATATATTGATATTAGCGTAAATGTCGGACAATAAGTAACAGGAAATTGCAAACTGTCAAAGATGTATCGGCGTAATTTACAGTCATAATGAACCACCAGATCATTTCCATTTTACCTGCAGAAGCTGGGAGACACAATAGATGAAATAATGCCAAAAAATCCAATAAGAAGGTTTCTTTACAAACCAAGCTGTCACTTCAACTAATTGTGTGATTGCTGCAAGCAATGCGTAGCAAAACAATATTTGCACAGTGTGTTTATTGAATGAAGCTGTTTCAACTGAAATAGGCCACGCCCAAAGCTCTAACGCCATTTTGGAATTATTTTTTTTGGTAAACACATTTGTTGCTTCTTTTGGCACATATTTAATTTAATCTTCACCAAACTTGATACATACCTAATTCAAATGATCCTGAACAAAACTTTTTTTTTGGGTGTGTCTGTAATTGGTAACCAACCTATTTAAGGCGTGGCCTGATGCAATACTGTATATACAGCCACAATGCATAACTGTGTAACATATCATACAAGTCTACCTACAGGGGGCCCTAGAGTACAATTAAAAAGGATATTTCTACAATTCTGTTGACTTTTGATAAATGAAACTTCTTAAAATGATCTCCATGAGTATGTGTGTGAGATATTGAAATGCAAATATTCTTGTTTGATAATAATTTTTCATATTTCATAATTTGTATACTTTAAGTATTAATTCAGTTGTTTTTCCATCCAACTGAGGGTCGTTGCCCGGTCCTTCTGCCGCCTGAGAGAGAAAAAGAGAGAGGGAGAGAATACTGCAGTCAGATGTGCCTGGCATTGTGATAAATGGTGTGTGTGCTAACAAGAAGGTCAGACAGACAACGACAGACAGAGATGGAGGACTGAATAGAAAGGGGAGAAAGATTAAGTAAAAGTCAAGAAGAACAGAGAGGAAAGAGAATAACTAAAGAATGATGGACACAGAGACAAGACGGACTCAGACATACCTCACCGCTGAGCCGGAGCAGCCAAATTAAGATGCACAGCATGCTGAGGTGGCGGATGGAGGCTGATGCAGAGCAGCTCAGAGTTTCCCACTGATTCCATGTTGTTGTTTTTTAGTAATAGTCAGCCCTGAGGCTATTGGGAAACATTGATGTAACACTAGTTGTGACCGGTGAATACAAAGAGGTTGAAATTATAAAACTTTTTTATTTTACACTTTTTTTCAAACAGGAAAGGTGACTTCACACCAGACTTCACAGCTATTGGACTACAAGAGCATCTGAAAGTCAGGTGCTTTGTCCAAGGACAATTGGACATCAAGTGTTCTGGGAAAAAAGAGAATTATTTATTAGCTTTCTCCTCCCAGCTCCCTCAACCCATCAGGCAATGCATAAACCAGTGACCTTCTGGTGTGCTGACTTCTTATCAGCATAATATTAGTTTCCAATAACCGTAAATGTTAAAAGAAATGTAGACATGTATCTTTTATAGAAAACAACGGTACTAAAAACCACCTGAGCATCAGTCCCCAGTGCAGTTGTAAGCCCTAACCATACGATAGCACTCCCTGGCAGAGAGGCATTAAGGGAGGGAGGGGTGAGGGGCGTGATACTGAGCCGCTCCGATCCTTCCGGCATGCAGAGAGTCAGGAGCCGGAACCCTGAACTTGTGTGTCGCAGGGAGTTCTGATGGGATTACAACAACTCAAAGGGCCAATAGGATTCATTAGAATGGATTACCTGTTGGGGACGAGGCACACTTCAGCTCAGGTTCATGTTTACATACTGAGAATATTCACCTTTCTTGTCACATCTTGTTATAGATGAACTGTATCAGATGGACGGTCAGAGCTCAGCACAGTTGAAGTTGGGCAGTGAGTTTTGCCAAAACGTTTTTGCCGCGGCAACACAAGGCTTTTTGTTCATACCTTTTCAAACTTTTATATTATATCATACACACGATACATAAGTGGTTCTGACTCAAGATACTAATACCTACCTGACAAAAATATCTGAGGGATCTGAGAGATAAATATCTGGCCATTGTGCAAAAAAATCCAACAGTCTGTTTAACTAAACTTACTGTTGTATTTTTACAATTCTCCGATTTTTCCTTCAATCTCAATAAAAAACATGTCCACTGTGCGATAAAGAAAGCAGTTTAATTTATTTACAAATTTTCTTTTCAACTTCTCAATGCAGCCAGAAAGTGGCTAATTGCTGTTGAACAACTTTTAAGAATTCATCATTTTGGAAGGCCCAAAGGGCGTTTCAGTATTTCCAGCGTCACTCTAGGTATTCTAGGTGTTTTGTAACATGTATCAGTTTGACAGGATGGAAGGCTTGAATGATGAGGACCAACTGGTTGATTGTCTATCAGAAGTATTCTGGACTCCCACCCAAGCAGGATGAGAAAGTTCAAAACAGATTCGTAGTAGTTTTACAGACGAATGCAAAGCAATTGCATTAATTGCATCAGTATCTGTCGTCTTTCATTATGCTTTTAATGTACCTGTTTTTTTGCTTTTGCTATTTTACTATAAACTATACATACAAATAGTACAATAATTCAAATATGATGCTCACAGCTTTGATGGAAATGTTTGAGGGCGACAGAAGATCAGTTAGCTTGGTGTAAGTGGAATTGGTATATTTTATGTATTTCCGAATAAGTTATATGATTGTGTTTCCACAATGAGAGCAGAGCTGTGTCAGCTACTTTCCTCATGCCTTTCTGATTAAGTTAAGGCAGTGGCTGATGCAGAGAGAGAACAGGAGATTGCCATCAAAGGGCAGAATTGGAGAAAAGCGGAAAGATATTAAAAAGTTTGGAAAGCAGAAAAGGAAAGCTTTTGAAGGAACAGACGGAGATGATGGCAGCCTGCTGGTGCGTCTAATCAACCTCATCTCTTCTTCCGGATCTGTCTCTCTCATAATGTACAGACGTAGGCAGATGCACACAAACACAGAGACAAACCTTTTAGTTCTTTCTGTTGTTTCTTCGCTTTCTCTCTGACCCAGTTATTCATCCGCTCACTCCTTCCAACAGCAGCTCTCCTCTGTCTTTAGTTGTTGTTGCATGAAAGACCATTAGACATAATTACCCTCCTGCGTCAGCAATGACCTGCAGGTCGCGGTCCAAATAACCATATGTAAAAAGTGTTCCAGTGTCTTCATGATGTGTTACGGTTATTATGGCAGAATGAAGCTCAGCCAAAGGGAACATTGTGTTTTCTGTGAATGCAATTCAAAAATATTTTTCAAAAGAAGTCTCTCTAAACACACAGTAGATATAAAGGTGTCAAATTGTAGAGCATCTTCAAATGATCCTCATTGTGAATACCAGTACTTCAACAGTCTTGAAATAAAATGCTTCTAAACCTTTGGTTGGCCGTTATTTGGCACAAAAAAATCAAGTCATATTTTGAAAAGACTGAGAAGTAAGCCGGCCAATACTAGTGGATCTAAAAGAACCAACTACTGAGGACATGATACATCAGCTTATGAGATACTTGAATAATTATTCCTCAAGTCTTTTTAGCTTACCTGTAGACGTAGATCCATTTGCACTGGTCTTTGCAAAACATATTTTATTTTATTTCTGGCAAGATATCGTGTCCTGACCTACAATATCCCAGCCCAGTCTCACCAAATGGCGTATTAATGACACAACAATTTGGAAGTGATTTAGTGTGCATGAACAACGTGGTTTCCTTGTCATTTCACGGCATGAAAAGGGAACAAACACAGGACCTTCACCCAGTAGACCAGTGTTAGTGACCCACTGTGTTATTGAGCTATTTCAGTTACTTTAACGATGTTTGTTACGGGTTTTCCGTACCTATGCTACGTTAACGTTATGCTTAGTTTTCATACTTCTTTAAAGCCCAACCATGATGTTTTTCCTAAACCAAACTATTTGGTTTTGTTTCCTAAACCTAACTGCGTAAAAGCCTAAAATGTGTCAACGTGACATGCGGAATGTGGAATTCCGCATGCGGAATTTACCTGCTTTGTTTTCTCTGGAACACACTAACTCTTCCCGTAATGTAGGATCAACACACTCCCTCTTGCCCTGCACCCATTACTGCCATTTCCGTCACCTGAATAATCTTCGCCCACTTACTCAGCTGCTCCCCATTTCCCTAATTAGTCTAGTAAAATAAATACCTGTTCATCTCCACTGTCCATGCCAGATTGTCGAGTGAGCTTCTGTCTAGGTTTCCAGCCATTCATCCTGACCGCCTGACCCACAGCTTGATAATTCTCTTCCACTTATTTAAGTTGTTTACCTGATCTGACTGTCTACCTGTTATTGACCCTTTCCTGCTTTTTGACCAGAGTGAATTTGAACTTGTATCTTAACCTGTCGGCCTCTGAGTCTTGCTTTGGGTTTAAATTTGCTTTCTGAGCCGTTACAACCAAAACTACAATTCAAAAATGCAAAAAAAGTTATATTTGTTTGTGTTCATTTTCTTTTCCTGCATTTGGTCAATAATAGAGAGCTGTACCACTGATATTTGATATTTTGGTTTGCCACTAAATCATTATACAGCTGATTAAAAAGGTAGGTGATTCTTCGCTATTCCTGTCATTCACCAATATTTGACGGGTTTTATGACGTCAACCCGTGGTGTTGATTTGTGCAAACGCAAATTCGAAATGTCAATTTAAGAACAAAAAACGTCCCGTCACACTAAATTGATGCCTTTGGTTTGCGAGAACCAGCAGGAACACAAACACAGTTGCTTGGTTTTATGCAAATATCTTGTTCATAATCATAAAACCTCAAACACTCAACAAATCTCTTCGGGACCCAAATGTTTTTGTGCAAGGCTGAAAAAAAATGACAGCTGTTTTTTAAGGCAAGAAAAGATTTTGTTATTTCAAATATCTTAAATCAGACATTTACGTATACTCCAAAACTGAGTATCTCCCACTTAATTAAAGGCTGAACCTTTTCAGGTTACATGAAGCCGTTTGTAACAGCGACGCACTTTGTGTGAGCTGTCAAACATTTCTTCAAATAATAAAGTTTCCTATTCTACAGTTTAAACTGAAAAGTTCAAATTTATTCATAGTTGCATTCCTGTGTGGTTGTGTTTTAAAATGTGCTTATCTCGCTGTGGAAACTATAATGTGGATGTCAGTCTTACACTGACTGAAATGCTTTTACCACATGAAGAGCTTTGTTTCATTCTGGCATGAATACATTTGGGGATAAAGTAATTGCCTGACGTCTATCATTCAACAGCACTAGAAAAAAGGGAGCTGGTCTGTAAAAATAGCTTCATTTTGCAAAGCAGGGACTCAAAAGTACCTGTTGTCTGTTGGAGAGCCATTGTGATTATTAGTGCTTAAGTCTCTACATGAGCAATCTGTCACCCACAAGAATCATGTAATTTATACATGTGCATGAAAAGCAAGACTAGGATTGTTGAAAACTAGAATTGTATTGTATTTTTCCCTTGGTTCAGTTTAGAGTGTTAGAGCCACTAGATCAGGATTGGCTCCATATGTTAACATATTTTCTTATTTAGCAGATTTTGGCCTATACCTCTATCCAATGATTAATGTTGTTACAGAACTATGGTCAATTATCCTGTAGCATGACAAATGGATTGTCATCAATGGATTTTTGCCATCCCCCTCCCCTCGAACCCACCCTGTGTGGGTTATACTATGTATGAAATGACACTGATGGGCTTATAAGGCAGTTACATGAAAGCCTGGTGTGTCTCATACAGACGCTAGAGGGCGCCTTGTGCGTCACTATCAGACGCCGAGGGGCGTGACAAAGCGTTGGTATTTGACGCCCTGGGAATGAGAACAGGCTGAAATAAACTATTATATGTATTTCCTTAATGCCTGTTTTATTCTTTAAAGTTTTGTTTTGAATAGTTGTCAAATCTTATCGACTGAGTTGCTTTCATACACAATACCAGGCAAAACTTAATGAAATTGGGTTTGCCTCTATTTATCATAAGACAACATGTATATTGTATTTGGATCCGGTGAGGCAACAGCTGGTTTTTAATAACCTGCCAAACAGTTAACACATAACCACTAACAATCCGGTTGTTTTTTTACTACCGTCTGGCGTATTTTTAGCATGTTTCTATATAAGGAACAAACCATAGCAGGCTTTACCGTGATGACCTCATGTGCAGGTTGCAATAAAAACAGCTAAGTGGCTGGCTGGCTGTCACTGTGCAGAATAACAGGTGTCAGAGAGGAGGAAAATAACTAGATTTAGCCTGCCCCGGGGTTAGCAGGCCAGCCTCAAACAGATTTATGAAACATGCTTAGGCAGAGGAAAAGGTGGAGACCTGCATGTAAGCTGTGAAGTTCACTGGTCACCTCGACGTGACTCATGGATTACGATCACAAACACACCTGTGAACATGTATCAGTTTATGTGGAGACACCTGCAGAGGGTAAACAATTGCACTAATAGATATCACCATGACACTTCCCCAATTGACTACCTTCATTAAGACAATTTGTATTACAAGTTTTCTAAAATGTTATGTTTAAATATGCAAATGATCTTATTAAATGTGTGCTAATTTGCATATATTTCCAGAACAGAAATCTTAACATTGGATAAACATTTGTATCACTCCATAAATAGGAAAATACTGTCAACAGCCATAAAAAAGTAAATGTTCTATTATAAAATATTTGTAAAGATAAACAGAGAAGCAGGAATTTACCTTCAGAAACGCCATGTGAGTAATGTTTGTTCTCCCTGATCATCAGAAATTAATAAACATGCAAAATTTAAACTTAATGTTATTGATGGCTCTCTGCTTAAAGTCTGTGTAACTTTTAATGTCTTCTAAAATGCTAATTTGTGTAATTCGTATTAGAAATGGTCATGTCCAAGAGAGATAGAGACTTTTTCAATACATTTTCATTGCAGCTTAAAAGCAAAACAACTTTATAATATCTTATAACATATAACATCTTTAGAGCTTTATGATGATGGATAAAGATGTTTCTAGTTATTTAATTTCAGTATTAAAACTCAATCATTTGTAAATCAAAAGCACAGTAAATGTCAAAGAGGAAACAATGTCTTCGTCCTACTACCAGTATAGATGTCCAGGGAGAAACGCAGAATGATTGTTCTACTCCCACATGCAGTTGCAGAAAATAGAGCAGATTGCAATGCAGACACAAGACCAGTGTTTTGTGTAGTTCTCACTTTTTTTACTCGACTGAAACTGCCGTAACTTTCACACTCTCGTTCTTACTACCACTACCACTCTCCACCTACATGTGAAACCCACAGCTGAATGTGACACATTTAAAGCCTGTCCTGTTACAAAGGAGTTAGTTAGTGCTTCAGAAGTGCAAAAGGCAGATACAGGCGACCGTTAGTTCACACTATGGCTGCACAATATGACAAATGAATAAAATATTAGCACTGAATCACCCTTTTTGTGAGTGCCTGAGTCTGTTTCCGTCTTCCTCCATGGTGTTGGGTAAGAGCTGAGCAGAGACGATCCTCCCAAAATAACACAAGCTTGTGTTTAAGTAATTATAACTGGAGCAAAGGATGAAGTCAGGTGACGTTGTTATGGAGCCACAAAGTCAGTGTAAGAAGGAAATCGGGGTGGATGAATGTTTCGACAAAATATCAGACTTTAACAACGCTGTTTTTTTTTTGCCCTTTACGACTGAAAGTCAACTGTTCTTATCTTATTTCATTCACACTGGTCTTCTGGTTTTTGTATTCTCAAGTTTAAAGAAACATTGAAACTGTTTGTCATTCAGATGTCTGTTTGTTTCGTGTCACCAATGGAAAGTCAATTAGGATTTTTTTTTTTTTAGGTGGACACACAATGCAACGACCTGACTATGCAACAGCCTTTTGGTGGGCAAGCGGGAAGGTGGATGGTTCCAACAAACGGAACTTTGTTCGACCCATCTAAAGTGTTGTTGTTGTTTTGCTGCCTAAACCCAACTGTACAAAGTTATTTAGTTATTTTAAGCCCAACCATGATGTTGTTTTCCTAAACCTTTTGTTGCCTAAACGAACAAACGTTTTGTAACGCGATATCGTTCTAAAAAAAAGTTGTTCTGAGCGGCACGAAAAAATTCCTTCCACAAGAGAAGGAAGACATGTCGACGCCCAATATCTCAAAAACTAGTCAACTCCCACTCAAACTGCCTTGATTGATAAACAGCACTACATGCAAGAGGAAAAATACATATTTTACATATTGGAGTGAACTGTCCCTTTTTAATAAATATTCTTATACAATTACAACTGAAGTGAGAGAAACACCAACTGCTGCATAAGTTCGCTTAAATCACATCTTTGTCTCGTTGTGAACTGTGACGGCATCATTAGCAGGTCTGTCAAACGGCCAATTGGGTAAGTGGGACTTATCCAGTCCGGATCTTATGCCACGACTGAAGCACTTCAAACTGTATTTAAGTGGGCGTGGTTAAGAACCATGGGGGCGTGGTCAAGGCTAAAACCTCATTCTAATCTTTAATTAAAAGGACTACAGATGCCAAAGTGATTGGAGTGAATTCAAGAACATGTTGAACCAGCTCTCACTGCCAAATGTGAAATGTGTTTACAGAGTTACAACATGATTGTAAAATAGATAGTATTTGACATTTGGTGATTTTCCAACCTTAAATCCTACTGTTGCTTCTTTTTGATTTTGGTTTCCTTCTCATGAAACACATCAAAGTCATGGATTGTAACACTTTTCTTCACAGAGCATCTTCAGCTTTCTCTGAAGGGGAGACACTACATGTGAATATGGCAACAACAAAAAAATATATAAATCTATATACAGGTATATATAATAATAGATATCGCCATCAACTTAACAATAGCAATTGTATGTGTTCAAATGGTATGTTTGAAAATGCAAATGAGACCGTATATTATTAAATATGTGCTAATTTGCGTACATTTCCAGAACAGAAATCTGCAGATCAAACAGACAAAGTAGTAAAATAAACAACTAAATGTGTATTTTGGATGTTTTCTTTCCACTAGTCTGAAAGACAGTCTGAATGTTATGGAAGTAAAATAGACCAAAATCTCAAAATTGACCAGTTCATGAAAGATGTAGTTTTGGCCTGTTGTGACTCATTTGTTGTATTAAGACATATTCACAACTCACACACACAAGTGAAAAAACCTGACACAAAATAGCAGTTATGAGCTGTGGTCTGAGCAAACATACAGTAAAGAGGCGTGTGTCAGTGTGTGTGTGTGTGTGTGTGTGTGTGTGTGTCAGTGTGAAAGAGAGAGAGAGAGAGAGAGAGAGAGAGAGAGAGAGAGAAAATGATCCACCTAAAGCCAATCCTCCTCAAGCTGATCAGTGCGCTGAATGGACTAACCTGCTTGGGGACTTCACACTTGCAGGCAGGTAAGAAACTTTAAGTTTCTTTCTCACAAAGTTATTTTTTATTTCCTCTAAGCAAACCTCTTTTTAACCTTTTAAACATGTTACACTGTAAATGCTCTTGTTTGAGCTGCACGACAAAGTATAGCTGGAACACAAAGTTAGCTGAACTCTTCAGGCAGTTTGTTTACAGTGATGTAAATAATTATTCTGCAGACCTCAGCCTTCAAACCATCAACATGTTTTTCTCTTGTTCAATATTGTAAATATAAGATGTGATTGATTTAGTCATGTAATGCATGTAGGATGTTCTCGAGGGCACAGATTTGACAGTTGACCATAAGCTGTAAGCTTATGTGCTATATGTACATACTGCACATATAGCACAGCAGCAATAATCTCGTTACCTGACAAAAATACTTCTGAACTCACTCTGAAATATAAACCAGCCTTAAAATCAATGAATTTGAAAGTTTTTTGTTTTTTTGTTGAGGACAGAACAGATTGTAGGAAAAAGGTTATTTTGCTTGATTGCATCTGTATTTTTCCTCTATGATTCTGCATAAAAGTAATACAATTTACATTGTTGTTGTTTAACTAAAATAAATATCTATAACTGCATCTCGTGTCAGTGGATAATAAGCAGCAGGTTTATCTAAAGACTCGAACTTAACTTAATCACAGAGATGTTGTGTTGTGATATAAAGTTCTGTTCAAAGACTGAAGTCTGGAAATGACAGGGTGCACGTGTTCATCGTCATTCACCCGTTTGATGCTTTGACACAAAACTTAGAATAATGCATTAAAACTTTTTAAATCTTTAGATTTGACTTAAGCAATCAGTAAATTGTAGCAGATACAGAAGTGAGTATAATTTGTTCTAAGATTGTTTAGTGTGTGTTTTGGTCCTAGGTGGACGACCCAAACGGGTGCAAACTTTTTCTCTTTTGTTTTTTTGTGTTAATATTTTCAAATGAACCCATCACCTCATCCCCCATATCCCCGTGCCACACTTTCAGTCTCGTCTTATATTCGTGTGGCGTTGTGATGAGCTTTACCTCAGGTGCAGCTAAGATCTTGAGGCGTTTGAAACCTTGTCTTCAGCCTTCATGCAATTGCCTTACGCGTTTGATCAGCTGGAGTTCACAAGAACTCGTCTCCACTAGACGCAGTGAACAGCTTGCAGGAGCCCAACACAATGTGAGGAGATCCATCACTGCTCAGATCAGAAATCCACTTTATGACAAGCGTGACGCCGGCTCGCAATAACTCACAGATGGCCAGGAATTAAGATAAATGATGATATTGTTTCAAAGATTGAACAGGGACCCAAACCCTTGGGTGATAGGGAGATAGACAACCCTACGGTGGACACGTATTACCTTCAGTTCATCAGTCAGTGAGTCAAGAGATCCAGGCTGTAAGAGGAGGACGTTTGACTTTTAACTTTGCATTCATGAAATGATGCAGATAAACTTTCTAATTGTGAGCGTGCAGAGGAAACCTTGTTTCTATGTTTTAATGTCTGTTGTATACATTAAGCTGCTTTTACACCCGAAATGTTATTTGTGGTTCGACAGACAAAAGAGAATCCCAACAGCACAGACTATAGGTCTCAATTCCACAGCAAAGTGCCGGTTGTGTTCTGTTGTGTTGTGTTGACAAGTTAAAACGCTGTTGAGAGCATCAAAATGTCTGGTTGATGGTTGTTCGGTTGTCAGAATTGATTCTCTAACTCGTGTTCTGCAGAATTCAGACCGGACCGTGTTTCAGTTATCCGAGTGACCGTGTTAACTGGTGACTTTCAGCCGAATGCGTACAGTACGTGGTTGCTCGTAATAACTTACGTAAATGTTTGGCGTAGATATTGAACACAGATGAGTAAGTATTTTAAATTGAATGGAAGGCTTTTACGAGGACACCTTCATGTTCTGGTGGTGTTTTCAACAGCCACTCTCACTATGAGCAACCACCAGTTAGCCGAAACACCGTCGGCGTCTACGGCTGCGAGCTATTCAACGTGTTGACAACACACTGCTGGCCTGTTTGTTGTTGGATCATCCAGTGACTTAAAGTCTCATAATGTCTCGCTGATGGGACGTTCTCGCTAGGCTTCTCCTCCAATTTCATGTTTATATCCGTCCACTTAGTATTGGACCACTTGTTAATGTATCCTACACCAAAGTCGAATGTCAATTTGTTCAGGTTGCATTCTCTCTTTGGTGGTTAATGTCCTTCCAGAGCTAGACAAGCTATTGCTGCTTTTCCGTTGCCAAACTGCATGTGCACACGTCCGTACGTCATCATTGCTTATGAACTGTAAAAGGAATATGTTGAGAAACCCGAGCTCCCAGCCATTATATAGTCCGTCACATTAGTAGGTTAATGTTTTCACTCTCACTTGAGCCAGAGAGCATTTTTTTACAGCTTTTTTGAGTAACAGGTACTTTATTGCCTTGAGGGTGGTCCGATTTGTGTTCTGTATACATGTGAAGACGCCAGAATATTACTAAGAATCTTATTTCATACAGCATCTCTACATTGCTATTGGCCTTTTTGTACAATTTAGTGAAATTGGTTCAAACTCGATGAAGCAGAATCCCTATTGTGAACATGAATTATTGGACATTATCACATGACATTGGTTGGTACAGTGGTAATGTTTGAGGTTAGACTTTGTTTCACTCTGTGCTCATTTCATGTAACGTCAGGATGTCATTTATAGATAGATGACCTTTGTCTAGTAGGACTATGGTAAAAAAAATCGGAGCATTTGCTCTCACCGTTAGACACCAGCTCTTGTTGCTTTTGGAGACACAATCTTTTCAGGGTAATGGATGCAGTTTGAAGTGAAGTGAAGTGAACAACTACGCTTTTGGGAAAAATATAAAAGACTAAACCACTGACATCCAAATGTGCTAAAAATTAAAAAGCACAAAGGTGCAGTGCAGCCACTCGGCACATTGGGCACTTAGCGGCTCAAGAGTAGAAGGCTATTGACCCGGACAGCTCAAAACTGTAATTACTTTTAGCTGCGTGGTGCGAGGAATCAGTTACTCGTCTTTGGCCCTTTTCAGTTGATTTTAATTGAGCTGATTCCTGTTTTGCACTGACGGGAAGAGATAATAGATCGGTCTTTGTTTAATATCCAGTGTTGGTGTGTGAGTGGCCATATCTGCACACAGTTGTTCCTCCTCACAGTTAAAAGTCATCACAACAAAATCCCATCAAAACTCAAAGTTCTTACAACAAATCTCTAACAACTAAACACAAGTGAAAGTACTCAGAACTAAAAGTACTCACAATTTAAAGTCCTCTCAAGTGAATGTTTACTCACAAAAATATGTCTTCATGAGTCTTTATATAAATATGTTAAACCGTGATGTAAAAGTCTTCACAGCTAAAAAGTTTGAGAAAGCATTTCATGACAAAAATCATTTGAGTTAAAAGTTCTTTAATTTATAAATGATTCTCTCCAAGAGATACAATGTAAATGTCTGTAAGTGTATACATCACTGTGACTGCAGCACTCAAATAGCTAGTTTATAATGCAGAGAGATGTACAGACAAGAGAGGACATTAACGAGAGTGACGTCACTTTATTTTTAATATAACTGCAATGCCTCAGATGTTCCCATAATGCACTCTGATGCATTTATTTTGCATAAAAGACTGAGAAAGAAAGCTTTGACAATCAAACTCATCACATTATACAAGAGCATGCTTTCAGTAATGGTTTTATGCTAATGTAGTCTCATATTGAACTAAAAGGTTTCCAATTAAGATTAACTTCAAGTTTGATTCAATGTACAGCAGATGTTAAACCAGAAAAGCCTTTTTACTGGTTAAGATGTATGTAAAAATGTAATGTAATGAATTAGAGTGGTGGTAAGAGTTTGCCAAAAATTAAGAACTTTTTCCTTTATGTTTTCTCTTGATGAATATAACGCTTCTCTGGGAAAAACTCTATTATTACTACTATTATTATGAAAGTCTAAATATTTAAAATTTCTCTTGAGGAGGAAATATTGGTGGAGCAGCTGTTTCTCTCATTATTATAAAGTTTGCTTTCATACGTTTTCATTGTTACACATTGTTTCATCACAGAAATCTGAGACCAAGCATCTTCTAACCGTTGCTTTAAGAAACATTTTAGTTGCTGAATTTATTTATCAGAAACAATTTCTACAAAATGCCTCAAATGACTCCTGCGATTTGTTGCATGAAGAAAGGAGGTGACCTCAGGACGTGAACAGGAGGAGGAGGAGGAGGAGGAGGACCGGCTTTAAGCTGCAGGGAAGGTAAGGCCAGGAGGTGGGACGTGTATCCAGTGAACCTGGATGGCTGATCCGCACAAGGGGCCGGGATAGGCTTGAGAAGCTGAACGTGCTCATGTCCGTAAACTGGCCATAAATATTTACACACAACGCTCAACAGCAAGCGGAGATGGAGAGATTTTTTTAAAACCATAAAGTTTATTGACATTTTAAAAAAAAAGTATTTATTGATATTAAGAGAAAAAAAATTCACCTGAAAAATCCTGAACACTGTAAAATATAAATTTAAAATTCAAATTTGAGCAGGATATTTAAATTGGTATACTGCAGTGACACGTATGACAACAATGGCTTGACGTTGTGGTCGGGGGGGATTGGACCCTGTAGCCAATCCCTCGTTAAATAGCATTAAATCCAAGCAATCCTATTAGTCTGTCACTCTGGGGAGGAAGAGGTGAAGCAGGGAGACGTGTTCCTGCAGTCTGCTCTGCCTCCGCTGAGGGAAACATAAGCAGATCGACCTGATTTACTGACCTTCAAGGGCCACTATATGTACACTACATGGCCACTGGTTACAGTGAAAATTACACAAAAGAAGCATTTGCATTGTTTTATTGTCATCCAGAAAAGACAATTGGAGAAAATGAGAGAAAATAAATAAAAAACTAAAAGTGTAAAATATATCAATATCGTGTGATACGCTATTATTGTGGATTTTATATATATATATATATATATATATATATATATATATATATATAGGCTGTTTATTATCTTTGTTCATCAGCAAATAATGTATTTTCCACACAGACAAAAATGACATAACAAATGGTATTTCAATGCAATACGTTACTAAGGATATGGTCACATTTTAGTACATCATTTTTTGTTATAGGTCTATATGTAGTACTGTAGCAACCAAAGGTGCACAACTGCTGAACTGTTTTGTTTTAGCCACACAAGCGGTCATCGTATTTGTCTCACAAAAAGGGGGAAATAGCAATACTCAACGCCCTTGTGGATGCTCTTTGGGCTCATGTGTGACGCCTCGTGCCTCAGTGAAATATCATGTCACCTAAATCTCCACTAATGTTGTCTTTAAGTATCAGACAGCGGGGCTCACTGTCAGATTAAGGCCTTTATCTATTGGCTGCACGCCCACCTGTGATCGCCTCATTAAACTGCACTCAGTGAGAAACACCTGAGAAATAGTCCGGCACAGAAGTGCAGCTTGTTGTTTTTAAAAATGTTTGTACAGTTCAAACAAACGACATATAAGATTTTGATTGGTAACACCTAGCGGTGCTTGTATTTGGATTTTGTTGCCTTTGAACAGAGTCGGACTAGCTACTTCCCCTTGAATCCAGTCTTCCTGCAGCTCTAAGCTAATGGGTCGCTGGCTGCAGCTTCATATTTTAGTTAACCATGGAATTAGAATAGATGTAGAATGGATATTGAACTGTTTCCATTTGACTAGCACAGAAGAAAATGGCGATTGCTGTTGTTAGGGTGACAACAGGCATCAGTGGGGCCGGACGCAGCTGCGGAGATGGATGGTTGGCTAGTTAGCTGAGCTAGGTAGTGAGTCCTTCTCCAGAGTGGCGGGGAGTGAGGTAGAGGAACCATTAGACCCACCAGCACCCTGTTCTGCTCATTTCCTGTAACCCCTATAGCATTAAAGCATCGTGGAATTAGCAAGCTAGCTAGCTAACAAGCGGACAGCTGGCTAGGTGGCTATTCAGCTGTACTTTAATGCTCATCAGACTCATCAGGCGATAGTGATTGTTATTCTAATTTACGCTTTGTAACATTACTACGTCGATGCTTGTTTTAGTCGTGCAAAACTTCATCTCAGTGAGTCCGCCACTTGCCGTAAGGCGGTTTAGTTTATAGAGAAGTTAGCCCTCTACAACGGCCACAATGGCAACGGTACACATCAAAATGGCTGCCGCTCTGACCATCCTGCTACTTGAAAGGGAATGTCTGTTTTACTCCTGTTGTGTTTCTATGTGTTGAACACACAGAAGTGCAAGTGTTTTCAATCCTTCTAACGTTACTCTTGGAGTAACCAAATAAGTCTATTTCTCAAAATGTCAAACTATTGATTTAACTCTGAACATAAACATACACAGTTTACACATATAACCATCGTTGTCATTTTTCCAAGAAGAACGGTGTCATGGAGAGTGCAGTGCCTGAGACTCAGCGGTTTGAACTGGTGATGTAGATAAGCAGCTTAGAAGGAACAGCGTCTTGTGTGTTCCACTTGGCTTTTGCATCTTTCTCTCTGGCTGACCCAACAAGCATTTGGAAGACTGGCCACATGCTGCCACATCTGTTCCCCTCATAAATGTATGCAACAAGCAACCAACAGCAAAAATGTAATATGTAGAATATGTTTCTACCAGTTTATGCTGCGTATATTCAGGAAACTTTCATCCATTAGGCAGAATTATGTGATTATGTTCGGAATAATATGAGGATTGTGAGAAATACACCTTGCAAGCAAGAATTAAAAAAATGAGGATGTGCAAGTGGTCTTGGAAGCTGTTTTGAACTCACCTATGTACAATTTATAATCTTCCCTTAGCGCTGTCGACTTCCTGCTGCCGTCACTGAACTTGTACCATCGTCTGCTGGTTCAGTGCTGGCGGGAAATGCTGACGGACTGAAGGAGCGATTTAATAATCTCAGATGAATTTTTTATGATGCGGATCACCTTTCACGTATGCATATTCTTCCTGTTGGCTATCTAAACAATATTTAAAACTATTACATCTCTTGAATTCAGTTGTGACCCAGATTGCCTTTGTTTGAATCGCATTATGTCCCTTCACTCTTTGACATCTTGACATTTATTCATCTAACTCGGACAATTTTTGCTTTGTTGTTCTAATATGACATTGTAACTTATTCATGCTTCAAACTGGAACATACACTCAATAAATCAATATTATCTATTTATTGGTTTATTTGGTAGGGACAGTGCACATTAATAAAACATTCCTGTAAATGTGCCAGAGTTAGCCAAGAGGCTATTTATCATCTGTTGTCCCAGGACTTTTTGAGATAAAGTCATTCAAAAGTTCCAGTTAGTCATTTATTATCCAATCTATCTCCGTTTTTCTTGACTTCTTGATATCTTTGCTGTCCTACAGGTAAGAGCACACTGGGATCAGATGGCTGGTTAGAAGCCAAAGTTAAAGGGATTACTCTTGGCTGTCGAACACAGGAGGATCATTTGGCTGGCGGCAGCCCAACACCTCCTCCCAGAGACAGCAGGACCTATCAAGCCCAGCTCTCACGGCTTGTTAACTAGCCATGGAGCCGAGAAATCGTGGGTGATACCGCCCGGTTGTCTCGAAGGCAAACAGCTGAGCAGCTGCCTTTGAGTTGGCGCCGTTAAAGGAATTTATGCTGTCGGTGAGGAGATTTCATCTGTGATTTCACTGTTGACATGTGTTGCACCACTACGTCTCAATCCAACGCGTATGACCTCCATTCATGGTGTTCGTCACAACAGAGCTAAGGCCCGGGAGGACGTTGGTCATTTGTCGAGGAATAACTTGGACTCAGGCCAAATATGGCCAGAGACGTCAGTCCTCTGTCTGCAAGACACCAGCAATGGGATGGAGCCTCTCTGGGGTTTGTCCTCCCCTTCTTCCCCCTACATTCTCTAATTCTCTACTACTTCCTGTCATGTGCAGCATCAGCAACAGGAAGTCTGCCGGGCATTGAATATGACTATGGCAGTAGCCCCAAATTTGTCTGCACCCCAATTCCCCCAGAAGCGGACCCCAGCTGCTACTCCCCGCCCAGTGTGCCCCATGGGCCGAGCAGCACCGGCCACACAAATGGTCCCAACGGCAGCAGCCGGCGAGGCGTGATGTCCGACGAGGCCAAAGCCACCATCTTGCACCTGCGCGAGAGCCTCGTGAGGCAAAAGGAGACCATCCTGGACCAGCGGGAGACCATCAGGGAGCTGACCGCCAAACTCACCTTGTGCGAGGGCTTCGGTGGTCACCATGGCACCGATCACCACAACAACCACCACGAAAACCATCCCGATACTCACCACGACACCCATCATGAAAATCATCACGACGGGTACCCCGATGACCACCGCGGGCATCACGGTGGCCACCATACGCCATCGTCATCGCACCACGGGCCTTCGTCGCATCACGGCAGCGACCACCACTACTCCCATGGTGGCCACAGGTCGGAGCCCCACCCAAGGACGGGCTCGTCGTATGGAAAACACAGCTCCTTCTCCCCCGAACAGACGGGGAAAACACTGCAGACACTGAAGGAAAGGCTGGAGAACTTGCAGGTGAGTGCAAAAATCTGCAATGTATGCTCAGGGATAAGGCTTTTTTTTGTTACCAGTGGGGATTAACCGCCAAACAACCAAAATTAGCAAATTCTGACCAATCCCAGGAAAGATATGCACTGATAGATGTTGTTAAGTTCAGAGCAGGGAAAACAATGTGTTTACATTTTTTTAAGACCATAAACTCCAGTTTACGTTGTTTTTAGCCTGTTTGATATCTTGTGCCACACACTTCCAGTGGTGGAAGGAGTTTTCAGATACTTTCCCTTCAGTAAAAGTACTAATACCACACTCTGAAAATACTTCACTACAAGTAGAAGTCCTGCATTCAAAGCCTAACCTAAGTATCATCGAAATGTACTTACAGTATAAAAAAGTATGCAGTAAATGGTTACCTTTCAGTTTCTGGATTAATATTACTGCTGCATGGATTTGTATGTCACATTTTACTGCTGTAGATGTTCTTAACTTCGTTATAAACTGTTGGCTTATTCAATCTTCAGCAATGCATCATATTCTGTAAGATCATCATGTGTTTGTAGTATCGCTGTCCTGTGAGAACCACGTCTCTCTAAAAAAAAAAACACAGCCCTGTCTTCACCTCTGTGACGATGCATTTTCCAGCTGATCCGAGAGGCTTTTTAAAGAGTTCATTCAGCTGAAGGAGTAGGAGGATTTTCTCAACACATAAAGGAAACACTTCAACATCAACACATCTGGATATATGTGTTTTTTCCCTGGATAGTAAGGGGATGACAAACTGTGACTTATTTACTCCGACTTATTTACCAATAAGATGTTGTGGAGTAGAAGTATAAAGCTGCATGAAATGGAAATATTCAAGTACTAATATCTAGAATTTGTCATGTACGTAGTTACATTCCACCATTACGAGCGTCTGCTTTATTATCCCTACGACAACGTCCTCGTCTTGCCACACAATAGGGAGTTGGAGCTCCACCTTAATGGTAGCTTGTACAGCTTGACCTGCAGGGTTGACTTTCTGGCTCGTAGCTTCAGCCACTAAAGACTTCAAGTAATGGGCAAACAACAAACACTGCATTTTGTCTTCCAGCCAAAGGGGTGTACAAATGCAAAAACTCAAGTAATGGACCACAGAGAGAGTTGAAGTAGGTTGAAAGTTCAGAGAGTACGTAGGCCATGAGTAAACAACATTAGGTCTGCAGCTCCTACAGAAGCAGCAACATTTTCTAAAGAAATAAATCCAAGAGTTTCTTCTCTTAACTGTACAAAAAACGCTGCGGGGCAAACAATTCACTGTGCTGTCTGCTTTCTAAATATATTCATGTGGCTGTAATTAAAGCTGCGAAGTTTCAGGTGAAAAGGGTAAACATTCCGTAAGAGCTCCTGAAGGAGGTGCTCACTCCTCCTGCCCTACATAAACATCTTGAGGTGCTTAGTAATGCGTCTTGCAAGGAGCAGCTGAACAGTCTGCGAAGGCGGAAGCCTATCAAGGGTTTGACTTAATTGGGGTCATATCCTGCGTCATTCAGGGTCACGAGCTCAGCCGCTGAATCCGCTGCCGGTGCTGTCCACTGCCAAAATACTGTGAGAAGGATGTGTTTCATTAAGACGTTCAGACAGGTCACACTTAGATTACTGTTTGTGTTCACTGCACCAAAAGGGCGTTTTTTTAAAAGGTCACTTTTAGTGGAATATGTCGTTTTTAAATAAACGCATGCATTTTAAGTAGCGTTCCAAAGTTGGAGCCTCCGTCTCTCTGCTAGATATCAGTGTCTCAAACAGGAAGCTGCTCTAAATTGTATCAGCCTTCACCCCTGTGTCCAACCTTCACATGTTGGAGTGAGACCATGGAGGAAGAGGGGAAGGTACTATAGCCTCTCTGAGAAATTGTTATCTGTACATTCATTTACTGTGTATTCTTCCTGGTTAATCGCATTGGGAATTAAGGATCTGTTTCCTCTGCTGAAACCAGGCCAAGTGAGTCAACTTTGTGTCCTTTTAAAAGGTTCAAAAATGTTTTGAACCACTGATCCAGACGTTCAGAAACCTTTCCCTTTTTAACTTAAATTTATTTCAGTGTGAGCACATTAAAGCACTAAATCAGTGCTCACTTGGGAATTTTAGTAGCTTCTGTCATTACTCTCTCTGAATGTTTGTCTTTGTGTGAACATCGCACAGGAATACATTCTCTAAATTGTGTTTCAGCACCTGAAACAAGCCACACATGTGGTTCTGCTGTCCCACTTGTGTGGCAGCATTTAATGATGCTGGTGTCACCTTGCGAGACTAAAACCCTTCCGCCCGCCGGCCTGTGAAAGCCTTGATATCAGCGCAGGTGGTCTCAGGTCTTGTTCAGGGAAAGCGTTGCCAGAAATCCCCTCCATCTCCCTCCTAGGTGTGAGACAAAACAGAAGCGCATAGCAGGTATTTACCTTCCGTCACTGCATCCTCTAACAGGATGTCTACACCACCAGCCTCTGGCCACGCGCCGAAAGGTGCAAGCAAGCCTCACCTTCAATTAGCTTCATCCTCCCTGACGGGGCTATTAATCGTAGCGTGCGCTGGCAGGGAACAAAGCCGGATTTGCTGGTGAGGAAGACGAGGATGAGCAAGGGAGAGGAGGGAGGGGTGGAAACTATTCCCTTGCAACTGTAAATGTCATTCCACAATTAGTCTATTCACTAATAAATTAAAAACATTGAATTCACTGCAAAGAACTTCTGACTCTTTAGTGATTTTTAAATTGAGTAATTTCTTCTTTTGACACTTCTTGAAGCAAAGAAGTTCATTCATGACCGTGAAGTTTAACAAAACTATCCCGTCTCACGGTGTTTCTTCTCTTTCCCACATCTTCATCAGCAAATTGAGTTTGTTCACTTGTTTCAACTTCAGTTTCAAATATTACTGTTAGTGGCATGTTAGCCTACTGAAAACACAGTTTTACCTTTTGTAAAGCTGCACATTTCTGAGAAAAAAACATCTTATTAAGTTATTTATTCATTACATTACATTACAGTCATTTAGCAGACGCTTTTATCCAAAGCGACTTACAATTCAGAGTCTATCACATTTCTACGCCGTAGGCTCAACTACGGGAGCAATTTTGGGGTTAAGTGTCTTGCTCAAGGACACATCAACATGCGACTAGCAGAGCCGGAGCCAGGGATTGAACCGCCAACCCTTTGATTGAAAGACGGCCCTGCTTAGCCACAGTCGCCCACTTCAGTTTCAGTATTCTTCAGTTTTGTATCTGAAAGGTGTTACATTATTAGTAAAAATGTCATTTCAATTCAAGTTAGGACAGTTATTACATTATTGGGTTTTAGTACATGTCCGATCAGATTAAGTGCACATTTTATTTCATTTTCGGGAAATTATTATATTATTGTTGCCAAATAAAAATATGTGCGAAACGAATAGATGGTAATGAGTCTTTTCCTTGCTTGACCGGTAGATATGTAGACCTCTGAAGCCGTGTTTTATTTTGTCACATTGGAGTGTTGACAGAGCAGAGCTGGCTCCTCTTTGCTGACTGATGAGTTTGTGCTTCTTCAGGCCAGGAACTCGTCCAGCTCGTACTCCAGCTCCCTGAGAGAACTCCTCCAGCGGAAGATCACCGCCCTGGAGGAGCAGCTGCACAGCTACTACCAAGATCACCGTGACGATCACCACGACGACCACCACGGCAGCAGCCGCCCCGACGATCACCACGACGATCACCACGATGATCACCACGACGACCACCACGGCAGCAGCCGCCCCGACGACCACCCCGACGACCACCCCGACGACCACGGTGGCACCGGCCACCACGTCGACCACCCAGACAGCCACCACGGCACCGGTCATCGTGGCGGCCATTATGACGACCACCGTGGTTCTGGTCACCGTGACGACCATCACGACGACCACCGTGGCACCGGTCACCATGACGACCACCACGACAGCTATCATGGCAATCACCACGGCAGCCACAGGAACAACCATCGCAGCAGCGGTCACCACAGTCGCCATCACTACGACTGGCACCACGGCCGCCAGCGCGGTCACCACGGCGACCATCACAGCCCCCACCACGGTCACCACGACGATCGCCACGACGACCATCACGACGACCATCACGACGACCATCACGACGATCACCGCGGACCTGGACACCACGACGACCGCCACGACGACCGCCACGACGACCGCCGCGGCAACGACTACCACGACAGCCGCCACGGTAACGATCACAGCCCACCACGACGGTCGCCTATCGGCGGCAAAGAGACGAGTCTGCGAGGCGCCGCTCACGGCAAGCTGGAAACGGTGCTCGGCCAACTGCACCATGGCAACACTGACCACGGTACGCAAACACACAACGTTGGAGTGATGTGACATCATGATTATGTGTTAATCATAATAATAATAATAACTAGAAAATTTCGCAGGAAATTTTGACAGTGTGGCTTCTACTGCCCGAAGACGTCGCAATATTTATACACACTAATGTTACCGGTAGTATCGTTCAGGTTCAATTGAGATAGCGCTACTCTATTTTCTGCATTTTAGATTCATACTCTTGGATTGAATCTTGTATTCGTGATGGACAGTCCACAAATGGCTCCCGTCATTTCTGTACTGGACATAAACATCTTTGCTTGAGAAGCCTTTGGAAATTATGGGAGCTAACGCTCCCTTTGAGGGCCCAAAGTGAAGTGTTTTTTTAGCTCTCTTCACGTCGAAACCCCATTCAAGTGAATGGGGAAATTTTGCTCTGTTTTTTGGGATTTTCGAGAAAACCGCTGGGTGAATCTCTCCGAAAAATAGATAGCACACTATTCCCGATCAGGCCGCACGTTTCGCTGTTGGCAACGCTGTGTGAGGAGAGGCGCGCCAAACTTTTGGATAAATCTTATGATTATTATGATTAAGCGCGATGGATAATATACAGTGTGCTTTGGCACAGGCAGTTTTACTGCCTTATGCCACAAAGCCACACTGAATAATCAATGGTGTTGATTGGTGGCCAACTGGTTAATTGGTAACCCATTAACAGGCATGCAGGCTATTCAAAAGATTACAAATTTACTTCCAAGCAAGTGTTGAGATGGGATGTCTCGCCTTGCTGGAAGAGACTGCAGCCACCATGGGGTCTTTGCACTACGTCATCACACTCACTGAGCATTTTCTCTGATCATCTAATAATGACGTGGATGGGTTTACGTTGCAGTCACTTGAAAGCCCGGTGCGTCTCCTACGAACGTCAAAGGGTTGTGCATCGGAATCAGATGCCAAGGAGCGTGACAAAGAGTCAGTATTTGACGCCCAGTGAATGAAAACAAGCTGGGCGTAGATATGAGAAATCTATCTGTTAAACTGCTATAGAACTCTACCTGCAGTCGTTCAATTAAAACCAACCGCTGACGGAAGAACAGTACCAATGAATGACCTGAATCTAAATTCTTCACTCTCCGTCTCACCAGGAAAGAAGCTAAAGACTCCCAGCGCTTTCCTGCTCGACTTCCCCATGAAGACCAACTACATGTACGCCAGGATGAAGCGGTCGCCGCTCAACGAGATCTTCGCCCTGACCATCTGCCTGTGGCTGAAGGCTGGAGCAGGCCCCGGCCTCGGCACTCCCTTCTCCTACGCCGTACCTGGACAAGCCAATGAGCTGGTGCTCATCGAATGGGGCAGCAACCCTATGGAGCTGTTAATCAGCGACAAGGTAGGAGCTGGTCCCCGCTGATTCTCATACAGGACAGACTGTTGCTACTGCATATTAAAAGATTACAGACTCAGAACCCTGTATGAAGTTCTTATAGAGGGATTTCCCTGTCAAGCTGCTTTAGGTGACCAGAATCGGTACGTAACACTGTAGTTCTCAAACGTCCATGCCCAAGAGTGTTGCTACTGTTGTTACTTTTCTCATCAAAGTATTCTGAAGATGATATTTGTGAAGACAACTAGTAGAGCAGCGTATCCTCATACAACAATCCGTATGATATCGTTTTGTGCATTCTCCTATAAATGTCCAGAAACACAAGCGATCCGTGCGCCAGCTGGCAACAAAACTACTTGGTTCGGTTTCGGAAAAGATGTACTTCCTTATGTTGTGTTTTGTTAAGTGTGTTTGTTTTACTTGGGCGACTGGTTTTAGTTAAGTACGAAAGTTACGTAACACAAGAAAGGTCCAATGAGTCATTGACAATTTGGTTTCACACTGGACATATACAGCGGTCTTCCGGGTGAAAGTCCTGCTTTTATTTGACCCGACCATCGCCCTCGGAGTAGAAGTTACTGTTGTTACTCCGGTTCTAAGTACATAAACAGCATTATCTTTCATAATAAGTAAATTAAAAAATGTAAACACAGTTATTGTGGACTATAACAATAAATTACAACACATTAGTCTAGTGTTTTATATTATATGTTATATTATTATTCTTATTTTATTTCTTAATTTCATGAAAATTGTGGACATCTCCATTTGAATGACACTTTCTGATTTTATGACGTACCCTTCTAATCTTTCATTCTCTGAAGAGCTGATACCTTGCTTCCTTGCCCCGGTGCTGGGAGCAGGAAGCTTAACAAACAAATCAACGAAGCAATTAATCTGATTATCCTAATTGATTGGCCTAATTGTCTGTAGGAGTGACATTAAGCACGAGCGATAAACTGCCATGTTTGCTTTCTTCTCGTCACCGTCACACTTGGCAGTCGTCAACCCGATCGATGACACAGAATGCAGATTAATCTCAGGCTGTGATTCATTTTAAGTGAGTGGAGTGGAGATTGTCATTTTGGACTAATCCACCTTCCCTACAGTTGTGAGCACTTTCATGCAAAGGCTGTTTGAATCCTTTATCCAAAAGGAATTTGTTTCCATGATGTTACAGTGATGCTTGGTAAAGACTACTCCAGAAGGAAGCCGCAGAACATTTCCTGTCTTCCTCCTTTAACGGTATGTCTGTCTCTCTCTTTTTAGGCGGTTACATTGCCGATAACCATGACCGATGGGAAGTGGCATCACGTGTGCATGACATGGACGACACGCGACGGCGTCTGGGAAGCCTACCAGGACGGGGTGAAGAAAGGCTCGGGACAAAACCTGTCAGCGTGGCGCCCCATTGAACCAGGAGGGACCTTCATCCTGGGCCAGGAGCAGGTAAGACATTGATCCAGTATAGAGTTGCCATGCACAGATATTGTAGAAAGCAAAAACTTTTAAAAAACACTCGTGTTCGATGTAAAAATCGTTGCCATTCAGACTCCATCCGTGATTCCTTTTTGATTTTGACCTGTTCTCCGCTGGTCCTCACAGGACACGATGGGAGGCCGCTTCGACGTCACCCAGTCCTTCATGGGAGAGTTGTCTGATCTCCAGTTCTGGTCCAGGGTCCTGACGGCCAACGAGATCTACAGCCAGGCGACCTGCGGCGGCCACCTCATCGGCGATGTCATGTCCTGGTCCGAGGAGTCAGTGGAGCTCCACGGGGGCCTCACGGAGGTTCCCTTTGACCCCTGCCACCACTAAGGACTAAGGACACTGGACCCCGGCACCTAGAGCCGTAGCATCATCATGCCCACATTTCCAATGCCCCTGTCAGAAAATAGTTGGAGAGTGGGATATTGTGTCAAGGATCAAAGATGGGGGGAATGATTTATTTCATTGCTTGCTCTGGTTGCAAGCTCGGCCATGGGCAACAGGCTGAGCAGGAGCAGTCATTCTGCTTTTTGCTATAATTATTTTTCTTTCTGCCTTCTCCACCTACACCCTCACTTTTTCACTCCGCCGCTCTCAGCAGGACGACTCTGAAGGCTCCAACGAGCGCGGGGCTTTGGATTTACCGGCCGTGCGGTCATGGCTACAGCCTGCTTCTGAGGGATCCAGCACACATAAGAGGATTTCATTCCATCATAACAGCTCCAAAGGTTACTTGTTGCCATCAGCTCGCCTGCACTCGCTTGCTTTTGTTTGGTGCGTGAGCAGCATTGACTTTACAGGAGGTGGAAGAGAAGCCACAGTGAGACCCGAACCGTGATGTTCATACATGTTGGACTGAAAATCTGCTCGTTGTTTAGTAGGAATAATGCTGTTTCAGGACCTTTTTTACAATTTAGGTCAAATGTGGTGCAATCTACTGATGTTAATTTTGCACATTGAGATTTTGGCGGACTGTTTCCTACTAGTATTTCATATTGAAAACTCCTCTTTTGTTGTAGAAAGAAAACAGAATTTGCTTTTGTGACACTCAGGAAAAAACAATAATCCGTGTGTTATGTGTTCTTTATAACCGAAACGTTGCATTTTTTTCAATGCAGGACTGAGTAAGAAAAAAAAAGTTAAAAATCAGTTTCTCAGCTCAGAAGTTGGCCGTTACACAAGCTCAATGTCGGACCTGACACGTTACGCCTCCGGGTCACCTGACGGCATGGATACAGTGTCCATCATCATCTTGTCACCGTGGTAATGCTGACGTGTCCTTTGGCAACCTTTGGCTTACAGCAGGATTTACCTGCGGACTGCTGATCTGATCCTGCCTATTTCCAACCAGCTCAAACCACATTACAGAGTCAAACACACACACTCACATACACACTCACACACACACACACATACAAAGACGCTCACACACACACTCACACTCACACACACTCACACTCACACACACACACTCACACACACACTCACATACACACACACTCACACATACACAGACGCTCAGAGAAGATGAAAAGGTGAACAGAGACATTGTTGATCTCTGCTTGTACCTGCACCTTTACGTTTTTATAAAGATAAGAGGTTTTTGTACATGTACATTCTACCAGATAGTGTGCTTTTTCAAAATGAAAACGTGTATTGTTACATTTGTAAATAAGTACATAACCATAGAGTTAACGTTGGGTTGAGAGAGTGCTGTTTGTAAAGCACAGTTTTGGGAGTAAACTGCTTATTAGTATTTGCTCATTATTACCCTCTCTGACTTAAACTCAGAGAGGATGAGCTCTCTTTATTGATTGTATAAAAAATAAAAATAAGGGGTATCTGCTGTTGCCGTGGTAACAGGATCTCTCAGCATCAGGACCACGTCATTGCACTACAGCTGTAAATATCTGCGAAATGTTTCTTCGACTGCAATGCCAAGACGAGCAGCACTTTAAGAACCACGCTGCTGCTTCTCCTCTCATGATAGTCGGCCAAATGCACGTTTGTTTCTTTTTTGTTGCTTCTGTCTGTCGCTCCATAGACGTCGTGTTTGTACACCTCCTCCTCCTCCTCCTCCTCCGACCGCACTGTGTAGCCTGTGAGCAGGATGTCGACAAACGGCATGTAAAAAATAAGATATACAACTACAAGTCTTGCTTATTCTCGCCTTTGGTGTACACTTTGATGTCTAGGTTTGTTCTTCATGCTTTGGCAGTAAATATTCACAGTACCGCAGTGTGTTCAGTCAACAGTCCCTCCCTCATTGTTTAAGCCAAAACTATAAACTGAATTGTAAAACTTGAAAGAGGCAAACAAATGCTCCGTAAACGTTGTCAAATATTTGTAAAGATGTCAGGATTTTGAATAAAACTATTGAAAGAATTGTATTGTCTCTATTACATTCATGAATTACATTTTAAAACATCTTTTCCAGAAATGAAGAACAAGTTTCTACAACTGTGCATCCTCTGCTGAACTCTTCCGGCTCGTTATCAGACCAGCTGTGCTTTGCATACGGCGTCAGAGGAACCGCTATTTTCATATTTAACTCCACATTAGGAAGACCGGGCTGCTCTTTGGTTCCTGCTTTTTAGGAAAGACAACACCAGAGAAGCAGCTGACACGGAGTAGTTATGCATTAATGCAATTACTGAAACAGAAGCTTCATGCCTGCTGGGACGGTGCTGGATGAAGCCATGGGAGTGAAGAACGGATCGGCGCTGCTGAAGGACGAACAGCAGGAAACAGACAAAAGTGATTTCCCTTTTCTTTCTTTCTTTTTTTTGCACATGCATGTATTTAAACTTCAAATGTTTCTCATTTTCAGAAACCATTTTAACAAGTTGGTCTCCATAAATCATGATCTAAAAAGGCTTTTCACTTTACACAGATCGAGTGCAGCAAGTGGGTTTTTGAAGCACTTGCAATTTCCGTGTTTTATATTTTACGTTGTTTCACTTGAAAATCAATTACTTGCATAGACTGTGTTAAGTATTTAGTAGAATACTGTACCTCATTATTACATTAGCTGATGAGCTCTTAATGAGCTGCTCTTTCTGCTCTGAAGATGCAATGATTAGTTTAAAGGCAGCGCTGGTCAAACCTTTTGGGATTGTTAAACTGCAATAAAATCCTTGTTTACACTATAAACCCCAATGTGCCATAGAAACAAACACATTTCTGTATCTGCTGCTCTTAAACTTAATTTCAATTAATTCAATACTTTTAAACTCTAATTCAGTGCCAAAATATTATGATGTGTAAAGATATATGTGAGTTGAGCTAAAACAGGCAGAAATTGACGAATATTGGTTTCTGTTCACTTAAAAGATTCCGATGCAGATGTAAATCTATAAGTCTAATATTAAAATTGATAAATTAAATGATAAAATATTGGGTTCTGTGCCGAGAGGTTAAGACGGAGATGATTTAACTTTAACTTTAGTCAACATCTAGTGTTTAAACTATAAGATGTACAATATACAGTGGAATTTATTCGAAATATTTTATTCCCTGTGGGCCATGGTTTAAAGGTTTTGTTCCAAACAACAATAAAAGCTATGACATGATATTAATAACTGATAACATCACCCCCTGTGATGTTTGGCCATGCAGATAGTTTCAGCTTCATTTGCTGCAGTTTTGAGAAGTGACACTTCCCTTAGAATTACAGTTCAAAGCATTAAAATGACGTTTGAAAACTCATAATAATTTAGTTTTTCTACAATTTACACTTTAAATGATGAAGTCACTCTCACGTGACAAGTCAAACACTGACAATAAGGACGATCTCGGGTGGAACAAAACTGTAATAATTTCCTCTAAAAATGAATGTTTGAATTGAAATCAAACACTAAGTTTGTTTACAAGATATTTAGGCTGATCCATAGAGGGAACCATAACATGCCTCCCAGTTATGATCTAAGATGTATTGTTGTGCTGTTTGGTTAAACTGAGCCTTCCATTACTGCACATTGACATGAACAGAGTGTGTGAAGTTGACTTGTTGTTGTTGTGTCTCAGGCTGGCTGGCTCGGTACAGAGAGCTGGCTCATTACTTCTCTCTGCTCTGCTTTGTGCTCGTCATCGTCGCTCTGCTGCAGACTCTCTGCTGTGAGTACGTCCTCGTGCTTTTCACTTTTTAGATACTGACTATGATGTGGCAGCAGGTGCACGTTTTCATCGTGCATGTTAATTTTTTGATCGGCCCATTTCATCCCCGGTGAACTCAATGAGCTGCACTTTAAAATGCATCACACCAACAAGTAATATCTCGCTCCCAAATATGTTGTTTACAACCTTTTTACGTCTCAGTGTAGTTTTTAGATTTTAGTCACTCAAACAGGAGAAAATGGTGCATTTGTTGGGGACTACTTTCAGCAGCGGATGAGTATTTGTGAGTGTTTGTGGCAGCGGGACGGTGTGTGTGTGACACACACCGAGTCAAAATAAACTACAGTGTGTGTGTGTGTGTGTGTGTGTGTGTGTGTGTGTGTGTGTGTGTGTGTTCATGGTGATGAAGAAACAACAGCGAGGCTCATTGAAGTGTTTTTAGACACCAGACAATGTTTATTAAATCGCATCACTGTTAGTTTTCGGTCTTTTCTTTGGATGTCTTGAAAATGGTATGTTTATATATTTTAAAGGCCATAAAAAAAATCCAGCATATTCTTTTCACATCATATTTCAGATTCTTCATTTGAAGGTTTACATTCTTCTGAATGGTGTTTCATTGTTTGTTTTACCTCTGTCAGTCTGCTTTGTTTTTTCTCCCAGACGCACCCTTTATTATGTTGTATTCATACAACGGGTGATGGGCCATAATTTGTCTGGTGTGTGTGTGTGTGTGTGTGTGTGTGTGTTTGATATCGCAGTGGTTCAGATCACCTGGGTGTTCCAGTCACAGTCGACCCTGCAGGAAACCAAACTGAGAGACGCGACACACAGACTGGAGAAACTCAACCAGTCGTATCAGCTGCTGTTCTCCCAGTATCCAGCTCTGAACCAGTACTGCCCAGTGAGCAACACCACCACCGGGGGTAAGCGCTGTGTAGGGGGGGGGGGGGGAACTCAGGATTTAGACATCAGGTGTGAGGACAATGTTTGGAAGGTTTTGTCTGGTCCTCACTTCATGTCTGAGGGTTGAGACTTTTAGAGTTCAACTTATAGTTTCAGGCCTACAATATTCTTGTCTGTGTATCAACCGCTCACCCTGTATCACCTTGAACTCTTGAAGAAGACTGGTTTTCTCTCGTGGCTCCATGGGGAACGGAGAACCAAAGAACGGAGAACGATCTTGATGAATTGAAGTAAATGTGCCGCTTTTATCAAAAGCCAAATTACAGCAAAACATCTGTTTACAACGTTTCTCTCTCTTCACAAGTCTCATTTCACTTCCCAAACACATGCATGTTCACGAAAACCACATTATTTAAAACACTTTGAACGTGCGACTGGTCATACGGAAGTGTTTTAAATAGTCATGGGCCGTTTTAAAACGCAGCCCACATTTACTTCACTTCATCAAGACTTTTATCAGTTTTTGTATTTAGTAATTGAAGGTAACACTGGGTGAGTAACTCTCAGACAAATGATCATTCTGTTGGTGAAGGTAAAGGTTTGGAGGTTCGTCATTTAAGCAGAGAACAAATATGTTGATGTCTGTGTGTGTGAAAGAGAGAGAATCCAGAATTCAACTATTATACTTGTAAATAAAGTTTATTAGGTGTTGACCAATGTCAAAACAGCAGATATCAGCCTGTAGGCTTCATTCCAACCACAGCAGCAAGTTTGGTTTTTGTGACCTTTTATATATAAATTTCATGTCAAAGCAACCAAAGTAGCAGCTTCACAGGCTCTCAGTGAACTCTTATTCATTCATTCACGTATTCACTTATTCATTGAATGAATAAGTGTTTTAAAAAAAATGGAACTTTACATTATTAAAAGTCCTGCAAATTCAATGCAGTTTTGGACAAAGATGTTAGTTTTGGTGTTTGGCCAACATTTATACACAATTGTTTTTACATCCACAGACTCACATTAACACTTTCTTGACAGCGGATCACGTCTGTTTCACCACATGAACTATTTGGTTTAGCTGATGTTTTACTGCATCAAAGAAACAAAAGTACGAGGATGACCAAAAGTGAAAAACGGTTTGGCATTTTGCATCTGTGTTGACTGTTGAATGATTAAACAGAAGGAATTATTTGCAGGAGCCCGTTTGACCCCAGCAGCTCTGATTTGCATAGAGATTTGCAAAAGTACACAAACCACAAACAGCTGAAGCGTGACCATGTCGGCTGTTTTCATTTTGGATTCAGATAACAGGAGTTCTGTCAGCTTCTGCTTCTGCAACTGAAACATAAACCGCCCGCTGTAGCGGACATAAAGGAGTCATTGTCATATTGATCACAATTCTGCATGTTGCAAAACTTGTTCAAAACTACATTCATTGGAAAACATTCGATTTTTAAATCATTTTGTAATTCTTGTGTGAAAGGGACACATGGAACACAGCTGATTGTCCTTCTTCTCTGCTTCTCACGCAGAGAGAGCGTGCAGGCCGTGTCCGGACGGCTGGACGCCTCAGGGACACAAATGTTTCCTGTTCAGTGCGGACAGGGCCGACTGGATCAGCAGCCAGTACCGCTGCCTGGCACTGGGTGGCGCTGTGGCCACAGTCAGGACAGAGGAGGAGCAGGTGAACACACTCACACACACACGCACACACACTTTGTTTCTGCTCTGTCCCTTCAATTTCTACTTTCTATTACATATATCATCCATTAAGTTCATTAAAAGTGTGTTTTTGTGTCATATTACACATAACATCAGTTGAAGCTTCTTTCCTTGGTGTTTAAGTGTCTCACGGGGAACTTCCTTGATGATATATTCTGTGTCTGTCAGCTTGTAAACATTTGAGATGCTTTCCCTGAAATATCAGCTGTTGGGCAACGTGCACAACACACACACACACACACACACACACACACACACACACACACACACACACACACACCAGCAGAGAGGGAAGTTAAGAATAGATCTAGGATCTCTATGAAATATGGAGACATCTGCATGTCGCAGCTCGAGGTCATCTCGGGTTTTGTCTTTGACTGTTTTACTGTAACTGTATCACAGTTGATGTCCTCTATGATGTTCCCGCAGTGAGAAGAGGAATTTAAACCTTGTCTTCGTGGGTTTCGCAGGTGTTTCTGTGCAATAAGGCCCAGAGTCTGAGCCAGGGAGACTCGTACTGGCTGGGCCTCAGGAGCAGCGGTGGTGACGGAGGCTGGCAGTGGAGCGACGGCTCCCCGCTGGAGGGGGGACCGGGGTGAGCTGATGACAGGCGGGGGGGGGGGGGGGGGGGGGGGGGGGGGTGCACTGGGTGCTGATCTCTTGATCTCTATTCCTGTAGCTTGAGACTTTGGTCACATGTGGCTGGAAACTTGAGATGAGAAGCAGTTAAAATGTTTATGATCCTGAGAAACATATTTATAAATAAGCACAAAATAGGCCGTTCCTCATAATCTAAATATTTAAATAGAAAATCAATAAAAACTGGAAGAAGCAAAGTTTACAAGTTAGCTGACCTTGAAGGAAAGAATAACACAATAAAATACATAAATGAGAAATACGAAGAAGAGCAAGAAAAATGTCTTGAAACAGGAAACAAATGCGTAAATTTGTTAAAAGAAAATGTAACAACACGTCTTTTATGTGTGTGTGTGTGTGTGTGTGTGTAGGTGTGTGTGTGTGTGTGTGTGTGTGTGTGTGTGTGTGTGTGTGTGTGGGTGTGTGTGTGTGTGTGTGTGTGTATGTGTAGGTGTGTGTGTGTGTGTGTGTGTGTGTGTGTGTGTGGGTGTGTGTGTGTGTGTGGGTGGGTGTGTGTGGGTGTGTGTGTGGGTGTGTGTGTGTGTGTGGGTGGGTGTAGGTGTGTGTGTGTGTGTGTGGAGGTCATTCTTTAACTGTTTCCTTCTATTTTCATCAGGATCTAGTTCATAATATCAGCAGCATCCTCTCACTTTGCACATAATGTGATTAAATGTGCCTCTCTGAGGGGATTGGGAGAAAGTGGGCGGCTGTTTTAATTTCATGATTTGCATCTTTTGTGTGGAGGAGTAGTGGTCGCCATGGTAAAGCCTGTGTTTTTGTGTTGTTGTTGTTGTTGTTGTTTGTTCCTCCCTGCAGGTTTTGGGAGCATGAGCCCGATAAAACAGACGGCGGGGAGCTGTGTGGTCGACTCACCCCAGGACACAACTACAGGAGGAGCTGGTTCACCTACAGATGCTCCAATCTGCTGAGGAGGATCTGTGAGAGGAGGCAAGCTAGTCTGCACTGAGAGGAGACGAGACGAGAGGAGAGGAGAGGAGAGGAGGGAAGGAGAAAGGAGACAAGGAAGGAGAGGAAAACCAGATTAGCAAGAAACAATTTAGAGTTGTGCAACTGATATAAAAGCATATGTGCAGTTGATTTAAATAAATAAACTGTTATAACAATAACAATAAAATACTAAACTCAGTAAAATAATTCTATTTTATTTTATTTTTTTGTCTTTACTTTTTTGTTTGTTTTGCAGGAATCAAACTCTTAATATTTGATTAAACATTGAGGAAATTTGACTCTCCATAATCTTAAGTCCCAAATAATCATTTTGAATTAAAAAAATAAACAATAATATTATTAGAGACACAGATAAACTGCATACGAAGAAAGCTTTGAAGGGGAATGTATTAAAAGATATTATTTATGCAATGATGTATGACATTACCATTTATCTTGATTACACAAGAACACAAAATCATATATAAGCACATACAAAAGTTACAAATAGGTCCACTTACTAACTTTTTCCAGAGCTTTCAACCTCATGTAATGGTCTTCAGTGGACCTCGCTTTAGCATTTTCTGTCAGACTACTTTCAAGGTTGAGAACAAACTTTCATGCTCAATATTGAAACAGATGTGGCGATCTATAACAAATTGTTAATGCTTCATTTGAATGTGGAGTACAGGCATCTTTTGTTAGCATTAGGCTACATTCATCATCATCATCTTCATCTTCATCATCATCATCATCATCATCAGTAGAAAAGCTTGTCAACAGCTCGTCTGCATAATCCTTGGCTGCAGTTTCCGTCTGCAGTTGTACCTCCTCACATTGTCCACCAGGTGGCGGTGCTGCCTCTTCAAACGTTACTTGAAGCGTTATTCGTTTTACCCAGCATGCACTGCGAGTGAGCAGCCCTTCAGATCACTAAGCGTTGAGATCACAGCGGAATTCCTCCGTGAAAGGTAAACAGTTATTTTAATATGAATAACATGGTTTATTCTTGTGCAGCACGTTGTTTATTAATTGCAATTAAATATATATTTATCTTAGTCTGTTACTGAATAATTACCATGGTTAAAGTTCGTTAAACATGCACTATTATATGTTATATATATATGTCTCTAGTCAGTGTGGTCTCCTGTCTCTCTGCTGTGTCTCTAGTCAGTGTGGTCCCCTGTCTCTCTGCTGTGTCTCTAGTCAGTGTGGTCCCTTGTCTCTCTGCTGTGTCTCTATTCAGTGTGGTCCCCTGTCTCTCTGCTGTGTCTCTATTCAGTGTGGTCTCCTGTCTCTCTGCTGTGTCTCTAGTCAGTGTGGTCCCTTGTCTCTCTGCTGTGTCTCTATTCAGTGTGGTCTCCTGTCTCTCTGCTGTGTCTCTAGTCAGTGTGGGCCCCTGTCTCTCTGCTGTGTCTCTAGTCAGTGTGGTCCCCTGTCTCTCTGCTGTGTCTCTAGTCAGTGTGGTCCCCTGTCTCTCTGCTGTGTCTCTAGTCAGTGTGGTCCCCTGTCTCTCTGCTGTGTCTCTAGTCAGTGTGGTCCCCTGTCTCTCTGCTGTGTCTCTAGTCAGTGTGGTCCCCTGTCTCTCTGCTGTGTCTCTAGTCAGTGTGGTCCCCTGTCTCTCTGCTGTGTCTCTAGTCAGTGTGGTCTCCTGTCTCTCTGCTGTGTCTCTAGTCAGTGTGGTCCCCTGTCTCTCTGCTGTGTCTCTATTCAGTGTGGTCCCCTGTCTCTCTGCTGTGTCTCTAGTCAGTGTGGTCTCCTGTCTCTCTGCTGTGTCTCTAGTCAGTGTGGTCTCCTGTCTCTCTGCTGTGTCTCTAGTCAGTGTGGTCTCCTGTCTCTCTGCTGTGTCTCTAGTCAGTGTGGTCTCCTGTCTCTCTGCTGTGTCTCTAGTCAGTGTGGTCCCCTGTCTCTCTG